>NC_069117.1:47269326-47585826 GCF_025612915.1 Magallana angulata
TGGCGGTCAAATCGCCAATATCAATATTAGGATATGTGATTAACACAATGAATGAGTATACATTAATCTCCTTTAAAATCTAAAGCTGCTTGGTCCGATTTTATATCAAATTTAATGCACGCTTTTAAACGATGGCTATGCTTAGTATATGTATAATAATAGACATTGCAGTAGTTTAACCCGTCAATAATGCCAAATTTCAATGAAGAAAAATACGTACAAAATTTGCTAACAAAACAAATGACATTAAAAGGTACCGCGTTTTTTCGCCTCATGTTAAATTTCACTGACGACGAGACGGGTATAGTTGTATTACGAATTTGACATTGCTTTAAATAAAGGTCTAAATGATAAGACAAATTACAAATAAACATCAGTGTACGTTTTGTTCGGTAATATTTCTAAAGTCTGCTTTCTTTACAATCGATGCATTGCATGCGGGCTGAATAGCCCCAATCATTCGGGGGACGAAACCAAGTGGTTTCCTTTTCTAAACATTCCCGTGATGCATTTTGGTTTGTTTTTTCGTTTGCCCAAAGAGAAATTATTTTTATTTACTTTGAATATTTCTAACTTTGAAAGGAGACTGATTCTGCTGGTGTAAATAGGAGAAAGTCCATAACTTTCTAAGGTAAATGATTTGTATGAAAAAAATGTAATTACAAAAAAATCGGACCAAGCAGCTTTAAGCTTTGCGGTAGTACATTTTTTAAAACACAGACTCAAACACGGTCATTTATATAGATACATATTTATTTATAAATATTTAAATATATATTTCATTTAATATAAATTGTGACTTTTTGTAAAAAAAAAAAAAAAAAGGAGAATTACATGATTATTAGTGTATAAATAATTAAACCACAGTATAATTTATGAGAATCAAAATGCTTAAAGATCATAAACATTAATGAAAATACCCCCTGAAGTTTAGACATATATTTTAAATTGGAGTGAGAAATGATAAATATATGTATGAAGGTAAAGAGCATTTCAGGAAAAAAACGCACAGTGCCCTTAATTAAAGGGGCATAGTCACGATTTTGGTCAAAAATTATTTTTCCGATTTTATTATTTACAATGCTTCTGAAAGGCATTTTTAATAGGGAACCGAAATTTGAGTGTCATTTGTTGAGTTTTAAGCGAGTTACAGAACTTGAAATTCTTTGCTATGTAAACAAATCTATTTTGAACGTTGAAGTAAAAATTTCAGTTTCAAACCTAAAATAAATGTGTTAAACGTTGGGAACTATTTAGCTATGTTTAAAATAAATAAAAAGATATGCAAATGTAAGCTGGAAAAAAAGATTTGTTTACTGCTATATTAAACCTATATAAACAAAACCAGGACACGAGCCTTGACAAAGAATTTTATTTGATAATTAGAAATGCGTTTCTAAAGCATTGTAAATAATAAAAAAAAATAGAATTTGACCAAAATCGTGACCATGCCCCTTTACTTTTTCGCGTTGTATGTACATTTCTTCCTTAGGTTGTGCGTTGTTTTGAATACAATCGTAACCTCGATCGTAGCCATTTTCGCTAGCGAAAAATAAAGTTATTTTTGCGTGCAGAAATGTCCGAGTAATTACGATAGGTTCTGAATAATGATTTAAATGTAAAGGGGACCAAATTATTTTCCAGACAGATAAGATACGGCTTCTACATGCAGACAAACCGAAAGTACACAAGAAAAACCAGTTTTAATGTACACAGTCAGTGCTAACAAGAAACGGGTAAAGCAGTTATTTGTTTTATATTTTTTAGATATTTATTTCTATTTTTCTAAGAGTTTTTATCTGTGTTAACAGTGAAGTTATTCCGAACAAAATTTGCCTGTGTTAATCAATATTTCACATCTATAAACCGTCGTTAAGGCGATAATCTATGTTTTTAGAGGTGTACTAGTAAACTATAAAATCATTTGCGATAGCACACCATAGCTTATCTGATGGCTCCTCGCGATTTTACGCGGAAATTATTTCCTCGCATTTATTTAGGAATCTTCAGTATATTTTTTCAGGTGTGAATCTATATTTGTCAGCGAAATCTATTGTTATCGTTTATTTACAGGCAAATAAGGTTTGATTAGCATTCGTAAACAACTAATATAGTTTACAACCGTTAAATAGAGTTTTACATACTGTGGAATCATTTTTATTAGTGGTGAGCAATGTTCGTGGGTACCAGAAATGTTCTGGGTTCGTGGGAACGTGATTTCGTTCGTAACAAGTTCGGGATAATTTTAATTGATATTTAACAAATGCTTGTATATATATACGTTCATTGGGATGTAAAGTCGTCGGCAGGGGTTACCCCAAGAAAGCCACAAACATTGATGACGGACAGTAGTTTCTCGACTGTAAACTATTAATAGTTAACGAAAAGTAACCAATAGTTTACGATATGTTTACTGTAGTAAACTTTAAAGCAAAACACCGCTCGACAAGGAAATAGGCACTGTCCGCCATATTTTTTTCTCTCATCGCTCTCTGTACAACCCCTAGATAAGCCACAGACCTCTTACGAGTTTAAAGTATTTCACTGAAGAGGTCCCACCTGTGTGTGGACATACATCTTGCCTCGCCGTGTTACTCGGTTGCGATGAAATTATCAAATTTTTTGCACTTTTGTCAGGCCAGAAGAATACTAACATTAATGGGGAAGTGCGGTTATCGTTTACATTTGAGAAGAAAAATGTAAACATTTCTTGAACTGGCTTGTTCTGTTCAAAACTTTCTAAAACTGTAGTCGAGAGATACAAGAGCAATAAATATGACATTCAACATGTTGTTTTGTATGCAAATAACGCATACAAGGGCAGACCAATGCATTTTTAATCACTTAAAACTGCGCAGCTACAGGCTCAAATATAAGATTTAAAAATCTAAAAAATATGAAGAAGGTCATTAGTGTCCACTCTACAACCATTTGTTGAGAAAAAAGTCAAAACTTGCTTATTGAAGTTGTAACATCGTCTTCCATCCCTCCCTAATATTTAATGATGTTCACCTGAAAGAAGTAGAAACCCATAAACACTTAAGAGTTATTCTTAGTAGTAATTTGTCTTGGAATTTACATGTAGACGAAACAGTTAAAAAAGCCTATTCGCGCCTTGGTATGATGCGAAGACTCAAGTATATTCTTGATAGGAAATCTTTGCAAAAACTGTATTTTTCTTTGTAAGACCAGTCTTAGAATATGCAGACATTATATGGGACAACATACCAGAATAATTGGTCAATAAGATTGAAAGTATACAATTGGAAGCAGCCAGAATAGTTACGGGAGGGAATAGACTGGCATCCAGACATCTGCTATATACAGAAACGGGATGGGAACCATTATCGAAACGTAGGGAAAATTATCGTCTTATTCAATTTCACAAAATATTTCACAATATGGCTCCTAATTATTTATCTACTATCATCCAATCACAAAAAACTCAAGGACATAACTACAACACAAGAACAATGCACCCACTGCGAGAAATCAATACAAGAACTAAGCTTTATTTTAATTCATTCTTCCCAGCTACAATAAGACAATGGAATGCTTTACCCCAAAATGTGCAATCAAATCCTTCATTACACTGCTTTAAGACATACTTACATACCAGTAGGTTTAAAATCCCAAATTATTTTTATTTAGGTACCAGAATAGGCCAAACTCTTCACTCCAAACTAAGACTAGAATGTAGTGGTCTTAATATTCATTTGTTCAAAGAAAGTTAATCGACTCGCCTCTCTGTATTTGCGGCGAAGTTGAAAGAACTGACCTTTTTTTATTACACTGTAATACGTATTCCAGAGTTAGGATCAATACAATCCTGACACTTCCATATTTTCTCAATGTTGAATTATTATTATATGATAAAGCTTATTTATCTGAAAGTGAAAACAACAATATTTTCTACCTTGTCCAGAAATTTCTTGTTGAAAGTAAAAGGTTCTGAGTTCACCTGTTGTTTTACTATAACTATTGTATTACATTAAATATCATATTTGTATGTAAGTGTATGTTCACAGATATACAATGTTTATTAAGAGTCACTAAGCAACATTATGTTTCAATATTAATACATGTATAAGTAACTTTAGTCTATTAGTATAGACATTATCTATTGGATTGATACAATTGTCTCAATACTCAATTCCATCTATTTTTTTCTCGCCTTTCATTTTTTTTCTTTCCCTACATTTTTCCTAATCAATGTTTATGTGTAATATTATTGTGATTGAGAATTTTACCCACCTCTCATTTGTAAATTGACGAGAGCGAGATTAACATAAGCCTTTGGCTTGTTTCTCAATCTTCTATATATTGTCATTATAATATGTATGATGAAATTTACTAAAGAAAATATTGTTTAAACTAACTTCGTCTCAAAAGAGGATACCCTAGTCTTAAAATGGACACAGACAAAAACCATCAATTTGCACGAGATATTTTTGTCTGTGTCCATTGAGATATATAATTATGATTTCATTGAAAAATATATGTATATTTTTTATTTAAGGGAATTAATTTTTTTGACCCCTATATATCCTACTTCTAATATGAATTTAATTTTATACTTCAAGAACTAAATAAAACAATTGGAACTGGTATAGAGATGTCTGTCACGTTCATCCCAATTTGTTTTGAATTGATGTTTATTTTTTTCGATGAAAATATAACGTCAACGTCATAGACACGGGAGTTTCAAGTAAAGCCTGCATTTTTTTTGTAGATGCCACGCCGACTGATAAAATTAGGGTATCCTATTTTGAGGAAAAGTTTCTACATAAATGTGCAAAATTAAACCTCTTTCTCAACAAATGGTTGTAGACAGGACATCAATGAACCCTTCTGTTACTTTTTCATATTTTATAATCTTTAAAATAAGTCTGCTGCTGCGCAGTTCTACAGCTGTTCTAAGTGATTTAAAAAGCACTGTTCTGTTCTTGTATGCATAATTTGCACATAAAACAACATACACAACTTCATATTCATTGGGTTTTTTTTATCTTTAGACAACAGTTTTGGCTAGTTTTGTGCAGAATCAAGCCAATTCAAGAAATGTTTACATTTTTATTCTCAGATATATAAGATGGCCGCACATCCCCTTTAGGTATGGGAAACCTCAATGTTGTGACGCATTGTTTATCAAATAAGCAATAAAATAAGGTGTAATTATGTAAGTAGTTTCTTTCCCAATATTATCAACAGCGTAGCGCAGTGGGTTAGAGGGTTTACAAGGAATCTGTAAGTCATGAGTTTTACATATTTTACCTCTCGAAATATGCTCAAAAGCTATTTTTTTTTAAATTCAATATTGTAAAAGGACTATATATGGTTTGAGCCTAAAATGGCCCCCTTAAATGAATATTGTCATTTTACTGTAATTCTTTGTTTTATTTGTACAAATATACATCTGAAGTTTTTACATAATTTTCATTTTGATTTTAGTGACCACAATTTAAAAATATGACATCATAAAATTTACCTTTTCCCGCCATTTTCTTATTTTTAGCATAAAACGGCTTGTTTTGAAGCAGTTTTTCTTTAAGGAAACGTTGAGCGACTGCTTGAACAAACAAAATATTATCACCATGTATCTCTCCAGTACTTATAAGTGACAAAAAGGTCGTTCTTGTTCAAAGAGGCACTCTATATTTCCCATTCGAAAAAGATAAGAAAAATGTCAATTTTTGACTGATTTTGATTGAATCATAAAAATAGCGTCACTTCTGACGTCATATACTGCCAGTGAGTGCATATAAATCAAATAAATAGGTGAAAAACATTTTTTATGTCAACTCTTTTAATAAAATAACACAACAAATTAGTGTATCTGAATCACTTTATAAATAGCGAATTATGGGGACCAAATTTGACTAACATCATAATTAGTTCTTTGAAAATTTTAAATCGTTGATAGTATTCTAATTAAAATGTACTTTAAACCACATTATTATCAACAGATATCCCATACCACGTTATAAATAAACAGGTCAATGCATCATTTACAGAGTGTGCGCATAAAATAAGAAAGAAATGCATAAAATCCAATGACCACGAAAGGAATACATGTCAGTCACGAATTTCAGGTGTGAAATCGGGTGTAACGAAATCGAATGGTCTATATACCGGTACCTGGCCTGGATGACAGTGCCTATCTATGAACGGTGTTCAGCTTTAAACATGTAAAAGCAATCAACCGGAACTATACCTTAGTGTAAACACGCTTTGATTGAGGATAGGAATCATTCACTCTGTGTTACTCTAGTCGGGTGCCACGTAAAATAAAATCTTACCGAGCAAAAACTATTGCGTTTGCCTCTCCAGCACATATATAGAAAACTGTACAATTGTGGGAGAAGTACTGCAGAGTAGACGCAGTGTGTTCTTTGCAAAGAACATGTACATTGGTGACATTTTATGCCAAAAATGAAGGAGGAATGTTTATAGATTTGAAAAAAATTGGGGGGGGGGGGTTAGTTAGAGTTTTCCATCCCCTTGCCATCCCGGCATCAGGTACGTCCCCTTTGTATCTAAAAATATCAGTAAATAATAAATGATTGAAATGGCTATAGTTACTAGTATACATGAAGTACAATAAAACAGATGTTTTAAGGTTGGCTCTTGCTGGTAGTTTAAATCTTTTATGAATTTTTTTTACCTCTTTGCCTTCAGGAAAATACGACAATGTATTGAACCTTTGAGAAAAACTTCTTTTGCACATACAGATGACTCAAAAGTTCCTTGCAATGTCATCAAAGATTAGTTGACATAAAGTAAATAGATCCCTCGGAGGACACGGTGTGAAATTAATCTTTATGAAATGGTCATAGAATGAAGAATATGAACTACACGTATATTCTGTCAGTAAGAAGCATAAAACTGTTTTATATAGTGAAAGGCAATAAAAATGTATTTATAATATTCCAAAAATAAGCTGTGATTTCCAGGAAAGCTTCCAGAAAATTTATTGTACACGTAATGAAACAATATAAATATTTTCAATATACTATAGAATATAAAAATATTTATCAGGTGATGATGTGATCTTAAGAGATAGCATATTGAGGGGTTAGTTATGACAGTAATACTAAACAGGCAGTGTTATAATTTGAGTTAATTTTTTTTTGTTTTTCATTTCTAATGGTATTGTAACTGTCACACACTACACAATAAAAACTGGGCAACACAAAATATCATTTTTGCCTCAATCCTTGTAAATGTGCATGATTTAGAATGCAGATTGTTTTGATCTGCCAGGGGTGAAAAGAAAGGGAAACTATGCCTTTTGTTGTCTTTTAAGGAATGTCTGTACAGGGAACATACAGTGTATTTAAGTATAATGGATATATGCTGAAAACAGTTCTGTATGAAAAATATCAGAGAGTTTCGAGAGGGCCAAGATCTGTCTGTCTGATATTTTTTCATACAGAATTGTTTGAGGTATATATCGTACTAAAATTCTGCTATTGAATTTCATTGTTGATTTACCTGAGACAGTCCGATTTTGAAGGATATCAGCACCGCAACCACTGGTAACCGTCTGATATTAAGAAGCTCACTAATATCGGACTGTCACAGGTAAAATTCTAGACTGGAACAAGGGAATCCCATCATAGCGGTGTTTTAACCTCTTTTTGCAGTGTTTTTCTCACTGGACTAAACGGTGATGAATGAAACAGAAAGATGGATTTGATGAATTAGAGTAAGGGAACCTTCCTGGAGATGGAGATGTTTAATAAGCTATTTAAGCATAGTGAGTCTTTGTTAAATTGCTCTGGTTTCATCAATATTCCTTAAATACCAATTTTCGTGGATTTCATTGTTCTGTTAATTGATCAACGAAATGAAATTGTCCAAAAAGTTGTTGACAATATAATGAATCTCTATTTGTATTAGTTGTAATATGTACAATTCCAATAAATGTCAATTTTTTTGCAGTTACTTTTCTTTTTCTAGCTCTAATTCAAAGGACACATATGCATGCATATACATGTATTAATATATTTACAAATAACGGTAGTTATAAATATATTATGATTTTTATCAACGTTGCAACGCTTGAGTTGCATTTATACCTGCATATGTATAATGTAATATTCTTGCAATGTCATATGGAAGGAAATAAAAATTGAGTGAATGAATCATCCAAGTTTGTTGTAAGTAATTTTAAAATTTCAGAGGCATCTAAGTCAAACTGGATGTGCCATAAGTGTAAAAACGAGGTGGACCAAGGAGAAAAATGCAAAACATGTCAAAGATGGTTTAATAAGAAAAAAGATGAAGAAGTAGGCAGCACAAGAAAGGAACAAAATTCAAAAGAAGCATTGGATGGAGCAACTAGTCATTCTGGTGATGATCAAGTAAATAGAATAAACTGTGATGTCGGCGAAGAAGGAGGGATTGAAACAGTCAATAGTAGTGGATGGACTTGTAAGATCTGCTACATGAGTGGGAATCAAAGTACTGAATGTAAGATGTGTAAACAAACCAAAAAGGAATTGAGTGATGAAGATAACATTAAGAATAGAAGGAAGAGGAAGAACCTCAACAGAAGCAGGCTCAAGGCAGGTCACAGTCTAAAAGTGAAGGACGAACGGGATAAGCAGAAAAAAGTTGCAAGGGATATTGCAAGAAACATTACAGATTATTGCAAAGAGGTAAATTTAGTACATGGCGTTTAATATATTAAAGTTGTAAAATAAGGATAAATATTAACATACAAATACAATTAGGTATATATCTGCTAATGCATGAACTCGTTTAATAAATAGGGACTTAGAACTTGAAAAAGGGAATGTTGAAATAGTGTTCTAATTTCTGTGGGAGAGCTATTTATTTAATTTCTTAAAGTTTGATACCTTTATGGATATGAAATCACAAATATATTACACATATTGTATAAAGAGTGTTTTCCTTATTTGTTTTTTAATCAGCGAAACACGATGTCATTTGAAGAATCTTTAATTAGTAAAGAAGATTAATTTAAAACAAACTGAATTATTCAAAGTAGTAAAACTAATTAAGAAAAAAAAGCATTTTTTCTATATCATTTTTAAATTGATTAAATTAATGTTGCTCTCTAACCACTTGTAGAATAATATTCATTATGAAGACAGGAGTTTTCCTGCTTCAAATGACCCTAAACGAGATGAAGAGCGATGGATAAGAATAGGCCAAATTGAGGACAACAGCTGTAGAGGAAAAGGATCTTGGAAAATCTTTAGGAACCCAAGCCCAGATGATGCAATACAGGGGGCAGCAGAAAACTGCTGGTATGATTATAAAACACACGTTATTTCCTTTGGAAGTCATTGTGCTTGCCAAGCATGTTTTTTGTGGTGATAATGATTTGAAATATTAACACTAAGGGACGAAAAACAATGACAAATAAACCTTTATTCAGTGTATTGAAAGGAGTTTCACGAGGGGATAAGTTTGAATACAACAGTAAAATTTAAAAAATAAAAATAATTCTTTTTCTGTAACCATTGTACATATAAAGCTTTTTTTGTTTATAAGGGTATAAGGATTTTGCTTCCATAGACTGTATTAAAATTGTAATATGTAGATTTCACTTCCTGATTATATTTGGACAGGTTTCTGTGTGCAGTAAGTTTATTGTCTCAGAAAGAAGAACTTCTGAAAGACATTTTCATCACTGAGAGTTTTTGTGAGGAGGGTTTGTATCAAGTTCGCCTATGTAAAGATGGAAACTGGAAGACTGTGATTGTTGATGACCGCTTTCCCTGTGATAAAAAAGGAAATCTGAAATATTCTAGAGTATGTATGTTTAATTATGCCAAAGAAATACATTTTTTTCTGAGATTCATTCAAAAATACACTTCATGTAAGCGCCTAATTTATACCTTTAGGTCCGCATCTTGTCTTCTCTTCAAAATATATATCTAATGGGAGCATTATGTTGTAAAAGTGTTAGAATAAAAAGTCATATGTCTGATTCTAGTCACAAAACAAACAGCTGTGGGTAATGCTGTTAGAAAAGGCGGCAGCTAAACTTTATGGAGGGTATGAAGCACTGCACTCTGGTCTAGTGGTAGAGTCCCTGGCCATGCTTACAGGGGAGCCATGTGAACACATTGACCTCAAAGGTAGGTCAACAGCTGCCCTGCCCGTGAATCAAATACCGACAGAGTTTAAAGTAATAAGACTGAAACTGTCTATTTTGTCAGATAATGTATAGTCCTCAGTGAGCACAACATCTGTCATAATTAACAGAATATGACTTTTAATGATAATGCAAACTACCAACAGTTTTAACTGGAGAAATCCTCCACAATATTGAATAGACACCAACTTAAAAGAATGTAAAAATTATGAAGTGTGGCCACTTGTTGGGCCCCCTGGCTTAGTGATATTTCTGGTTTATATTTTATTTAAAGGATCTGATGAGGAGAAGGAAGATGACAACAAACTTAAATTAGATCTTGACAAACTTTGGACTGAATTGAAGGCTTGGCATTCCTCTAGGTAAAGTCTAGACTGCCATAGTAACTCTGTTTTTATTGCATCTCTGCATATGCAATCCTATTTTTCCATAAAGAGTATTTTTTCATAGATAGTGATAAGTACCAAACATCTTTTAATATGTTGTATGCCACTTTGAGACAGTGCCTCGGGTTACGTGTGTACGTGAAAAAATGGGGGGGGGGGGGGTTCAAGAAAAATGAACTTCTTCGCTGACAAAAACTTTGTCTTAGATCTTTTCTACTGATAAGAAAATATGCTTCTTGCATTGGTTGTTTCATTTCAGTCGTATATTGTTTTTATATATATTGTATATTGTTGTGTATTGTTTAAGATGTTTATAGAATCAAAGCAAATACATGCTTCCTCATTTGAAGATTCTAAAAGTATGAAATTTGATGATATTTGATTTTTTTAATGAATCATCCAGGTATTTGATAGGAATAAGTACCCCAGAAGATTTACAGCAGGGGGAACTGGAGTCCTCTCATTGTTATCCTGTTCTTGAAGTTCAGGAGATGAATGACACAAAGTATTTCTCTCTCTCTTTCTCTCAGTATTGATAACAAATACAGTATTTTAAAGATATTCCACACATTTTCTCTCTCTATCTCTCTCTCTCAAATTTAGATTAAATTAATTCTGAATAATTTTAAACAACAGACTCATGAAACTGTGGACATGTTCAGACCATAAGCACTGTATCACTGGATGTTTGACAAGCAACGTTGATCTTCAGAAAGAGAAGAAAAGATTGTTACGAAACCTTAAAACAGGAGAATTTTGGATTTCATTCGAGGATGAATTTATAAAGTAAATTTTTGATTTTATATGTAAAACTCTACTTGACTTGCTATTAGTTTCAAAGATTTTATCTATCAGACTGCAGCTTTTTCCACATCTCAATATTTGGTTATTCTATTCTGTTTTCAGATACTTTAATAGCCTGTCTGTCTGTAAAACAGATGAAGGATGGTTTGAATCTCGCTTTAAAGGTGTGTTTCCTCCTGTCTTGAGTAAGGAGTGGAAATACTACTCCTTTAGACTTGTGAATGACACCAAACTAAAACTTGGACTATTTCAGAAAAGCATGAGGTAATTAAACCTTTGTAAATAGATGTTTAAAACATGGTGATCTTCCTTGAAGAATACCAGTATAATGAATGGAATTAATAAAAATTTGACATTTTTTATTAAAAACATAAATATAATAGTAAAAACCCAAACATTGGTTAATTTGTTCCTTTATATTTCAAATTTTTAGTATTATTTAAAGCAAAGTATCAAATAGAAATAAATTATAATTGAATACGAAGCAACCATAACCTGAACTGGCATAAGATATCATTGAGAATTTTTTTGGTCACTCAGCATAAGAATGCCGTATAATGGCCTTGTTCTTTGCCATAATTTAAGACCTTGTCATAAACATAAATTTATCCTCCAAATGAAATATATATGTATTTAATACTTAGTTTCAATATTGAAACAATGCAATTACTGATATTATAATTTTCAGAGGAACGGGTTTAAAGATAGAAGCCTTCACAGATCTACTGATTATGGTGCTTAGAAACCAAGACGACGGTTCTGGACATCCGTTTATGACAGCCCCGTTGTTTTCAGAAGTCATGAGCTACAGTAAGAGGCGGGCCAGAAGCCTGACAACCTGTAATGTAGACCTTACCCAGGGTAGTTACACAGTGGCCTGTTTTTCATTCGGAAAGTTAAGACAAGGTCAGTCTTAAATTGCAAGCTGTACAAGTTAGTGAAAGGCTTTTTATCTGGTTCATGTTAAGGGACTCTTCTTGCTTTTAATAGATGTTTGTTTTAATATTATTATGAAAATTGAATTGTAAGAACCTTTTGATTGACACTAATGAAGGTAAAGAATTATAACTCATTAAGATTAGTGAAAATAACTTTAAACTGCGGTGTTTCTCCTACCGGTACTACATGTACTGTTATGCTCAACTTCATTTTCCTCCTACCAGTATATTTTGAACTATTAGTACACATAACAATTTTTTACTTCAATTATACTTTACCACCTTCACAAAGTTAGTACAATATTATTTTGATAACTTGTGTATGTTAAAGAGGCAGTACGGCGCATCTTATCAAAAAACCGACTTGAAAAAAATTTCCAATCGGGTTCGGTATTTTTGTACTACTCATGAATGTATAAACTTTCAGAAAATTACAATGTTCTCAATGCAATATAATCTAATTATTTCATTAAAATTAATAATTACGTATAACCTATCACATACATGTAAATACATCGCAACCTGTTCGGGGTTCAGCCTTCTCTACTATTACGCATGCGTATTTACTGTAAACAAAAACACATGCAGGGCTCGCGAAGAATCTCCTGGACAGGTTTGTTGATAAAAAGATGTCTTTTCTACTTCTTATAGGTAATAACTGTTCAAAGTTTTTAAAATAACCACAATTATTATTTTGTAAGCATGTATTTTTCGTGTTTATCATAGGAGTTGATACAACCTAAATTTATTTTTATAAATGAGGCCCCTTGAGGGGTTATTTGACATATTTATGTCTATTCATTTTAAAATGAACCTAAATTGGTAAACCATTTATAAATTATCGAGTAAGTAAGGATGTGTTTCATTTAGAAAATCGCTTTAACCTCGTTTTCCATGATGACCGTAGTGGGACGAAGATCTTGTAGTTTTCAGCACGTGTCAATTGCTGTCAATCAAAGTCCACGTGGTACAAACAAACAATATAAGATTTTTCAGGTTTGTACGACCCTTGAATTCCTGGAGGCTCATAATTACGTTAAGTATGTGAAAGGGATTTTCATGTATTTCAACTATTACAATAAACGTTATTTCTTATTTCCTAACTATAGAATAGGTAAATCTGAAGTTATTCACACATGTGTTTTCAGCTGTACTGTCTCTTTAAGAGATGAGACACTATTGAAGAAACGATCTATCTACAGTCTTTCTATCATGTTAACACGAAATAAGCCCCAGTCAGGGCTGATGTTTAATCTTCGGTTTGGATGTCCTGTTATGAGCCAGTCTCTGCCTATTTTCCTGCTTGAACTTTCGCATCACTTTGCCTGATTGTGACCTCAGATACATAGCATGCACTTAAGACCTGCTGTGTGTATGATGATGAGTTACGGCATAATATTCAAGTACTATACTGCCCTAATTCTAATTTAAATCATAATTTGTTGCAGTAACACTTTACAAATTTCCCTTTAGATAATAATTTTGAGGCAGAAGACTATGTCAGTTACACCTTAAGCATGCACAGTTCCGTCCAGCTGCATTTTGTTGAGGAAGTCAATGCCTCTAGCTTTCCAGAGCTCATGTATGCCTCCGCTGATGCTCTCATTACATTGGCCAAACAGAGCAAGATCAAAGAAAATGGTGTAAAAATCAGTGATATCGACGCATTTAATGTAAGATATTACTTTGTACTTATAGAACTGAGAAGTGAAGTTTAAAATTTTAAAAAGCTCATAGTCATTAAAATAATCTTAGCATAACTATTTTTAGGTATATTCTAAGACAATACATCTACATAAATTCAATGTTTAGTATCTGTATTACTATATCAAAATAATAGACCCGAATTTTTGGTCTTTAATACCGAGAAATCGGAAGAATACTGTCTTTTGTTTTATATATTTTAAACATAATTGGTACTTGAAGATTACCAATTTGTTTTTATTTTTTCTCAGTTAAGCTTCGCTAATTAATAATCAACGAAAATTCCTCAAAAAATCCCAGAAATCACCTGGTTAATTTGGATTTTACAATCTTGCGCTTGTGCAATACATTCACGCTAACGGGATCGTTAGTTTGTTTCCACAATATCACATCTGCATGAATAAACTCAGAAATGATAATACAAATACGGGTAAATTTTCATTAGACTTTTGCTATTTATATTCTAGATCTGTTCATATTGATTTCTTATGAGAGAAAGTATAAAATAACAAATATACATTACAACAAAGTACTTACTTTTGTCTTCGTGATGACAAAAAAATATTTGATTACATGCAAAAAAGTTACATTATATTTGTTAGGAGAGTGAAGATAGAATATGTTTTATCGTAAAAATGGACAAAAGATGTTGAATTATAATTCCCTTCTATGAATGAAAATTTGTAGTTGAAAGGTATTTGCAGTCTCAAAAAGGTTTGTTGTGATGAAATTGACGGTTATTTTCAAGGCAACTTCATTAACTTTCTCCAAAATCGTTCCGGAGCGATTCTGCAATTTTTTTGATACATTACGGGTATAAGGGAGGCATTCTAACTGTGGTGAGGGCTTTTCCCGAGGCACAGTTAGATTATTCAAAATAAGGAAAGTGAAGTGAAACTAATAGCATTATTGTAGGCTTATAGCTTTCTTTTGTAAATGTCAATAATAAAGTGTGTCGATGTACCTATTTCGTAAATGTCCAATATGCAATGTCAACCCGTGCACGCACGGGTCAAAGTCTAGTTTGTTTTATTTGTGTAGATTGCGGATGGTGTGTATTATGTCAAGTTCTGGTTCTATGGACAAATGTGTGTCTTTATCAACGAGACAACAGAAGGCTATTCTTATCTTAGGAACTACAGGGATAGTGAATACATTTTAGATGTTAGGAATAGAAGGAATACCTTGGATTACATTCCACATAAATCAGGGTAAATAATTTTATTCTAATAATGTTCGGTATGCAAATAGCATATTGATTCAATGACATGATTTTATCTTTGTGGGGTTGGGAAAATTCAGGGTATTCCAGATTTTCCCTCCCTGAAAAATTGAGACCTCTGCACCCATGCTTGATGAACGTGTATGTTTTTACATCATTATGACTCTCATTATTGTATAATAGTGAATTGGTAGGGTCATTGCTAAGTCCGGGGGTGGGAGGGTGAGGGAGACGAATGGGAAAAGAATTCAACTTTCGAATTCAGTAGAACATCAGGAAATTACATTTTCCTCTCAGTTTTACTACGCTAATATGTTAGAAATTATTAGGGAAGAAAAGTTGAAGGATATATTTGGAAATAACGTTTACAGATTCAATAAGTTTGTTATCATTATCAAATACTTTATTATATATACTTTTGGACTTCAGAACTCGTCTTGCGATAATTTAATTTAAGGAATACATTTGTATTAGTTATTAATCCATGCAGCCAGAGTTTTGTTTCTTGTCACAGAATGTATTCACCTTAATGGATTTATTTTCAGACGTGTTATAAATATAGTGACTCCTCAAAACCCTGAGACTTCTTGGACAATTGCAACTCAGAGTGATTACAAGAAGTCAGAACCACTAGAAAGTAGTCCACCAGTTCCAGACACACTGAAAGGTCTCTTAACACCAAGACCCATTCCTGAAATTTCTTCATCATCATAATAGTATATAAATTTTGAGATGATTGAGAGATAGTCATAGAGAAACTGACATATCTCTAATGTGTTTACATAGATTCAATTTGATTAATATTTTATTCAAGTATATTAAGAATATATGAATTGGATCAAACAGCTGGTAAGATGCCTATATATGTTCTCTCCTGTATCGTAAAAAAGAGAATTATATAATTATATATATGATGATTTAATGAAAAATAATTAATACATGCCCTGATCTTATATCATTTTGCATTTGCGTGATAGATTAGAGCTGAACTTAAAACATTAAAATGCATGTATGAAGGTACATGTAGCAAGCATTGCATAAATAGAATAAATATCGGTAACCTACAGGGACCTCGATAGTTTGCAAATTACGAACAATGTTCATGTACCTATTTACCATTTAGCATTAAAGCTGTTTTAAAATCTAATTTTGTTTCTTTTTCTTGACGCAATACCAATGGCACTTAACGATGGTGTCTTCGTCTGGTTTTGGCTCCAGTGGATCAAATGTTCTTCGAGTGAAGTTTCTTCTCGCACCCTATTTGAGTGCCCCCAAGCACAGCAATCGTCTAAAAACTCAAATTTTTCACACTTGTTTGCTTATTTTAAGAGGAAGACATTGGGGATTTATGTTCATTTGGGATCTTCTGTGTATTAGTGGTTTATCTGATGCAGAAACAGCTTTATCGGCATCGTCATGAAACGGTTGTTTGAAAAGAATTGGACGGTGCGTGACTCTTCGACTTCTGCATGTGGGTTTTGTAAAAAGTCTCTTTTCTTCTTTTCATTCTAAGATGCAATATCTATTTGACCTATTGAATGATGATTCGGAGCTACATTATGGAGATGTCAGAGGTAATGGTACAATCTCGGAGCTTTTTGGTTGTTCGGAGGAAAATGAGAGTCGCTTATGTTGACGGTGAAGAATATGGCTTCACGATAGGATATGACAACGAATAAGGAGACGATGGCGACGATAGCGACGATGGATGTAGGCACATGTCTTGTTGTCTTTGGTACCTTAGACTTCTCAGTCCCTTGTCAATGAGACGATGGTGAAACAGGTATGAATACAGTTTGATCAGTGGTAGGAATATGGCAACGAATAAGGAGACGATGTTGGTGTCGTATGCATATGTACTGTTGTATTTCGAGGAGGCGATGGTGATCTGGCAGGTTTGGGCGTTCATTTATTCCTGTGGCTCATTTTAAATCTAAAGTTGAAGTTCCTGTCATTATGTAACACCATTGATGTTGATGACTCAACAGGAACGAAATGAGTTGGTTTCGGTGGTAATGTACTTGTCCATATGATCTTAACAGCAGCTATCACCTATTTGAATTACTGGTAACGTCTTTAAGTTTAAATTTTGGAAGGCAAGGTCTTTAGTACCATTAACGCATGTGGATATGTTATGTTCATATGAACGTTGCCTATGTTTAATAATGCTAGTAAGGTCCAAATTTGTTCTTTTGAATCTTTTTTCTCAGTCAATCTTCTGTTTTATTGTAAGTATATGTGGAAGCTGCTTCCAATTTATAATCTTACTGTCCCATTATTCTTTCAAGTTGTTATTGTAAAACATGACTGGCATTCTTGTAAATCACTTGCAGTAGTATTAAAATACTTCCCTTCAGTTAAAAATTCACTAGACAGTTTAGCAACTTTGTGTTGTTAAAACATTACAAAAACGCTTTTTAAAAAAAACCAGGTACGACCATCGTAAACCAAGTTTTCAGTAAAAATCAGAAACATCGTCATAAAAATATGGACCATAAAAAGGTGAACGTTCACGTTCATTATTCAATGCTACATTGGGGTTTTCTACAAACAATAAAAACATAAAATCCCTAAATGACAGATATGAGTCCATATCTAAAATGTTTCTGAACTCTTTTGCTTATAAACAATAAGGATCTGTAATAAATTTACATAAAATTAACAATCAATCTAAAAGAGTTTAAAATTCTTTGTTCTGCTCTCTTTGGAATATACCAGGTAAAATATCTCATGCAAAATCTACCGGTTCATTTATCTCACCCTTTCCATCACACACCTCTCACACTTGCAGACAAAACTTTCTCACCAGTATTGAACTGTAAACCATAAAAATGTTTTTCCCTCTTTGTTTTCTATGCATTTCTATGGTTATATTAAATTTGTTCTTCACTTCGTCATTGATATGATTTTTTGAAACAATGTCCATTTCACTGGTTAAAAATAATGCTTAATAAGTACTTTTTGAGGGAAGATTATTTTCAACATAAGTACCAAATGTAAATGTAAAACACATTGAATAATTGATGCAATGTGAACTATACTTATGTTTCGACTTCTAAAACTATAATACATGTATAAGTTTCTATATTTAAAATTTTAAGGTTTTCTTTTACCACTGTCTCTAAAATCCAAAAAATGTTAAATGTACAAAAGCATAATCAAGGCTATCCTTTTCTTTTGGTGATAATAGCAAATCAATTTCAATTTGACTTGGCAATTACATTTTTATACTCTTTTAATTTTTTTGTACATTTTCTTTTTCTTCTTTTCTTATGGCATGTTTTATTTTATTTTTTTTAATTGTGTTTCTAAATTTTCGGTTTGTATTTTCAACATTAAAAGATCTTATTTTGTCTTTAAGACCATGCAGCATTTTCCCTCCTTCGGTTTGTTATGACGCTACTCTGCTCCGATATGATCTCTTATAGCCTAGTATTCCGTCTTCTTTACCTTCTTTCTCCTTAGATGAAACTGATTTTTGTTAATGGTATCCACTCCCATTACTTGGTTTTTGTTTTAATTGGGGGAACTCAAATGTGTTATCGAGATCTGTATTCAATTTCCAATTTCTCTTTGTTGATGTATTTTTTAAGTTTTCTACTTCTTTTCGAATTCGGTTTACTTCAGTATTCCCTCTTCTTTATCTTCTCTTTCCATTGATAAATCTCATTTGTTGTCCTGTTATCCACTGTATTCAATTTCTCTTTGGTGGAGTATTTGTCTATTTCTTTTCTTATTCGGTTTACTTTTTCAAAAGACTAACTTTGTTCACATTTGCATATCCGACTTTCAATTTGTCGCAGGCTTCATTGTGTAAGCTAAGCATTTCATAAAGTTAGCACAGTCTTTGTGCTTTGAATAAATTTCGCTAACACTGACAATTCACAATGTTTGCAAAAAAATAATTTTCTTGAAGCTCTCTTCTTACAGGGAATATTTTGTAATTTTAGGAAGAGGAAACCTCACAATATTGGATTCATTTACGCCTTTCTTGTAGTTTTATGTCAAACACCTTTTCTTTTGACGAAAACTGCAACAGTTCTTTATAGTTTAAGTCTATTTTAAACACTATTTGAAAATGTAAATTTTTTTTTTATATTTTCCAATTTCTCTTTTTTGGTTTTTAATTTACCCAGCTCCTCCTTGATCTTTTCCTCATTCTCCCACATCCCAACTTTTCTCATATCCTCTCTTTTCTTTTTCGTCTAAAATCTTTGTTTTCTAATAAGTTCTTTTTGTTTCTGTCCGTCTTTCTTCATGAAAAGCATGTTTTCTGATCGGACAATGTTGATATTAACTGCCCGTTCCTTTGAATCTTAATCTCTTATCTGATCTTCTATTTTGTTGTTCGAATATATCATAAAACGTTCAATACTATTTATAGAATATGTGAAATCTGATTAATTTCAAAATCTAATTTTTAATTATTTACTTCAGTGGACCCATTACAGTGATGTATTATTCTCAAGTGATCATTAAGGTCCTTTGCCCCTAATATATTTAATAAATATTTAAAGGACGTTTTGATGTTATCAAGTGTCATGCATAGTTAATGCATTGATTCTGTGAAACAGTGTAAAAGCCTCATTTTTAGATGAAATACCTGACGTATCTGATGTTCAATAATTTTGAAAACACCATTTTCGAAGCTCCTTATGTCTAAGTGTGTATAATTTCTTTCCCACTAGCGCGCTTGGTTGGTATTTGGGTTCCTGGCAGTGTGTACTTCTCCTTAGAGTTATCAAATTTGTCAGATTTTTTTTTAAGATTTAGAAAGTCAAACACCTTTTCTTTTGACCTCAGCTGCAACAATTCTTTATAGTTTTGTCTGTTTCATACACTTTTTTGTAAATGTTGATTTGTTTTTTTATACTTTTCAATTTCTCTTTTGTTTTTGTTTATAATTTCTCCATCTCCTCCTTGATCTTATCCTCACTCTCCCACAATCCAACTTTTCTCATATCCTCTATTGTTTTGTCTATTTCAGTTACTTTCCTCTCCTTCTTCTCCTTGCTTCTTTTTCTTTCCGTTTAAAATCTATTTTTTCTCAAGGTTCTTTCTGTTTCTCTCTTTCTTCATAAAAACATGTTTTCTGATCATGCAGTGTTTATAATGACTTCATTATTCTGTTTGCATGTTCGCATATAGAAATATAATAGAACTTTCAATACTATTTAAAGATGTTGTCCCATTAACCTTCCAAGACAACCATGACTGGCATTCTTGTAAATAAATCACAGTAATATAAAGATATTTTCCATCTCTTTAAAATTCTTTTAACAGTTTAGCAACTTATCTTTTAAAACAAAACATAAACGCTTTATAAAAATACAAGTCGCATCATCAGATTAAGGTAAGTTTTCAGAAAAAAAAAGAACTTTTCAAAAATAAAAAATACTAAAATATATATTGTGCATAAAAAAGTACCAGTAGCATTATAAAACATTACAATAAAACAATTCCCTCAAATATTAACAATAGAAATATTTTCAACACCCTGGTTTTTTTTCATATATACCTGTAATATGTTGGGATCACCTGTCCCATCTTCGTAAAATAGTTTTGAGACGTATTTTAAAAGAAACAAAATTAAAGGCTCTCTTAACGAATGGGTATACCCAGCAAATTTAAAACACAAAACTTACTCAATATTAAAAATTACTTCAATGCATACATCAGAAATCTAAAAGAAGGAGCAGAAAGGTCAATATCTCTAGCTAAAATATCATTCACTTTCTGCTAGGTCGCACTTCTGAGCAATGAAACATTATTTAAGATATTCTAACATTTCAAACTTGAAAACATCTTATTATGTCTGCAGTTTTCTTCATAAGGTGTGTGGTGACAATACTCTGCTCTGTAATGGTCTCCTTCAGCATTCCATCTCCTTTATCTTCTCTCTCCTTAGATAAATCTCATTTGTTGTCCTGATATCCACTTCCATCTTGATTTTTGTTTTAATTAGTATTTGTTGTTGAGGTATTTGTTCAATTTTTCTTTCTTGGTGTATTAAGGGGTTTTTTCTTCTCTCATCCAGTTTACTTTGTATAAAAGACTATAGCTCGATTCATCTTTGTATATTCGACTTTCAATTTGTGGCAGACTTCATCGTGTAAGCATTTCATAAAGTTAGCACGGTCTTCATGCCTTAAATAAACTTCATTAACACCCAAGTACGTAAGTACCATGGTTATCTGCAAAAAAGGTAAGTTTTAGCTGAATACAACCAAAAAATGAAGGCAATCAAAACAAAGACAATAAAGTTGAATAAACTAAATGTAGAATAAAATGAAAATAATTTGAAAATTAAAGACAAACACAATGAACAAAAGAAAGTTACATGAAAATGAAAAAAAAAATAATGAAATAAAATAAAAATATCAGACAGAAATTGTTTATCTTTTCTTTTAAAAGTAATATATGTTTACCTTTGTATGGAAAAATTCAGTCACTATGTCACTCTGTAATTTATGAAACCCTAAAACGAGACAAACAAATTAATAATATATTTTTATGAAAATAATATTGTCAATCTGCGTTCTTAATATCAATATGTATGAAAATACTATACTGAACTAAAACGATATCGACTATTTCAAGGGCAGTTAATTTGATTAAAACAAAATAAATGTGTTGACTAATCTACCTACATTTTAAAAAAACGTGCAAAAATGCAGAGAAAAGCTTCCGTTTCATTAACCATCAATATGATTTGAAAAACCATTAATAGCATCATGTTTCTATGGATGCCACTGATTCTTGTAGAAGTCAAGGGATCACAGAAAATACAAATGTAAAGACCTGTGCTGTGGATATACTTTTACTGTTGTTATTTTATTTCAAGAAAATTAACAGACTTTCAGAGGTTCCTGGCAAAGCACAAAGTAAACCAAAACAGAAACACAAACACAGCTTACACACTACTGTCATCAACATCAGAGTAAATCAAGTAATTTTTACCTCAATCTATCTCTAACCAGTCTAGGATCCAATATCCATTCACTATATTATGCAGATATGGCTACCAGAGTTCTGCTTCACACACCTCATCTACCTTCCAATTGTTACTTTTTTAGGATTAAGATGGCGTTGACTGGAATAGCTACTTTACAAAACACGGGCGCATTTCTCCTTCAGCTGGTCAATGTATTTTGTCAAAATGTATAATCTATAAGTGAACAGGGGAAATGTACCTCACCACGCTCATATAAAATTATAAAGAAGTGGGTCTCTCCACTTATAAACTGACGTTGTTTACCAGCTAGTGTGAACTTGCTTAACCTTTCATAATATTACTTGACTAGCTGTACCATGCGTATCACGTGACAGAGATTTTGGCAAGCGCGTTCGACTAGCTGCAGGTCTGTAGCTCCCGGCCTATAAAAAATTCGTATGAACGAATTGGGAGCTACATAGCTGCAATAATGTAGCCCTCTCCGATTTTTTATATCTGATATTTACTGGAGAGGGCTCCCTCTCCCCCCAAAAAAAACAAAAATCGGGAGAGGGCTACATTATTGCAGCTAGGAGCTACAATGCCTCCCATTGTAAAAAAAAAAATAAAAACTACAAAAAGCTATATACAGAGAAGCAGCTATATATTGTTCGACGTGGCATTATATGCCATTTAACTTTAATTATTTATGCGAATTTCATTATTTGTGTAAGTTTTTATTTTTGATCGCTGTTTTCTCAGTAGCGAGAATTTGGCGACAAATAAAGTCACGTGATATGTAAACGTGTGTTATCCGACCTATTTTCAAAAAATATCGAGCAAAAATTCACTGTAACAGGATGTGCGGAATCATTGATAATGCGTTAGTCAATTCATTACCGTAAAAAAACGATCCAAATATATCAACACCAATCAGAATGTGGCATATTTATTCACTCTTGATTTTCAATCATCAAACTTAAAGCATGGTAGATTTTCTATAATTCGTTGTGTAAAAGACTAAAAGGGACAGTTTTCATGTGTTTACTCTTTAAGCTACCATTAAAACGTTTGATAAAGTAGTAGCAACAGTAGTTGCAAAATGGCTGTGAAATTTGGGGCTATGAGAATATAGATATCATTGAAAAAACTCCATTTGAAATTTTAATACCGGTATATGTTCTATGATTGAAAAGAAGTATGCCATCTGATATGGTTGACGGTGAATCAGGTCGTTATCCTTTATATGTCATTGTACATATTCTCGATTAATTTCTTACTGGATAAAAATGATCCAAGGTCCATTAAGATTGTGTTTACTGTTTACAAATATCTAGCAAATCAATATATGTACATTTGTACAATAATGACTGTAAATCCATGGACCGATTTTATACGACATATTTTAGATTCTTGTGTTTTTTCTAATATCTGGACATAGTTTTATAATAAGATTAAAGGAAAATGCATCATGATATCATTATTGTGTATATATATATATATATATATATATATATATATATATATATATATATATATATATATATATATATATATATATATATATATATATATATATATCATCGATGCTTTATTTCTGCAGCTTCCTTAAATATTTAACACCTTCACGGATAATTATGTTGATTTATTAGATAATTATGCTATAACTTGTCAGATTTTTATGTCGACTTGTCACTCATTCACGTGATATAATCAACATTATTATGATTTACCTGGCAAAGGGATTTTAATTTAACCCCAAAAATTGTTTCATGAGGAATGAAAAAATTAAGAGGATCTTTAAAAACAAAATCCGGATAGTTGACGTCCGGGTTTTACAATTACTTACGTAGACAAACCGAAAGTAGCCTAAAGAAAAACCTGTTTAGGTAAATATTAAAACATTCATTATCATTCATGTACATAGTCAGCGAAACAGGTAAAGCAGATGTTCATTTTGTATTAATTTAAATACTGAGTTCTATTTTTGTGTAAATCTGTTTTAACAGTGAGGTTAACCCGCATAAAAATTGTCTCTGCGTATTAATGTTTATCATATGCCTAGTGTATTTTATGTTTACCTCTGACCCCTCAGGTAAGGGTAAAAGAATAGTTCAAAACCTAGAAGGGCAGTACAAAGTTAAAACAATCAATTCATTGATTTTCTATAGTAAATTAAATCTTTGATACGGGTTATCCTCTTTTGAGAGGCGGACATTCATAACAGATGGCTTGGTGCATGTTAAAAGCTAATTCTGACAAATCAAGCTCCGCCCCCTCAACTTTGGAGAGACATGGAAAGCAGGGGGTGGAGCTTGATTTTTCAATTTCAACACACAACACATTTGATTTGATATTTTTTATGCATCAAGATGTGGTAGCTGATGTGAGGAGATTATTCATGTATACATCTAACAGATATGCAATGTTGGGAAAATAGTCTGATTAATGTCAAATAATTAACTCATTTAAAACCTTTAGATTGCATGTTATAAGTATGTACAGAGCTACAAATCTAATGCTTGCAACACCACTGTAAATATATTGTTTATGATAAGACACTCTCTGACACATACCTAAACATAAATATTTCAATGTAGGTAATTGGTGTAGACTTGAAGAGTTGACAACAGATTCAGGAAATAAGAAATACACACCTATAAACTGTTAAATGAATAAATATTCTATCATAGAATATTTATTCATTTAACAGTTTATAGGTGTGTATTTCTTATTTCCTGAATCTGTTGTCAACTCTTCAAGTCTACACCAATTATATTGAAATATTTATGTTTAGGTATGTGTCAGAGAGTGTCTTATCATAAACAATATATTTACAGTGGTGTTGCAAGCATTAGATTTGTAGCTCTGTAGACTATGGAAGTCTGAAAAATTATTGAAATGTTAAATAGGAGAGTAAAAAAACATTATCTCTCGACTGACATTATGCCTCAGTGTAAACACCAAAGTAAAGTTTACTAATGTAAAACTTTGGAGAATTTATTTTGTTTAAAATTCAACACCAAGTACTTAGTTACTAACCACATCATTCCTATGTACTGTGGAATCATCAATTTTCGCGGGGGCCAATTTTCGTGGATTCTTGATATTTTATAGGTTAGTGGGGACGTAATTTCGTGTATTTTCTTATACCTACAAAACGAAATATGACTTTATAACCCTAATATATTATTTGTGGAGGATGTTAATTCGTGGATGAGAGGTACCCACGAAATCCACGAAAATTGAGCCACCACGAAATCTAATGATTCCACAGTATTTGATGGATTAGAGTAAGGAAACTTAGAGATGGAGTCATGTTTAAGTTTTTTAAGCATAGTGAGTCATGTCAGACAAGAGCTGAGTTAACAAAATACATGAATGACAAGCCCTCTACCTTGCTAATAACTCAACAGCTGGTATCCAAATTTATTAACACATTTAGAAATACCTTTATAATTGGTGTAAACAACAACAATAGAAACTAAAATTTTTTTTTTTTTTTTGCGCAAATCGTGACCAAATCCATTTGATTGATTGTTAAATGTGATAATGCTATGCACTACCGCCTTAACTTGGTCTGTATGTAAATTACCATGTGTTACAATCATGTGTGTGTTGCAATTGATGAACATTCTAAACTAAGCAAAACTGGACATTTATTTTGCCTCATCCCTATACAGTCGTGTAAAGGATAAACTTAATGTATTATCAATTTACCTTTTTTTTTAGTGTCAGTGTAACGTATTAGTTAAAAATCTTAAACTCTGTTTGTGTATAAACAGTTGTATATAATTAACAAAGCAGTTAGAGATTGGTTTGATCTGCCAGGGTAAAAAGAAAGGAAGTATTGTCCTTTAATTGTTGTTTATGAGATTTCTGTACAGGGAACAAACAGTTTATTTGTCCTCTTTTATACAGTGATATTTCTCATTGGACTACATTGGTGATGGATGGAACAGAGAAATGGATTTGATGAATTAGAGTAAGGGAACCTACCTGGAGATGGAGATGTTTAATAAGTTCTTTAAGCAAAGTGAGTCTTTATTAAATTACTACCGGTATATGATTTCATCAATATTTGTTGAATACCAATTTTTGTGGATTTCATTGATAATTTGATCGATGGAATTGAAATTGAAATTTAAAGAAAATTTTATTGATTCATGAGATCAAATCTAAGCAGTTCTTCATAACATATTTCACTGAATGGATTACGGGCCACAAATTTTGTATCCTGGATACTGTCATTTGCAGTAAATGTATGAAAATTGATAGCCGCCAATATTAATGCAACCACAGGATTTTTATCCTATTTATAACTTTGTTAAATAGCATGTAGAAATAAGTATATGTATCTGACAGTTTAGAAATAAGAGATTTTTAATAAGGTCAATGTAGAGATTATTATGTATACTTAGCTTTCACATGTACCATTACTTTGTTCATCAAATATATAAAATTATGTAGAGTTGTAGAAATATGACATTCAAGATCGTATTTTAATACATGATATTAATATCATATGAATAAGACATATGCAATACATTAGAAACTAATGATATATCATCTTGGTTAAAACAAAGTATCTTGAATCAAACTAATTTGCTTACATCGCTAATTGACTAGCTAGCTAGCATTTCAGTCCAATTAACACTTTGCTAAGTAATAAAGTGCAATGCGTTGAATTTACCAGTATTGTAAAGAAATTTTTAGACACTGTTGATGAACTTTTACTTGTAACTGTTAAAATCTATCAGCGGCATTTTTTTTAGGCAATTAATTTCCTGTTTCTTGCTCAATGCAACTTACACACATGCACGCATTACATGCTTTTTATGCTATTTTTTTCATATTATGATTTTTATTAAAATTGTTACCCTTGTAGTCTGTATAACTTAATACTCATGCAATCTCGTATGGAAGCTAGGAAATAAAAATTGAGTGAATGAATCATCCAAGATCATTGTAATTATTTGAAATTGTAGAGGCATCTAAGTCAAACTGGGTGTGCCATAAGTGTAAAAACGAGGTGGATCAAGGAGAAAAATGCAAAACATGTCAAAGATGGTTTAATAAGAGGAAAGACGAAGAAGTAAACAGCACAAGGAATGAACAAAATACAAAAGAAGCATTGGACGGAGCCACTGGTAATTCTGGTGATGATCAATTAAGTAGAATAAATTGTGATGTCAGTGCAGAAAGAGGGATTGAAACAGTCAATAGTAGTGGATGGACTTGTAAGATCTGCTACATGAGTGGGAATCAAAGTACTGAATGTAAGATGTGTAAACAAACCAAAAAGGATTTGAGTGACGAAGATAACATCAAGAATAGAAGGAAGAGGAAGAACCTCAACAGAAGCAGGCTGAAGGCGGGTCACAGTGTAAGAGTGAAGGACGAACGGGATAAGCAGAGAAAAGTTGCTAGGGATATTGCCAGAAACATTACAGATTATTGCAAAGAGGTAAAATTAAGCACTGGTTTTTTGTTAAGAATTAAAACTAATTTTAAAAAAAGAAGTAATGGTAAATCAATTTTTCTAGATCATTTTTTATTGGATTGAATGAATGCTGCTCTTTAATTTATTGCAGAATAATATTCATTACGAAGACAAAGGTTTTCCTGCTTCAAATGCCCCCAAACGAGATCAAGGGCAATGGCAAAGAATAGGCCAAATTCAGGACAAAAGCTGTAAAGGAAAGGAATCTTGGACCATTTTCCGGAACCCCAGTCCTGATGATGCTGTACAGGGGGAAGCAGAAAACTGTTGGTATGGAAGTCCTTATACATGTATTGCAATAAGGCTAAGATAAATAGATGTCTATTTCATGCCCCCCCCCCCCCTCCCAAAAAAAATTGCCTAATCTTGTTTCTTGAAACATTTCCAAAGGTAAACACGCCTGAAATGCATGCATGAAAAATATGCTTGATAAGAATTTTTTAGATGACCATGATCTAAAATTTGCACACTCTGGGAGAGAAAAATAAAGTCGCCAGTTACAAACAATGAATCAATATTCATTATACCCCCGCAAACGAATTTTAGGGGGGTATATTGGTTTCACCCTGTCTGTCTGTCTGTCCGTCCATCTGTCCATCTTTCTGTAGACGCAACTTTGTCAGATCAGACAAGATTTAATGATTTTATGACAGTTTTCATTTTCCTTATTCTATATATTGTACACTAATGTTGAAAAGTAAGGGAGGTAATCCTTACAGATTTTATTAATTAATTAATAGTATTAAAACACTCTAAAATATATTCATATAAATACATCCAGATGGAGGTTTATTGTCTTTATGTCTTAATTAATAAAAAAGAAAATATTTTTTATAAAAAAAATATTTTTTATAAGTATTCTATCTACTGACAATGCAAAGTTTTTGTTTGTCAATGATAAATTCTTAGGAGCTAGTAAGAACATCAAAGACAAGTGTGGCTGAATTCATTTGTCCCAAGGGAACCATTACATGTATCTGAGCCATGGTTCAGATGGAGCATGTGTTTAGGGGAAATTGATAATCTGTAAAATGGGTGATGGTTTTGGGGCTATTTTAAAACTGTTTCATGTAAACCAAAAGTTTCTTTCATTATAAGGAAAAAATTATATCATTATTAATAAAGAAGTGAAACTATTTTTAGAAGTTGTTTAAATTTATAAGTCAATTATGTAAATTGATGAAGTGACACTATTGGGCATTAATTTAAATGAAATTCAAAATTACTGATATGATTGTAGTGTTTTGGCAATTTTAAAATTGTTTGTAATATTAAATTTTCTTTTTTACATATTTTTACATAGTATGGTAATTATGTTAATGTTTTGGGAGTTTATTAAATTTAACAAGCTCATCAAAGAAAATCATAGTCCTATGGGATCAATTTTCTGATATGGAGTTCCATTGTGCCATAGGAGAAATTGAGGAAAATTTGAAACAACTAATTGCATCTGTCAAGACTCTTATTAGAAAGATATTGAAAGTTTTATCAATAGAAGAGCATTGCTTGGCTACTCCCATGGTATTTCCATTTACTGCAAAGGGAGGGGTTATTGTCATTTTGTTGGTTTTTCTTGAAATCAATTAAATTAAAAAAAAATATCATCAGATACATACATTTATAAATGTATTACTGTTATAGATATGTATTTACAGTGAAATTCTGACAATTTTGATTTAAATTTTTCTTTGTTAACCAACTTTTTTTTACAATTCTAGAATTTTTTTTTTGTATGTGTTCCAAACCTTTATTAGTCAATTCAATTATTTGTTCCATTTGAAATTAGCCTTGCGGGGGGTATCTGCAGTCCCATTAGGGCAGTTCTAGTTGTATTTG
Source organism: Magallana angulata (assembly GCF_025612915.1). Lineage (NCBI taxonomy): Eukaryota > Metazoa > Mollusca > Bivalvia > Ostreida > Ostreidae > Magallana > Magallana angulata. The sequence continues at coordinate 47,298,786 of NC_069117.1, forward strand.
AGAAGTCTCACTGGGGTCAAGTTTGAAAATGACTGTAAAAGGTTAAAATAAAAATAATCTACATTATCATTATATGTGAAGCGTTTTTTGTTTAAGGTTATAAAGATTTTTTCCCCATTGAATGTGTTCAATTTTTTAAAATAGTTTTCATTCATCTATCCCATTTTTCAGGTTTCTGTGTGCAGTAAGTTTATTAGCTCAGAAAGAAGAACTTTTAAGAGACATTTTCATCACTGACAATTTTTGTGAAGAGGGTTTATACCAGGTTCGCCTGTGTAGGGATGGAAACTGGAAGACTGTGATTGTGGATGACCGCTTTCCCTGTGATGAAAAAGGAAATCTGAAATATTCTAGAGTAAGCACAATGCATGTTTATTCATATCTAAGAAATCTCCTTTTTTCTTAGATTCATTTAATAACTTGCTTCATATAAGCACAATATTACCACATCTTGCCCTTTGTAAGAATTTTTTTATGATGAGACAACAACTAAAATGTTTTTAAAATGTCAGAATATAATAATCTTTATGTCTGATTCCAGCCTCAAAACAAACAGTTGTGGGTAATGCTGTTAGAAAAGGCGGCAGCTAAACTTTATGGAGGTTACGAAGCACTGCACTCTGGTCTAGTGGTAGAGTCCCTGACCATGCTGACAGGGGAGCCATGTGAACACATTGACCTCAAAGGTAGGTCAACAGCTCTCTGTGAATCAAAGTACTGAAAGAGCATAAAGTCATAAGACTGAAACTGTCCAGTATGTCAGATATTGTACAGTCCTCAGTGAGCACAAAATATGATTTAGTGGACAGAATCAGGCCTATAATAATTATGCAAACAACCAACAGTTTTAACTTAAAAGAATGTGAAACTTGTTAAATGTTGCCACTTGTTGGGCCCCCAACTTTGTGATATGTGATATTTTTGGTTTATATTTTATTTGAAGGGTCTGATGTAGAGAAGAAAGATGACAACAAACTTAAATTAGATCGTGACAAGCTTTGGACTGAATTAAGGGATTGGCACACCTCTAGGTACAGTCTAGACTCCCATAGTGTCTCTCTATTTATCAAAATATTTTTGCATATGCAATCCTATTGTTTATTTCATTAAGAGTGATTTTTCTTATCCCTGCAACAGCAACAATATGGAGACGGTGATTAGTATCACTCGAGTACTCGACTATCGCTCGGTCACACCGATCATCGACTAAAATTTTCTTAGTCGATTAATCGTTATAAAGTGAGGAAACAATTTCAAAACCTTTTTTTTTATAATGCGGCAGTTTTGGGGCTTCGAATAAAAAAGAAGTTTTCTTTTCTCGGTATTTTTAATCACGTTACACTCGGTTGAATCGAATGGGTGTCCCTAGTACATTTTTAAGCGGCTACAAATTGATCTCTGTTGAATTTGTACGTGAAATTGTTGTTTTAAATAGAAGTACTTATGCAAACATGTTCTTAAAGAGATCAATTTGTGGTTCTCCTAAACAGTTATTTATTGGATTAGATGTTTGTATTAATCAAAAATTTAATCATATCAACTCAAGGCGTTTGTTTTTATACCACCATTAAATTAAATTGTTGATTTGGCACGGCACGGGACAATGACTTAACATGAAACAGGTCACATTTGATTTGCCTAAAATGATATGGAGCTCAATTATGTGTAAGCATCACAAGAAAAAGGAAAAATTAGGACATTAGCTAACGGATATCTAGATAAAATGTTTTTTAAATTTATTTGAAATCAAATACATCTATAGAGCGTATTATCATAAGTTTTTAAATCACTATGTTTATTATGGATAATGGTTAAGATACAGTGTATGTGATAGTAGAATAAGCACACACAGTTTCAAATAAATAAATGAGTACTGGACTATTGCTCAACTAAAGGCTCCGATTAATTGACTAAGCCAACTGAGTAAAATTGACATCTCTAGTAATTTTAAATGGTTTTATGCCACTTTTAGGTTTACCTTGGGTTACCTGTCAACTTGAAGATTTGTAAACGCTAACTGTATGATAAATCATTATTTTATAAGAAAAATTACCTCCTTAGCTAACAAAAACTTTGGGTTATCTTTTCTGTTGATAAGAAAATTGATTTCTTGCATGAGATGTTTTATTTCAGTCTGATACACATATTAATAGTATTAAAGCAATATCATCTATAAATGCATCCTGATTCCTTTGAACATTCTGAAAGTATGAAATAATGATTATATGATATATGATTTTGATTACTTTTTTTACAAATTATCCAGGTATTTGATAGGAATAAGTACTCCAAAAGATTTACAGCAGGGGGAACTGGAGTCTTCTCATTGCTATCCTGTTCTTGAAGTTCAGGAGATGAATGACAAAAAGTAATTCTCTCTCTCTCTCTCTCTCTCTCTCTCTCCTCTCTCTCTCTCTCTCTCTCTCTCTCTCTCTCTCTCTCTCTCTCTCTGTGTGTGACCAGTCAAATCTGAATTAAATTAATTCTGATCTATTTTAAACAACAGGCTCTTGAAACTGTGGACATGTTCAGACCACAATCACTGTATCACTGGATGTTTGAAAAACAACGCTGATCTTCAGAAGGAGAAGAAAAGATTGTTACGAAACCTAAAGAAAGGAGAGTTTTGGATTTCATTTGAGGATGAATTTACAAAGTAAATTGTAACACTATTTTGTAATTAGTTTCAAATATTTTACATGTATCTTTCTGATTGCATTTTTATCCACCTCTCTATATCTGCTTACAGATATTTCAACAGCCTGTCTGTCTGTAAAACAGATGAAGGATGGTTTGAATCTCGCTTTAAAGGTGTGTTTCCTCCAATCTTGAATAAAGAGTGGAAGTACTACTCCTTTAGACTTGTGAATGACACCAAACTAAAACTTGGACTATTTCAAAAAAGCATGAGGTAATTATAATCTCATCTTTCCATATGGTTTTTAAAACAGGTCAATCTTCTTTGTTGAATACCACTATATTGAGTGGGATCAATAATAATGACAAAGGACTAGAGCCACTAACCATCAAAAATGGCCTCATCTCCAAAATTGATTTAATTTAAATCATAGATAGTATAGACTTTTAGCTTTAATTAACTGTTATTCTTTTTTCAATATCTCTGATACTTTTCCAATAACAGAGTTTTCAAAATGATTGTATTTTAATGTAAATTTGTAAAAATAATGTCATTGTATATAATGTAACGTCATGAAATATGTATCAAATAACAAGACATGACTGGGCGTTTATTGGCATTTATGTACTCAAAATCATGATTGATAAGCTAAATATGATTTGAAGTATATCAATTACAATAATTAAAGAGTGTTTTTCAAATCACATACGAGCTGATAATAGTACTCATAGGTTTACGAAAATATACATGGTGCATTAGAAAATGTTGATTGAAATCCCGATTTCTGAAATCGGGAAGTTTGCAAACGCACTACATGTATGACAAAAATCAGTGGGTTAATTTATTTTTTGTAATAAAATTATTACAACGTTTTCAGATTTAATAACAAACAAGAGCAAATTCCAAATGTACTTTATAAAACCGAATAAATCGTTATATACAAACATACTTCATGCCCCAGTACATTTACGCAATATGCATCTAAAACCGAATGCCAGAATTACCATGGAATTGATCAAAAATGTGTTTTATCATATTCATTGTGTTATCAATGGCTATGTTTGGAATCTAGTTAGCAATCTAATATTTTGAAATATTTTATTGTCTAGCTGTTAAACATCAGTTTAACAAAAGCTGAACACACGCTGATGTACGAGCATTCAACGATCGTGCGAGAAAATTGTGCCGCAGAACACATCAATGAAAATAATGTCAATATAAACTGTTAACTTACATGTAATGATATTGATTAACATGTAGAAAAACCCAGATACCAATTTATATGCCTATTTCTAATTCAAACTTGAAAAAAAATACTAGTAAATAGCAAAATACCAAATAGTAATATAGAACACCTTTTAAACATGTTCATTGTAATTGAATATAAAGAAACCTTTGAAAAAAACTTTGGAAAACATTAACTGACATAGGATATCAATAAGATATTTATGCTGTCACTCAGCATAGGACCTCCATTAATGTAAGTCTGCTGTATTATGACCCTGATCTTTGCCATTTGACCTTGTCTCAAACATGACCTTGACCTTTATTTGTCCATGTATTTCAACTAAGACAAATGCTTACTAATTAGTTCAAATATTGAAACCATGCAATACTGATAACATAATTTTACAGAGGAACAGGTTTAAAGATAGAAACCTTCACAGATCTTCTGATTATGGTGCTGAGGAACCAAGTTGACGGCTCTGGACGCCCGTTTGTGGCAGCCCCGCTGTTTTCTGAGGTCATTAGCTACAGTAAGAGGCGGGCCAGAAGCCTGACAACCTGTAATGTAGACCTTACCCAGGGTAGTTACACAGTGGCCTGTTTTTCGTTCGGAAAGTTAAGACAAGGTCAGTGCTAACATAGATTACATTAAAAAGTAAGTGATGGTATTACGGGACTTTCATTGATACACGATGAAAGTGCATAAATTGAATGAGTGTAAAATGTTCTGTACATCAATTTTTTCAGTTTTTTTTTTATCTTTTTTTATCTGTATGATTATATACTTCGTATTTTTGTACCTTTCAAATAATTTTTATTGAAACTTAATTAAGGCAAAGAGTTGTAATTCAGTAAGGTAGGTGAAACACTTAACATACATTGTACACTATTATTTTTCTTCCTACTACTTTTATGCCCCAAATCAAATCTTTAACTCTGTCTTCCTCATAAGTTTTGAACAAACAAATCAGTTTATTTTGTTACATACTTAATCTCCCAAGAAAGAGATAAGTACTATGTTATTTTAACAACATATCTATTGTTTGGAAATGAGACACTCCGAAGGTACTATATACACTTACTCTGTCATACATTGAATAGCATGGAATAGGCCCCAGTTGGGGCTGCTGTTTAACCTTCAGACTTGAGGTCCTGATATAGGACAGTATCTGCATCTGTATTTCCCTTGCTTGACCTTTTGCATCTATTTGCTTGACTGTGAACACAAGATATGAAGCATGCATTCAATGTCTGTATGCTGATGAGTTATTATGCATTCTTCACTGTACTTAAATTTCTGTAGCATATTATTTACTGTTTTCCAACTTCTCTGACAGACAATGATGTTGATGTTGAAGACTATGTCAGTTACACCTTAAGCATACACAGTTCTGTCCAGTTGCTGTTCATGGATGAATGTGAAGTCAATGCCTCTGGCTTTCCAGAGCTCATGTATGCCCCTGCCGATGCTCTCATTACATTGGCAAAACAGAGCAAGATCAAAGAAAATGATGCAGACATCAGTCAGAGTGATATCAGACTAAGTCATGTAAGTCATTAATTTGATTTTTGAAGATTTGAGAGGATGGCGTTTGAAATGCCAAATCATTTTATACATGCAGATAGATTGAGCATACGTGTATTTCATGCATATTTTAAGATTTTACATCAGCATATATTGAATGTTTCTCATATAGATTGCGGATGGTGTGTATTGTGTGATGTTCATGTTCTATGGAGAAATTTGTGTCTTTATCAACGAGACAACAGAAGGTTATAGTTATATCAGGCACTATGGACCCAGTGAATACATCATGAGTGTTAGGCATAGAATGAAGACCACCGATTTCATTCCACCTAAATCAGGGTAAATTATTTTAACACTGTTAGTATACAATTGACATATTTATTTATATAATGTTCATGTGTGTATCTAGAGGTAATTTTGTGATTGATGGAATAATAGTCATTCATCCTTGCAGTGAGAGTTGTCTTTCTTGCCATAGGAATAATTAACCTTAATGGATTTCTTTTCAGACGCGTTATAAATATAGTGACTCCACAAAACCCCAAGACTTCATGGATGATTGCGGCTCAGAAGAATTTCTTGAAGTCAGAACCACTAGAAAGTAGTCCCCCAGTTCCAGACACACTGGAAGGTCTCCTGACACCAAGACCTATCCCTGAAATTACTTCATCGTGATAGTTTATTATTAAAACCTGATTGGTTGTAAAAAGTGGCATTTGACTTAGCCTGCAGGCAGGTTAATCTTTGATTTATGTTAAATAGAGCATTTTATTTAAAAAAAAAATGAGATATGTGAAAATCATAAGTAGATGTAGTTTTCATTGCTTTTATAAGGCATTTTTTTTTAACGATATACTAAAGTTCATTGCTTACTAATTTTTAAAATGTCATCTGAAGCTGTAATTTGATAGCATTTACACTGTTTTGCCTTTTGTAGGTGAACCACATGAACAAACCTTATCCACGAACTATATGTGCTCAAATTTACCCAAATAAAAATTGATGCAATTGTTTTACATTTCACACTTATTGAGTAAAATTTTATTTTTGAAATCATTGTTATTTAGATGTGTTAGGAAAAGATTGAAACAGACAAACTGGCTGATTCATGTCAGCATAGAATTTGGTTGTGAGATGAAGTGTACAAATTTTGAGAGAATTGAGAGAAAGTCATAGAGTAACTGAAATATCTCTAATGTGTATGCAAATATTTGCTTGATCATGGAGTTATAGTTTGTATACTGACCAGTAATAGATAACTTATAGATATTCATATAAATTAAACTATATTGTGTGATGTCCCTAGAGCTTCATTTCAATAGACACTTACGGTAATCATGTTTTATTGCTAATTTTTACTATATTCAGAATTATTTTAAATAATTACATTATATACATGTACATTTATTAATTTTTTTGGTGCCTAGGTCACACTGACTTTAAAAAGTATTAATTGGTTTGTTGTACATTTGAATTTTGTGCAATCTTTATATGTTAGAAAGCATTATTTGCCATTTTTCTGTATTAATTGATGAAATTATAGAGCTTCCAAAATATACCTGTGTGTCCATATAAACTGTGTTTGAACAGTTAACAAATTTTTTTACAACCGTTTGGCATAAATGAAATATAAACTGTCTGCAAAAAATACATGTAATTCCGCTGCCAAAAGTTATTGCTTAAATTATGTATGGCAAGACCAATGATGCAAAGAGCATGTGTGAAACTTAAAAAATAACCTGAACAGAATATTAAAAGTAGAACTTAGTACTAAAATAAATTCTATAAATTCTGTATGTTATTAATTCATTTTTTTCATTGTAAATTAGCAAATTAATTCTGATACAACAGCATTAGGAACAAATTGAATAAATGTTCATATTTTGAGTGCATGAAATTGACACAATTTGCCTCAAATTTTTGGAATCGCCCATATGAAAAAAAAACACCTTTTTTTCTATGACATACAGGACCTCAAAGATTTACAATTATTTTTCAATGAAAACCTGCAGTGTGGTGACTTTGTTTTAAGTACCGTGTAAAAAATTGAATTGTCCTAGTCTTGCAATAGTGTGGTTTAAAATTTAACAATGTTTCCATTTTAAAAAATAAATTTTGTGAGAAAACACAAATTTGTCATGTATTCTGTTATCTGTTTGGTTTGAATCATCTCTATTGCTTTATTTAGCATAAAGTTTCATTTGAGCAGTAAAATGTTTTCTTTAGGTGACTAGTTCATGTGGTTATTGCAAAAAACAAAAACAACTCATGTCAGCGTGTTATGTTGGTTTTTTTTGTTACCTTCTTACATCAAAAAGAAAACAATTATAAACACATATATAAACACATAATTTTTGCCGGAATTATATACACGCACCTCTTAATGACGTTTTAACAACGTGAAATGAATAGTTTGGAAATTCGTCAATATCCAGATGACTAGCTGATTTTTCCGAGATTACTACTATTTGACAAACAGTTCGTTGTGTATTTGAAACGCAAGGCACCTAGACGCCAGTCAGACGTAAATGACGTTGGAACCAAATATAAACTATATTACTACGCCGTGAAGACGTTGTGAGTCTTTTGGAAATAATAACAAATAATAACCACATGTTGGAAATAACTTTTCGGATATAAAATAATGTATTTGATTTGAATTCCTGTAACATTTAAATTATTTAGCGTCTACATATCGTCATCGTCGTCGCTGGACTCGTCAGAGGACAAGATGACCGGCTGATAGTCCGGACGGAAATTATCTGCCGTTGTCACGGTGTCACGTGAACTGAAATCAAACTTCAGATTTTTGAAAGTGAGGCTTTTTAGATCCAAGTTACCCACATGCCTGTTGTACTCATCTTCCGGAGTTCCGGGAACTTGCTCGTATTTAATACCTGATATTTCCTTCATTGCTGCCCTGAGTCTCAGTGTATAGTAGTCCCTGTCTTCAATGTCATCCACTACCAAGTCATTCAAGGTGTCTACAAACTCTTGGATTTTCTGGTCATAATTCAAAGACTTGATCGCTTTTAACTGTAATTCGACAACATCGATTTTCTTCTCATCCTCAAAGAAACTGGAGGATTTCTTTCTGTGGCTCTCTTGTTCTGATGGCCGCCGTGACCCGGATGTTGCATCGTTGGTGACTTGCTGCAATAGGGACGGTCCGCATGTGTGAGGCCGCGCTTTCTGCTTCACGGGCAAATCTAACGTCAGTTTGTTGTTCTGTTTCTTTCCTTTGGTGGCAATACTTAGCTGGAGGTTTTTTTTGAGGGGCAGGGATTGGACGCTGACTTCTACCTCCCGCTGTTGTGGACGACTCCCCGTGGTGGATGGTCGGTCTACGGTGGGCAGGGGTAGACCTGCTAGGGTACCTGTCGATCGTGGCGTCATGCATTCACTGACAGAGTTGCTTCTCCGTCGAGTACCATTGCCGTCCATAAATACGTCATCGACTAGTTCCTTTTGAGTGTCTTTTGGAATGGTGACTGTAATTTTTGGATGTTTTTTCTGTTTATTTTGCTGCGACTTTTTCCGGTTGCTCTGAAGTTTTGTGAGGAACTCGTAATCCTTTTCGACACTACCAAAATCAGTGTTTAATCCATGGAGATTTTTGGCCCGAAGTTCTCTTTCTATTTCTTTATTTCCATGCATGCGCGCCTCACATAATTTAGATCTATACAACTTATCCTGAAATCGTTTGAATAACACTTTTTGGTCTATTTTGATTCTATGAATTACATTTTTCTCACTTCTTTCCAACACATGCATTTGTTTTTTCAATAAGATAGTTTCCTTCCAATTTGCATAATGCACTGATGGAGACTTTTCAGCATTTTCACCCGTTTTCCATCCTTGCGATGTCATCTTGAACCTCTTGCGGCTTGACTGGCCGTGATTCTTTCAACATTTGTTTGTAGTGGGGTGCGTTTTTATCAGCTGTCGTTTGTACAATCTCTTGTTCTGTAACATAGTCGAGTACCTTTGTTTCTTATCGTGCAAAACGAATATATTCATTCCACTTTCATTTAATTTATGCGGCCATGGAAGTTCATTGATAACAACTGCTTTCACAAACGTGTAATTATCTTTAAGTCAACATAACTGCGATAGCTTACGTACAACTGTCGATTTACAGCTTCTAGAAGCCATTCCAATTCGGAAGTGTTATTTTTGCATGCTTTCGTACATGTTGGATTGAACCCCATAAGCCCCAAAAATACCTTTACGCTGAATTGCTTTATCCTTATCTATTGTTCTTGTGTCATGATTTATTTTATTTGTAGCTCTTGTTAAGGAGAACAGAAACAAAGCATATCCACACATTCATCAAAGTTAATCCTGCGTTTGATTGCACCGCACGATTCGACTCGAACTTTCCTGGGCACCAAACTATCCTTTCACTCCTGTTACAAAACCCATGTAGCTGTTCCTCAAGTTTAGAGCTTCCAAGCTCATACACAGTATTACGTAGTTTGCAAAAACCTGTTAATCCCATGTCAAAAATGGTGCCACTGTGCAAAATTTCTTCAACGTCACAATCGCATTCGAGTGGATTACCCGTTATATCTACGTAACTGAAAGAGCATAGGGGTGCATGGACAATAAATGAAATGTCCGATATATTATTGTTGTCTAAGTCGAGTCCAATCGAGTGTCGCATGTTTGAGAATGCTGAGGGAGATATGTGCACGAGGCTGTTATTACTCATGACCAGAGTTTTAATTGATAAAGTAGATAAACTGGTATCAAACGTTTGCCGATGGAAATGGTTATGAGATACGTCCAAGTATGATAGCATTTTGAGAGGGGCTAGAGAAGACACGGGTATACTTGTCATCCCTACTTCCCTCAGAAACAAAGTCTCTAGCGAATTTTCTAGTCCCTGGAATGTAGTTTTGGTAAAGGTCAGTGGGTTGCTGTCAAGATATAGCATGTCTAGCTGGTAATTGCCCTGAAATGCATTGTGGATGGTTCTGATGTCGTTTTTTGATATTTTTAAAAACAGAAGTTTCCTCAGTGGTTTCAACGCGGCAGACGGTATCTGTTGTAGATAATTACCATGAAGCTCGAGTTCTTTGAGACTCTCTTCCAGTCCTGCAAAGGCGCCATTTTCTATCGAAGACAGTTCGTTGTAGTCTAGAACTATTTTTTCCAAACTTGTCAAAGAGTGAAAACTGTTTGTTGCTATTGTTGATATGTCGTTTCCACCCAGGAATAGCTTTTGCAGATTTCGCAGATGTGACAATGCCGATGGCACATTTTCTAAATAATTATAGGTGAGATCGATCTCTTTGATTGATTCCAACCCGACGAATGCCCGCGGCCCTATGGAAGTGATTCCGCAGGAACTCAAACTCAGTTTGCGAAGCGAGTGTAAACGCAGATCTCTGAAAATGTCATTTGGGAGGACCTGGACATCATTTTGATAATTATGGATCATATTTGAATCCATTATAAGCTCTGTTAAAACACTTAAATCTTTCATGAACATTAAGTCTTGATCGATGACTATTCGATTGCGTGCCAAATTGAGCTTTGTTATATAGGGTGCAAGCTGTGAGAGAGCCCCGATGGCGTGGTTCTCCAATGTGTTTTTGCTTAAATCTAGCTCTGTGATGTTCTTAAAACCCAAATCCGATAGGGAGATTGAAGATATATTGTTTCCGCGCAGTAAAAGCTTTGTCACGTTGCGGTTTGACAGGGATGATAAATTAGGCATCGTTTTTAGATTTGCATGGCTGCAGTTCACGATGGTCAGTCTGTCATTGTTCCACCAGACGTCTTCTCGGCACGTGCATGACGTCTGCTTCTCCAGAACGGGGCAACGGAAGTCAGCGAATGACTTCATGGTGAACATAAATAAGGCAATCGCAAGAGTTAACAGAATCATACCGTCTTGCGTTACGAATCTAAAAAAAAATATTTAATAAAAGTTAGTTTACTATTACATACATACTATATAAAAGGCACGACTTTTGCCATTTTTACGATCGATTTTATACATGAAATCACAAAAAATATTTGGTTTAGGTTACACGATTTATAGAAAAGATAGAAAACATATTTAGTTATGCTAAAACCCAGCAATATGTCAAACATCTGGAGGTTTTCATGCATAATAAATTGTTTTAATGTATATAATATTTATTGCCGGTATTTTTTATTTCAAGCCGCTGATGATAATAAACTTTATTTGGCACATAGTGGCTAATGTGACTTACAGTTTTTTAATCAAATAAATATATACATATACATTAAAGATATTATGTTACTAATAATAGGTATTATGAAAATCTATGCGGTTTCAAATGGAAAAGGCAATCGTTTTGTTTTAATTTGGTACCGGTTAGCCATGTAATCCTAGAAATTAAGTGAATAATTACAACAATCAGAACAGAACATTAGCGATTGCTTACCTTTTTCAAGTACTTTAGTTTTGCACAATTCCTTTATAATAACTTGTTTGCCCTTGCCCCAGCACGCGCATTTTATGTATACATTACACGGTTACTTATCACCGAGCAAAATTTTTTTTCAACATCAGGGGAGTCCTGCTCACATGCGGCGGTGATTAAAGAACCATCACCAAAAGAAAATATCTGAAATCTCCCCAAAGTGAACGTTTCCCAGCTGCTGCTCAAGTTGCTCAATTACAGAACAGTTTCAACCGAAACACGGAGAGAGAGAAAAATTAGCGACCGTTTATATTCGATTATTGAACGATGGTGACTCTGATATTTGTTAGCAAATCCACGCATTCAATCGTTGTAAGGTTTTGGAAGAACAGGAAGAAATCAACACACATGTGCGCAATTAGGTTTTTTCCCTTGCATCAATCATCTGTTTTTGTCAGATTCCAATTCAATTTGTCTGAAAGGCACAAAAATATTTCGGCTCTGGCAAGTCATCTTGAATATCACAGAGTGATGAATGGGATTTTTGAAGATGCATAACTGGGTGAAAATAAGATAAAATTAATCTAGATATGACACATTTTTATTGCTATTGTACGTGATTTCATTAAATACAAAAGAGTTCCAATATGGCAACTTGAGATCGTGAGTTCACCAATCAAACGAGAGTTTTGGAAATGTATGAGATGAGGAAGCTTTGATTGGCTGCTTCTTTGAGGTAGAAGTGACCCCCGGGCAGATACTGGATCGATGTCTCTCCTGAAGTCATATCCTTCCATGCTGAAATGATCATGTATCACGTGATTAACAAGTTAAAAGTAAAATTATACAATCGTATCACCCACATTAATGACTGACAGTCACAATGTGATGGGTTAAGGTAGCTCACTCACGACCGTTACACTTTTTAGGACATTACGTCACAAGATGGCGAGTTGATGGTTTTGTTAAATTTGTCGTATCAATCGATCATCATAGCGCAGTGGATAAAGTTACGGTTTGCGAATCGCAGATCACGGGTTCAAATCTGTTCATATATATTTACTACATTAAATTTTTAAAAATCAAAATATTTTATCCAAAATAACATATTTTTGCGGCTTATATAATTCCTACCTATAATTAATAATCTAGTAAATTTCAACATATTTGAGAACCTATTTCAAGGGGTAGTAAACCACCCTGATTTAAAATTAAACCTCTATATGCTGTTTATTTCTTTTATTCTTTTAGACAAAGTTGTATGGTGTTGGAAAAAATAAGTTATAAGCTCTCTACCTTAAACAGTTACCAAAACTGAAATAGATTTGGCATTACCAAAAAGTATAAAAGAGAGCACATAAAATTAATGACTGACTAAGCAAGTGAAGTCGACTGTATAACACGTAGTTACGAAAGCCGAGAAGGATCATTCGAGATTCGAGATTCAAAATACGAGATTCGAAATACGAGATTCGAGATTCGAAATTCGAGATTCTATATCTAAATAAACCAATCAAATCATGGATCTGAAACCTGTATCCTAGCAACATCAAACTGTTCTAAATAAAGATCATTCGTACATGCTCTTTCCTACAAATAAATGTCTTAATAGCTCTTATATAGTGGTTATAACATGGTTAAATTAACATTGATGAATTAACCCCACACAGTATAAACAATTAAATTAGAAATAACACTGTTGGCTTTGCGAATCTAAGTGGTTTTGTTTGCCCTGTATGTATTTCCCCCCGAACAATTTTAACCCGAAGTGTATTCGCCCCAACTGTGTAAAAATCGGCTCGCGAAGAAAGATCTGTTTAATCTAAATGTTTTAGCTATGAAACGAAACTCAATGAAATAATCGACATGTCAAAATATAGGTTATGATAAAGTTTTAAACCATAAAAGATATAATGATTTACAACCTCAAAGACAAAAATCCAGATAAGAATAGTGTACTGTAGGGTATGGCAATGCCATTGTCGATATATGAGAGAGAGAGATAGAGAGAGAGAGAGACAGACAGACAGACAGACAGACAGACACAGAGAGAGTTTTGTAGTGTCAAATTCAGTTTTGATTTAGAATTTGAAATTGATTTGATTTGTTACAAGCATATATAGACAATAATTAAGCCTCTAAAAGGAGAAAAGAGAGGAGGTAGCTAGGATAGGGCAGACCAACAAGCAAGCTTTAATTTTAACGGTGTAAGCGCACCTGTGATTTACATCGACTCTCTCTCTCTCTCTCTCTCTCTCTCTCTCTCTCTCTCTCTCTCTCTCTCTCTCTCTCTCTCATCACCTAGCATTTCCTTTTCCGTGAGGGGGTTTGGGGTATTTGTGATGTCTTACATTAGCTAGCGAAAATGATAAAAAAAAACATGAAATTTTCTTTAAATTGTGTGCGGATGTTGTACTCCAATAATCTGTTTTCAGTATATACATTTCAAGGGGGGGGGGGGGGGGCTATAAAGTCCTAATTAGTTTGCCAATTATTCTGTCCCCACTTTGTTTTCTCTTCGTTTTCCAGGTTTTTTTTATTTGGCTCGATCGGCAAATTAATATAAAACTTTTTGTGTAGCTCCATAACGATGCACTGTAGATAAATTATGAGTAGTTTTACTTTTGATAAACAGGTACATATCCGTACTTGATTTTTAATTTGACTCTTATAATCGGATTTAATATTCCAATAAATATAGGGTAGGAGAGAGTAGACGGGACTTTTTTGCGCATATCCTACTGTACCATTCATTCAACACAGGTATTAGCACTCATCGAGTTCGACTTGCTTTCCTTTTTTTCATCCACTGGATTTAAAGCTATAAATTTTTGAAAATATTTTGAATTTATGGCCTGATTATATATAAATAAGAGCTGCGCTGGTGCATCTATTTACCCAAATGGACCAAAATATAACCAAATGAATCTAAAAAAAATTGACAAAATTAGTTTTAAAGGTACGACTCTTTTTCAATTCTAATCGGGTATGTCCTTTAGAAAAATCTTGAACCACACACATTTTAGCAAATAAAACGACAATTGTTTCATTTTTTTATGGGGAGGGAGGTGGTGCCGGTAAAGGACATGTATTGCTTGTGGCAGTTGTGCTATACTCTCATTTGTTATAATAGGTAATACTACATATTGATATAAAATGAAAGTTTCAAATTACACTGTACATAGCTTCTATCATGCATTTTGACCCGTGCGATAGTTTAAAACAATTTTCAAAGCATTTAATGTAATTCAACCGATCATTTTTGAAATTTAATTTTCTGGATCCCCGCCTGATACGTCCGCCTTCTTGTATATTAGAATTACATGTACGTTGACCATATGTACACATTAACTTAATCGGCTATGTTATGGGACGATAACATTTTTTATCAATGTTTTTGCAGGATATGTAACAAATAACAGTCTATTTGTTGGTTTTTGCACTGATTATTTGAGATAATTTGCCGCCATCTTTTATGCATTCCACACACCACTCACAGTTTCTTTATTTGGTGTTCTGTGTGTATGGCGACAAATTGGTAAATTTGCACCACTCACCCCTTGTAGCTTCATCCTGATTACATTTGATCTGGCTAAGTGTAATGTAGTAGTATATTAAATACACACATCTTTGTTTGCAGTGCTTATTTACATCCTTAGAGATTTACTTACAAAAAAAGTAAACATTTGTATGACTCATATGTTATTATTGTCAATTTTGGTGCGGGGGGGGGGGGGGGGTAGGAAACTACAGAGAAACTTAGCTTGGCTGTGAAACATATGCTTTTAATCTTTCTTATTGATATATCAATGAATGAATTATAACAAAATACATGTACAACAATTAATTTTGAAATATTCATGCACAATCAAATTTTTAAAAAGTTTTACTGTTCTCTGCACAAGAAATCGGCAATGTGAACAAATTGGCACCCTATCATCCCTACCTTTAATTGTAGAGAGTAGGTATCCTTCTATATTGAAAACAATTCCAAAAGTAAGACTCATAATAAGTTGTTTACTGAGGAAAAGGAAAAAAAAATTGTATTTATTAATAATTCCGTATAATGTGATAATATCTCAATGATTTGTTTATAATCATAGTACTAGTGTATCACTGTATGCATACATAAAAACGATAAGTAATGCTTATATTTATTAGTGAAACGGGACAGGTTATTTATATTTAGATTATTTAGATAAATGTACTAATCTTCATGCGGGGATCTAGAAAGGAGGGGGTCAGGGGATCTGGACCCCCTCCTCGGGAAAATTGGAGCTTATTAAATTTACATAGTAAATTTTTTTAAAATTGGCCTAGGACCCCCTACAGAAAAAATTAGCTACGCTTATGAAGTTCTCTACCATAACCGCATTTTTACACAAAAGGGGTGAATAAACCCGGGTTTTAAACTATTAGTGGTGGTGAAATACCCCAGGGTTCAAACGCATCAGGTGGAAATGCACCAGGGCAAACAAAATCACTTAGATCCGCGAAGCACACTGCATTATTACTAGTCTACTTAGATATTCTGTGTAAAAGTAAATACACATAATTATTTAGTTAGGTAGGGAGAAGTGAACATAGCATTTATTAAGAGCTATAAAGACATTTATTTGTACGAATGATCTTTATTTAGAACAGTTTGATGTTGCTAGGATACAGGTTTCAGATCCATGATTTGATTGGTTAATTTAGATATTGAATCTCGAATTTCGAATCTCGAATCTCGTATTTCGAATCTCGTATTTCGAATCTCGAATCTCGAATGATCCTTCTCGGCTTTCGTACCGTAGTTGATTGTTATTACATCTTTATTTATTATTTTAAAAGACAAATATAATACCTTCTAAATTATGTTTGACGTCGTCTTGACCGTCAAATACATGTATAGGACAAGAAAAGGGCGGGTCTGTTCCACAGACTTCAGAACTGAAAAAAAAAAATGAAAACGCTCTTGTCAATATATAAAGCAAGTGTGTATAAAGGAATTTGATGGAATTTTGATGGTTTTTTTACCTGAAACCTGCAAGCATCGTGTAATCTGCCCTGAGAGGAGGTAAGAAAAGTTTCATCATCTCGGGGTCTGATATCATCTGTTCTGGGGTCCCCCCTGTGTGTTATAGAAGAAAGGTATGTATATCTGATTTATCAACGGTCGCGCAAGCTTTGAAAGCAGGTGCATTAGTTATATTTAACTATCAAAAAATTTCAGGATCCAAAGCAGTATGTACCAAGCCTTTTCAAGAATTCTATAAACTCTGAATCAGACATGTCCGCAACTTTTGATCCCAAGCTTTTCCTTTCCGGGGTCTATAAATAGTAAAATTGTTTGAAGATGATATAAGTGGATAACGTTTTTTTCCACGACTGTTTTGATCATTTCACGCATGCACAGACCAATTTGATTAACTTACATGTGGCGCCGAAACTCCCGAACAAAACATTCTCACTGGTTCTTTATGATGTAATTTCTTCATCAAGAGAGCAGTTTCAAAACTGAAGAGTGCTCCCATACTAAAAAGAAACACAGAATAAATATTGTGTTTGTAAAATGGCACAAATGCCTAGTTATTAAATCCTTTAATAAAATTTCTAATTTTTAATATTTTCATTTAAATTTATTGCATAAATAATGGAAGTATTCAAAACCACAATTTCAAACTATAGTCGGTTTGAAGAGTTGAATAGTTTCAAACACTATTGAAATTTTTCGTGGCATTGAACTTTCAACTTTTAAGATAAAAGCTCGATATATATATATATATATATATATATATATATATATATATATATATATATATATATATATATATATATATATATATATATATATATATATATATATATATATATATATATATATATATATATATCGAGCTTTTATCTTAAAAGTTGAAATATATATATATATATATATATATTAAGCCTTTCAAACTCTAACCACTGAGCCTGTTAAGTAAATATGTATTGTGAGTAATTTCTCCATGCGTTTTTTAATTGAAATTTATTCTATTTACATCATACTTAAATTACAACAGGACTAAATATGGAGACGGAGACATGGTTAACTGTACGTCACAGAGAACGATTTTTGGAGAAAAAAAGTCAATTAATGTATTACGATTTTCTGGATTCCTACCAGAGTCCTTCTGTCGGTATCTCATCCGACTAATTCGCCTCTCATCTTTCGAACATCATCCAAGGATTAATAAGTATATTTGAAGAATTAATGATTGAAATTTTGACTTTTGTCTAAAAGCCTTGCCCCTTGGTCTCAACTCATGCAAAGCTCTATTCCCACTGGAGGCCACAGGAAGCCTCGACCCCCCCCCCCCCCCTACATCCCTCGCCTTATTAGCTGACAGTACCAGATCTTAAATCCGAGATCTACCTCCTCTGCCCTTCATCTTGATATATGTATTATGGATAATTTTGATTCAGTATGTCAGTATCTTCGTTTGATTATAGACCGTCCAGCGAATGGTTTTGTAAACATGCTTGTCATATAACATGGTACACCGTTCGGACTATAGAACCATTTTAACAAGGCCTTGGACTTTCAGTAGGATGTAACTTTCCATTTCTTGCGTCAAAACAAATTAACATGACGCTGGTTTCCGGCGAAATATACACCGATTGCGTGGCCTTGTTTCGAAAGTCAGACAAATCTTGTTGATTTCAAAGAGCCGTGACTGAGTGGCCAGCAATGAAAAAGACATGCCTACGTCACATTGCCAATTGACACAACTACCCCCAAAGTCCAAGCTCTTGTTAAAATGGTTCTATTAGAAATGGGTAGTGCAGTTACCTTAATTGAGCCATTTAACCTTGACATTGGTATTAATAGATAAAAAGGAGTCAAGGCCAACCTTGCGTATGTTGGGTTGGTTTTTTTGTTGTTGTTTTTTTTTTTTGGGGGGGGGGGGGTGAAGTTAGACAAGTAACAAAGAAGTAAATTATGTCTTGAAATACTATCTGTATTTCATCATCAAAATCAAAGCTTTACTACACGGTCAGTGAATCACTTCATTTTTCCAATACTGTACGCTGGATTTGCTTTCTCAATATAAATAAATCCCAGAGTCTTATTTACCTGTGACCCCAGAAGACTAGGTCTTTATCCGGGTACCTGTTCAGGATTGCAGAACATGTGTCCTTTACAATTTGTTTGGCGTCTGTTGAACATGGTTCTCCAAAACGAGATTCACGCCCTGGTAGAGTGACCCCACAAACTAAAACAATACATGTATATCTTTGAGTTTGTTCTATTCGGAAGGACGCAAGTATTTCATACATTCACGTGCACTCACCCTCTATAGTGTCAGGAAGATTTTTCCCCCACTGTGCATAAAAGTTAGATCCTCCACCGGCCCAAGGGAAACAGATTAGCGCATATTTGGCAGTGGGTTTGGCACGGAGGCAGTTCAGAAACTTGTCAACCATCCTACAATTAATCAATTAATCAATCAATCAATCATATACATACACCTCATTATCCATTTGCACGCATACACCATACATATACACTGTAAATACACCCTATGCTTGGGTTGTTGTTTTTTTTCTCGACACAACCTCTCATCCACTGAACCGAAAAATTTATTATTGCTGTAAAAGTTGGAGCTATTGTGGTAATATCTGTATGTATTTGTATATGTTTGATTCCGGAAATTTATAGTTTGTTTATATTTTGAGACTATATATTGATGCCCTATCTATTGTTATTTTTAAAAAGTCTATTGTCTGTAAGTGTATAAATTCATTCGAGGGACTCTATTGTTGGTGCACGGACCAAGCTCTCCCCTCTCCCCTTTTTCATCTTCCCAAGTCAAAGGTTTCTGATGCGCACCGCTTCTCACAAAGAAAGTTTGTGAGAAGCAATGCGGATCAGGAAGCCTTGACTTGGGCAGAGACCCTGTTTGGCATTGGTTAAGGTAAATTTTCATTTCTCCTTCTTAAATTCTAAACAGAATTAATTAAACAAATGTTATTTATGTTCAATATTTGATTTTGATTAAAAAAAATTGCACTGGCATCTGCGTTATCTTTGTTATTTTGTAATTCAGAGGCAAACTGAACAGAATGAACCTGGGTTGATGTTGAAAGACGTTTTCGTCTTGTTTTATTATAATGCTACAATATTATAAGAACTCTCTACTTAACATGGATGGTGAAGAGGGGGTACTTACATAAACCCTTTTTTTCATTTAACAGTACATATAATCATATAATTACTTAGTATCTGTGACTAAGTCTAGAGTATTACATGCATACATGTACTTATATAAACCCTAAAGAGAGCGATGAACCTAACACTAGACTACAGTTTATGAGAGGTTTTTGTGCATTTTCATTTAGATATTTATTCCACGACGTTACTGAAACTCTTAAAAAATATGCATTTGTTCCATTATGAGGAATTTAAAGGTTTGGACTTGTAGGCTATATCATAAATACATGTAACTACATGTTTTATTCAATACAGCAAAAAATATCAATTCCATTAATACTCCTACGTGTATAATTTCTTGAAGGGTTCTAACATCTCGATTGCATTTGATAATTTAACATGATTCGGTTCGGTCGGAATAGCTGGCGTACAAATATCATAGTCAAGCCTATAATAGTTATAATTTGCCTGAAGCGAAGCTTGGAAAGTTATTGAAATTCTTAAAAAATACACCTGGTTATAATGAGAAAAATTGATTTTTTTTAAAAAGTATCCAGAGAAGACAAAAAGGTGTCTTTTGGGGGTGGGGTGGGGGATGGACACAGCAGGAGACTCTCCGAGAGACCAAACCTATAGATGTAATAATTTAATGCATGTATGTTTTTACAGAAACTTTAGAATGGCATGGGCTTTGTTGATTTCAGAGTAAAAACCAGAATTATATGAAAAAGACATCAATGTCCCAGCAAGTGGTACATGGAAGGTACCTTATATCACCACACTTTTTTTTGAGTTATTTGTCCAGGAAAATGGCCAAACTAATGATTTGTGAAAACGGGGAAAATGGATTTTTCCAGAACGATATTTGGTTCGAATAAGCTTGGCACGACCTATCCTGCTCTTATTACATGCTATAAATAGATCGGGTGCTTCCCTCATTGGAATTTTTTTTACATTCGGAATCATCTTGACTTTTGGTAGACTCAGAAGAAAAGACCAAGAAATGAGGCGAAGATGACGTAAAGGGGAAAATAAATGGTGGCGAAAACAAGAACTTGAAAAAGCATTTTGTTTTCTTTGATTATGTAGCCCCAAAGAGTCATGTGGAGGTGGATATGTGGGATTCCACGAGGTAAATATACAGACATCATTACTTATCCATTGTTTAATAATGACGCAATACATAACCTAAAAATTTTTACCTGTAAATCTTCAAGGACGACGCATAAACATAAATGTCAGTTCTATTGATATCCTAATGACACATGTGATCCCGCGGGATGTAAGAAAATTTGTCTCTAATACGTCGTAGAAAGTAGTTCATTAAAAATGAATTAAATCCAAAATCTAAGAATAAAATTATTCAAGATAGGAACTTTGACTCAAAATGTTGATCCAAAGTTCTTGAAAATGACACTTTGACCTACTTTTCTCATGTGTTTGTGTTCTTTTATCCACAGCGTTACGGCAGAACCTTCATAACCCGCGATTCTCCACTACCGCGTGTTTAGAGGAAGAAAAAAAGACCAACCATGCCAGATTCTGCCACACAACCAGGTGAGTTATACAAAAAGTGCAAAGGATAAGTTCAATATTTGCATTGCTCTTGTCAGATAGGATTATGATAAGGCCTACTGTAAATTCTGTTCTCAGAATTCGGGATCAATTCTGCACACAGTTATAGATCAAGCAACATAGAAATATTCAATCTATCCCTTGAGTTTTCCTGTCTATAAAAATTATTATTAATTTCATACACAACAAATTAATGCGATGAAGTTGAAAAAAAAATGTCATAGATGAATGAAGACACAACACTATGAAATAGAGCCGTTTTAACAAGAGCTTAGACTTTCAGCATGTTCAGTGGGATGTTACTATCTATAGTTTGCTGATTATCAAATATTGACTCCCATTCTTTGCCAAGAGAATCTCATTAATGTTCATAGACTGTTCAAATTGGATTTCCTAAGATATGCTCTATTGTCTGAAATTGATGTTGTTTCAGCTGAAAAATACTTTTCTGAATGAAGTCATACAAGTCTAATCGCATTCAATATACCACTTTAGCCAATAGTAAACCTCACATTCATCAAATCTGAGTTGTCACATACTGCCTAAAGTCGAAGCTCTTGTTAAAACGGCTCTAATACACCAATGATCAAGTTCAGTTTTGAAATCTCTCTTCATTTGAAAATGTACTATCTTGATTTACCAACAGGCAGAGTAATTTTCACGGCCAGCAGAAAGATGATCAGAGAGGGTACGATGAGTGGTGGAACAACAAACCGGGGTGGAACAGTTTGTCTCCATCTGATACCTTAGGGGTCCTGGGATTGGTAGGTAGTAAACATGTTCACTATGAAAATTATTCATCTAACATGTCAATGTTTAATCCTATTGATATATCTCCTCATTCATTTCCAGGGTGCGATTGTGTATCTTAGCCTGCAGATATCACGATGTCACCAAAAAGTCTCAGAGAGACAGGAAAAGCCTGTATGTGCCAGGAACTGCCTTATCTCTCAGATATCCCAGGTTGTGTTTTGTCATCCCACCACAGTCAGGAGATTGGGGGAGCAGAGAGGGGAGATCCAGGACAGTGGAAAGGCCCCAGTAGAATGGGTAGGCCACATCTTACTTGGTATCATAAATCTTCAAGCATACTTATTGTCTATAGAAACACAAAACTCTTATTTCCTGCATTACAATGTAAAATTTTCTTTGTTGTAGAAAACAAAAGAAGACCCATTAACAAAGGTGATGGCTGAATTTGAAAATGTGGTTCAAAAATATGTGGCCATAGCTAAAACCATTCAAGCCCAGCGCAAGGCCAGGAAAGGGGAGATGACTGATGCAGTCAGCATGTGGAAAGAGGCCAGCGAGATGGGATACTCTAGATCACAGTTCAATCTGGGCCTCAGCTACGAAACAGGTCAAGGAGTGAAAAAAGATGCTAGGAAGGTATGGTTCCAAATGAGTTCTTTGTTAATACAAATAATTCTATATCACATTGATTACTAAATTAATGATGTTTCTTTTACTATTATGGTCATAAGTTGAAACTATGGTTGAAAGTGCATTAGTGTAACATCAAGTGAAAGTCTTAAAATATGCTTCTTGAATATTGTATACATTTGGTATGAATTTTATTCATGCAGTGTTTCCTAGTGAGAGATTTTGATTTGAAATGAGTTAAATGTATTTCATTGGGGAAACAATTTTGATTAAGGCTGCCAAGTATTACAAGATGGCCGCGGCTGAGAACCACACCCAGGCCATGTACAACTTGGCCCTGATGTACGGCGAAGGAGAGGGAGTAAAACAGGACACAGGCAAAGCCATCGATCTGATGGAGAGGGCTGCCGAGCAGGGACTAGCCCAGGTATGACGGGAAATCCAAAGGGCCAGATAAAGTTTCTCAGCTTACATGCATAACAATTATTATTGCACTGTTATAAATCTTTTTTCATTATCAGATATGATTATGTAGTTGGAAAATATGTATGTGTTAACAGTATACAATTATCATAAAAAGTTAATCCACAAGAAATATTTACTTAAAGTATTACTCTCTATTGACATGTTTTCTTTACTATTGATTTCTCACTTACTGTATTATCTGTTTACATTATAACTTCAGGCTCAGACATATCTTGGAGTACATTACACAGAAACTGAAAGTCAGGACTACAACAAGGCGGCGTCAATGTTCAGTGAGGCTGCAAAACAAGAGGTAAAACTCAGGCACAAGGCCTTCAGAACTTCTGTAGATTTCTAATAAAATGCAAGGAATTAATTTCCACATAAAATCACGAGAAGCATCCCTCACAGATTTTAAAATCTTGCTTTTATTTTTCAGGCAGTTTTGAACTATAAAAGTTATAACATAAAATTGGGGATCGCGATTTTATATTCTTGCGATTTGATACAAAACAGCAGAATTAGGTTCTTGGGTTAAATAAGGAATTTACAGTGTCTGCCCTTAAAATATTGAATATGAAATGTATGGCTTGGAAAGTATGCATTATTAAAATCTAGTTGTTTTCACAGAATCCTGAGGCGCAGTACTTCCTTGGAATTTGCTACGAGCAGGGATTGGGTGTAGAAGTCAACGAGTGTAAGGCAGCCCACCTATACTCCCAGGCTGCCCAGTCTGGGCATGACGGAGCGCTGTACAATCTGGCCGTGTTTCACGAGTACGGCATTGGAGGTATGAAGCATTTTTCTTAACATGTACTGTTATTACAAGAGATTTAGAATTTCATGGTATTATGGTATTTATAAGTTATTACCTAGGAAATGGACTTTTTCCTATAAAAAATTAACACACGTTTAATTTTTCTTGAAAGTTAACATCGAAAAAAGTTGCATCCTAACAGACTTGTAAAAAATTGTATTTAAATAGGCCTCTCTCACTATGACCACTGTATCACTTTCAAATATTGTATTCCTGTATTAATTTTTTCTTTTATGCATTGGTTTTTCAGTATACAATTCATTTGTCAATAGGTTTACCAGAAGATTCCATCTCAGCAGAGGAGCTCTACAGGAAATCTGCCCAACTTGGTAATAAAATGGCCGAGGATAAAGTAATGGAGATTGAAGCCAAGAAAGTTGTGAAGCCATGGAAGGGAGACTATCCACCCTGCAGAATGGATGAATTTTTACATGATTTAGGTATCATCTTGAATCTTCTTATTTCAATTTTACAGTACATGTAATAAGATGATAAATGCACTATTTGGATAATTTTGTTTTATATAGAGTGATGAACAATAAAAACCAATATTTGAAACTGGTATTTACATTCACATGCATATGAATCGAACCTTTCGTTTCAGATCGATTTTCTGGAAGCAATGAGGAAAAAGCAGAATCTCAAGCAAAAGAAATTCCAAGACAATACTCTCAAAGAGAAGAGATGACAGAGCTAAAGGGAGACGACTCCAGGAGTTCTCTCCACTTGTCCTCCTCTTCTCCCTCTTTGACGGAGTATGTCCGCCAACACCTGTCTCATCTACAGATTGGAGCGGGTCCTGTCTTAGGCCTTCCATCTCCTCTCTCTGCTCAGGACTTAGCAGCAGGGGCTTGGAATCCACAATATGGTAGCCCCAAGCTTACCTCACCCTCTCCCCCCAGCTCCTCAGTGGTCTTCACCCTCGGGGATGTGGATGAGGAGCTGTTGGCTGTGAACAGTCTGAACCTCACATCCACTCCGACTGACATCCAGTTCCAGTTTTTGGAGAGAAACAGTCATCATTTCTGCTCAATGATACAGAGGACCTCCACCACACCTGATCTACAGAGTCAAGTTGTTTCCTGTCTTTGATTTTATGAACAAAATATTTCTTATGCATTGATTTTTATTGTCACAATATTTCTATGATTATAGATTTTCATTTCTAAGCTTGAATTAGATTTTGTTTGAGTTTAACATTACATCACCATGCAATTGTATTTTTGATAATTTTTTTTTATTGAACGTTTTGCTGCATTTTGCTTCACAATTTTTATTGATATTTAGGTACTAGCTTATTTGAATTTCCTTCTGCTTTTAGACCAAGCATTCATCAAATTGATAGATTTGTTTTTGAATAATGTTTAGAATCTTTGATCCAATGAGCTTCTTTTATTGTTTTTCATTCAGTACTTCGGCTTAAGTGTTCATTTGTAAAGCAGTATATCAATTAATATTTGTTTTTTTATATAAGAAATTATTGAAAACTTTTTGTGCCAAGAGCTTTATACACACATGCCATATTACAAAGTTAGTGCTAGTTTCCATTTCATTTAATTTGATATTAATCTATCAATTTTTTCAATGTTATTTTCATAATGATTTTGAATTCCAGCTCAGATTCTATAAAATCATTGATTACAGTTCAGGTTACATTTAAGAAATCAAGCCACAATCACAATCATCAGTTGTTATATATGGCCATTTTTAATACTCATTTCTCCATACTGGAATGTTAATGCAGAAAGAGAGCAGGAATTGTTGTCTGCTCAGAATGTTCAATATTTGATTAGATGAGTTTGTGTTCAGTTGTTTTGTCAAACTTACCGGTACATGAATTTTTTGGTGCATTTCCATTATACCGGTAGATTGTTTAATTAGTTTAGAGACTATGTGCCCCATACAAGCACACTAATCCCGTCAAGGCAATGCTCACAACCTGAAGCAGAGCCTTGTTTTTTGTATCCATAGATTTTATTAATTAGGTTAAAAGTTCCCATGAATATGTATGAAGTCTTACAAGTACATTAAAGATTTGTAAAACATAAATCAGAGTGTTCTGATTTACTTCCACATGCGTCTGTAGTGTTGATTTTATTGACAAGTAATAGGAACAAATGTTATCGGAATCTACATATTAGGAACTTATAAAAAATATCATCATGAGAAGGACCTCATATTTATCAGAATTATTTGTCAGCCATTGGATAGTCTGGATCAAGGATACGGTAACTTAGAACAATTTTGAGATGCAGAGCTGAAGTTGTTAGTAAATACTGTTAGAAGGGTGAAGTACTGGTACACGTTTTCTGAAGTCAAACCAATGTGTTGTTATTAAATATGGTTGAGTGATTTAGCAAATGCGAAGGGATACTTAATGAAGTTTTCAGCTTACTACATAACTATTAGGGTGGTATGGGACATTTGTCGATATTAATGTGGATTAAAGTACACTATAATTGAAATACTTTCGCCAGTTTAGAATTTTCAAATTTTACAATATTTAACAAAAAAAAATAGCTTTTGAAAATATTTGGAGAGGTTAAAGTTGTAAAACTTTAAGTGGGATTCGAACTCATGACTTAAAGTTTCATTGTAAACCCTCTAACCCACTGCGCTATGCTGATAGGTGACAATAGGGAAAGAAACTACCCGGGTACTTGTATTATTACACTTGGTTTTGTTGTTTATTTCAATACACAATACATCACAACATGGAAGTGTCCCATACCACCTTAATTCCCTTTATGTGTAAATAACCACTTTTATTACAGTACAGTATACATTTGACTTGAAAGTTGCCATATAACAAGATCTTGAGTGATGTAATCACAGATTATTGTACATGATCAATTGGCAAGGTTCTCACATCTGTTTTATAACTGCATATTCACCAAAGAGTTTCAGTCAGTGTCTACTTTGAGTAACTGAAGTATTTCTATAATGTCCCTCCCCCCCCCACCCCCCCCCCCCCCCCCTTCCGTGTTTGAATGAGGCTTAGTATATGTAAGGAACAGTCATAATTTTTCTTGAAAAAATAAAAATCTAACAGACACATTATAAGGTGAAAATCTTTTATTTATTATTTGTTCACCAGCATCTATACAACATGTCATATATTACAAGTTTTTATATTGCAAATACTGTACTTAGAAAAGGTCAGCAATGTTCTCTTCCATAAATCTTTTATAAATGGCCATGAATTTGGCCACGAATGCCTCAAGGTGGTAGATTGCCTTCTGTCCTAGCTGAAGACGGTGCTGGAAAAATGCAGCAGATTGCACCACCTCTGTTTTTAGTTCTCCGTCACAGTTATTGATCAATTCTTGAAGCAATCCCTTTAAACAAAGAAAATCCGTACATTAAAAGGTATATTAAAATTTTCAAACACACAACATTTTTGCATCTTATCTATGTCACTCTAAATCCTTTTAATAACTCTTTTTTTTTTTATAAGATTTTATATATGAGCACAATAATTTTAAGTTATAATTAAAATCTTTCCAATTTCTTTTGTAGCAAATCTCCTTAACATTTTGAAAGACAAGACTTCAGGCACTTTGCTAATGAAACACCATTATTTCAAGCCACAGTCATGTGTTCACATTGCTCCCTTAACCTAGAAGCTGCTTGCACATATAAATGGATAGAAATCTTGAATATTCATGCTTATTTTTGAGATACCATTTTCAACATGTTTGAATAATATATACTGCCACTGTATGTGCAACAAAAGCAAACAACATGTTCACAATTGTCCACTACAATGGTTGCATCATAGGTTGGATGCTGACTATGCTCACTTAGGTTGATATTTTAATGAGTTACAACTCTCTTCTCATGCAACTACTGCCATAAGGTTAATAATTTTATATTTTGGTCATGGTTTGCAATGATAATGTCACACTTACCTTCATTATGATGTCGGCAGGTATGCAGTGGGTGAGAAGTTCATAGAGGCGACCCCTGACCTCCAACAGTCGCCGAGGAGATTGTTGCTGTATAATCATGTTTGCTGTTTCTCTCAGATAAACTTCCCAGTCTGGCTCTGAAACCTCCTGGTCTGGTTTTAATGGAGTTCTTCAAAATGCCATTTCAAAATACCAATATCAAAATGTATATTCTGTGTTCATGAGAAAAATTTTCAACAACAAGCATCCTTGGTTTAGCTTAACTTGGTGTACACCAGTGTAAATATTTTGTATTGTATATCAAGTGCACTAAAATGGTGTACTCTACAGGGTGTAGGAAAGTTAAGAATAAATAAGGCGGGAAAAGGATGCAGTTTTAAAAGAGAATCTGATGCTGCGCAACAATCCGAGGCTTTTTTCTGATATAAATGCAATAAAATAAACACATTTCAAATTTAATGGCTTTCATACAAAAGACAACTTATATGCAACTTCTAGTCTGTAATATTACTTCAAATCATTTGTCAAGTTTTTAATCATAACTTTCATCCGCCATATTGGTTTCAATGCTACACCAAAAAACACATGCCCCTGTGTAGAAAAGTGTACACCTAAACGTCACACCACTGCACTTGATTTGTAAAACTTTACACGGTGTACACCTTTTTGGAAAATCAAGCGTGCCCAACATAAAAAATATTTCGCAAATTCAAAGTCCTCTCAGACTTAAACTAATGAGAGACGTGTAATATCTGGAAGGAGACATCAGAGATAAATCAGCCCCGTCTTGTCATCACTGAGGACTTCTAACATTGGACTTTGCATTCATAGACTTAAACAATTAAGTGGTCTTTGTTTCACAATTCACAATACTATTGAATGGCCAAAAAATCCTCAAATAATTTCTGTAAAAGAGCTTAAGCAAGTTGTTTTCTCAATAAATGGGGAATAAACATATTCGATTTAACTATCGGGTAATGACTTACTGTTGCACTTTGCAAGCTTCGGCCATCAGCAGTGCTCTCCTGAGATTCCTTTTGCTTTTCTCTGCCACCCTCTTAGCTAACTCTGTTGGTATTGGACATCCTTCTTTTTTACAAACTGTCTGCAGAATTTGGGTTATCTGAAAAGCAAGAAGAGATCACTTTTCAATTTGAAGTTTGGTTAACATACTATACCTTGATTAACCTGCTTTCAGCTAAGGTACATAGCATTGATAGACCTTATCACCCAGTACATGAAATAATATTGTTTTATTCTCCTATCGCTTATTTCTCCTAACTTTCAATATGTTTCCTGCCCATAAACATTGAAAATTCATTTCTTCTTTCCTTCTGCATAAATATACTCTTACTAAAAATATGACAATTTCTTTTTGATAATAGCCTGAATTAATTCATTCAAACTTCAATTATACAATTTCTTTGGTGAATTCCATTCAATAACATGCAAATGTAAAGATTCATACGGTAATACCTCATCAATACTTGGAGCTGCAACCCTGATTCCCAAGCACCTGCTTCTAATGGCTGGAATGACTTTACTTGTGGACACACAGCACAGGATCAGCCTGCAGGTTGACATGTACTTCTCCATGGTACGACGAAGAGCATGCTGGGCATCCTTTGTCAGCTTATCAACCTCAGTCAAGAGAACAACTGAATGGAGAAAGTAAGACTAGTACAGTTATTTGTGAACTTTGACATCTTTTGTTGATATCAGACCAGTCAGTGTTTTAAATATTCCTTACATAAGACATCATCGGAAACAGCTTACAATTTTGTACAAATAAATTACTTATATAGTGACTCAAAAGGTGTAAATAACCATTTTGGTTTAATAATTAAAATATTTCAAACACATACCTTTAAAATCTTTCTGTGAAGAATCCAAATTATTTGTTTGTGCCACGGTCTTGATTAGTTCTTGAATAACAACCCTGTCCTGTATTCCTACATCACTGTAAAGAATAATTAATAAACAGAAATCATCATCCTCATAATATCAGGGCCCTGTTTCTTCATGAGCAGGTGGGTCCCATAGCCTGAATGGACTTGGGACCTAACGTTGTGAGCCATGGATCATCATAAAGAAGTGAGAAAACTAACCATATGAATAGGAAAAAACAAAAGTATTTCTGACTTGTTTAGATAGTCTAAATGAGTTTTAAATTAGACATTCAGTTCTGCAACAAAATGCATCTTTGCTAGCCAAGGGTCAACCATACAATCCTCTCCTCTACATGAGTTTCAGAGTAGGTCAAAAACCCTTGGCTAGCAAAGATGCAATTAATATGAAACTTGCATGTTAAGCAAAGAAAACTTGTCACAATTTTGTTTGGGTTTCTTATTTATAATAAAAGATTAAATAATTAATGTTAATTCTAACCTGGGATTGACTTCAATGTGGTAATTACTGGAGATGGTAGAGATTTCAATCTTTTTGTTGGATGGGGTTGTGAAATTGTGTTGTTCAATTCTAAGTTTTTCTACTCCTGATCCATACAACTCTCTCAGAAGACACATGATGCGTGTCTTCTTACCTGCTCCTGAGGGTCCATAGACCAACAGGTGAGGAAAATCACCTCCATTAACCTGGAAAGAAAATTGCACTCTTTTTGTTAGGTTTGTTGGGCATAACTTATAATGTAAGATAAAGAATTGGTACTTGTTGGTTAGTTTCAAAGTATAATGAAACCACATTCAGATACTCTTTCATTTCCTAAAGGTTTTGCAAAAGTACTACAGTTGTACAACGTTAACATAATGGCCTTATGGGTACGTATTTCTTTGTATTCTTTTCTTCCTTTATAAAAAGTATATAATACAATTCCGGTTTGGCTGCAATTACAAACTTAATACTTAGTGAGAGATTGATTTTCAAGGTTTCTTTATATGCTTTAATGCTGTACTCAGAAAAAATAGAGAAAATAGAGGAAACTCGAGATAATGTAAGTTTCAGAGTTTAGTCAATAAAATACTCACCAGTTTCTTTAAGAGAGTTGCTTGATCTTTATGGTAATCAAGTTTATTCAATGACGAAGGTCTGTGTTTGTCTACCCACAAACTCATATTGTTTTAGGAATAAATCGCTACAATATTAACAATATTTCCTAAACTCAATAAAACTGAAGTAAACACCAAAGTTCCCGGCAAAACCGACGTTGTTAAAACGCTTGAAAGTAAGTGCACCTAAACGCTTTCTCTTTAGAAGATTGCAGTCTCAGTGAGTCTGCAATGGTCAACATTGTCAAAGAGGCTGGATATGGGATTCATCTGACTTTGATGGTATACAAAATGATGAATGAAGAGTAACGTGTCTAAGAACTACAATTTCCTTACTGTATTGTTGGGGTTTTCTTGTTAAAAAAGGGCTGACTGATACCTGTAAATGGAGATAACTGCTTCAGCCTTGTCTTGAGTTTTATCAAATCATTTTACCTTACAAACACAGGCGCTTGTTTCTTATAGTAGAAACATACATATCGTACAATCTCAATATTACGAGATCTCAGTGTATTTATTTTAATAAGTTTAATGACAAGCTTTGTCAAAAATAGATATAACAAAGATAAAAATTGGATTTCGATTAAAAAATAATGAATTTCCAATGTAACGAGGGATATATATCACTTATCATGTACAGATATAGTAAAACCGTGTGAAAGCTACTGTGATATAACTAAAAGTGCCATCATGCACTGCTAATTTATTTGTCCAAAAGGACCCCCCCCCACACTTTTAATACCTTATTTCAGGAACTTATAAACTATAACAGGATCCTTAACTATTGCAGGTGCATGTTTCCATAACTTACTATACATAAAATTTTGTGTTCAAGTGTTTTCTTGAAACTTATAAATATTTAAAAAAAAAAAATTAAATCACATGTATTTAATAAGCACTTGGACAGCTGAATAGGGTATCGGTATACATATGCTGGCATGGGACCAGTTCTCGCCAGTGCATTGTTATGTCATTTTAATATAATTATATGTGTTGATAAACTGACGTCACAATGCACTTGCGAGAAATGGTCCTTGGTGAGAATTGGTCGTATACCAGCTAGCTAGTACAATACATGCATGTATATCACAATATGTCTTTTTTTTTACCATTTTGTATGCATATAGAAAGGAGACTCCCTGGAATATTATTGTTTCGTGTTGTATTTTAATGTATGTGTAACACTCGGCCATCAGAGTCTCTCAAGATCTTGTCAACCAGATGATGTCAGCTAGCTATCCGCACTTGGTTTTAAGGGTCAGAACATTGGCACAATGTCCAGGGCTGGCTTGATCTTTTTTATTTCAAGCTTGCCTTTGTGAGCAGTCCTGCTGTCATTTATTCTGTATTTGATATTTATTTCATGTTACAAGGTCTGGTTCATAATGCTGTTTTTTGTGTTGCTGGTTTTTTTTTTTTGTATTTTTATCTCCTATCAGTTGGAAACAGTTTCCTCTTTTGTAATTCAGCCCTTGTTCATCTCTTGGTCAGCTTCTTTGTATGGTGTCTTTCTGATGTAAATTTTTCAAAGAAAGAGAATCTATGAATTTTTGATTATAGGATTAAATGCATGTGAATCTTTCCACATATTATTGGTGATGATCTCTTACATTCAAATAATAGAATTTGCTGTTTGATTATAGATCTACACCTGTTATTTGTATTATGGAATTTAAATTAGAATTGCATTGGATAAAGAAGAAAAAAATAATAATTAGATCTATTCATTAGGTCACAAGGAATTTTATGTTCTGATAAATTATTGAAGTTCAGAATCTTGCTTAGATACTAGGAAAGATTTCTCAGAATCAAGTACCCTGTAATTTCTTTTCTTCCACCTGTTATGAATATCTCCATCTAATTCTAATTTTACAGGAATTTTGTTGGATTCTTCAGAAGCTGTCTGCAAGCACACAGCATCCATTGAGGGAAAGTGAAGCGCATCATGGACATATGTCAATTGTCACCACATTCTGTCGCTTGGCTGCTTGCCTTTATGATCGGACTCGGCATTGTTGTCAGGGGGCGTGTGCAGGTTCCCTCTCTCAATGCAGGGATTAACTCAGGGGGCTTAATTTGGGTGGGTACTTGTGCTGCCTATTGACATTTCTCTGATTTTTCTGTGTTCTGACCAGTGTATGGCTCTATGTGGCACTAGACTAATGGAATTAATTAAAAATAACCCTTGAACAGATTTCCTTATTAAATCTTTTATTCTGTGTTCTCAGAAGTGGTTTTAGTGTCTTCTTTTTGCATTGAATTTAAATCTGCTCTAATCAAGTTTTATTTCTATGTAGATTGGTCCATACAGGCGGGAGACTGAGACTTCAGGGAATATCGTGTGTAGTCCCATGGAGTTGTCTCCCCTTTGTTCTGTTGACAAATGGAGGATGCAGTCACGTGCCATCAGTCCACTTGCAGGCAGTTCTGACGGGTCACAAGGATGCCAGATGCTGTCTGTAATGAGTTCATAATTAAAAAGTTCATCATGACCAATGCATGTTAATTGTCTTAGACTATCCAAAGTTGATTTCATGTTTAACATCACAACAGCAAGTGTATAAGATTTAGGAGAAATTGAAACCTTTTTGAACTTTTATTTTAATAAACAAATCTGTTTGAATTTACTTGTGTAGCTGAAATTCTGCACTCTGTAAAAAAGTTCAAAATGATCACCATCATGCATTTTAATTTTCTTACAGTCTTACTGGACACTGAATTCGTAATGTTAAGTCTCATATGATATTCTAAGGGCTTTTTCAAACCTAGCTCACAATTCTTCACCTGATTAATTTTCAGAATGATAGAATTTTATCAGTTTGATTAATTTTGTTATCTTTTAATCCTTTGTTAATCCCTTCTCTTATCTTTCATCGGGTAGATAAATATTACCACATCTAAAGTTTCTCACCCTGTGTAATGTACAGAGTACTACATCTTGTAATATTATGCAAGAATGAACAGGAAGACCTTGTAAATATGTATTCACAGATACTGCCATATTTGTTTACCTACAACTATATTTATGGTACAAGCATTGCATGAAATTCAACTTTAGTTCTTTTTTTCAAAGTTGTTTAACAGAGAAAACAATGCAGAGACTGTTTTTGATAGTGGTCAGGAAATCTATATTACTGTGGGAGTCAGAAAACCTGTGTGTTAGAGATAAATGTCAGCGGCCCATCTCTCATCCCAAGTCTGATGATAAAATCTGCCAATCTAAGCATCACCTGACAGCCACTACAATTTCTAATTGTCACCTAAAGTTACCTGTAATTTGGGAGACATTTGGGACTGAATTTCAGGATAAGATATATCCTCTGTTTATCATATATTTTCAATACCAAGACTGCTCCAGTTTCAGAGAAATCAGGTATCACATTGTGCACCTATCTCATATACACACTAGGTTTAGTCTAAATGTAAATCAACAGCAATAAACAAGACAGTTCTCTCAGTTTCTTGGGTATTACCGCTAGACTAAAAATAAGAAAAAACCCTGCGTCATATGTCATTTTCTAATCACAGTCATAAATCAAAGTCAGCATATTTTTTTATCATAGAGTCAAATTTCTATACTTTTGAAAGTATGGTATATTTTTTTCCTTTTATGCATAAAATAGGTATTTTATTCAGTAAAATCTTCGAATTAGAAAAACAATATTGGAGTTCAGTGTTTAATATAGTACTTTTCCATAGATTATTGTAATCCCTTAAAAAAAAACCAACTCTTCCAAGGATACTAAGAATTTTGAATTCTATTTTTCACTGTTTCGCTAAATTTTAGATCGTAAATTTAACCACTTTGATTCACCGTTGTATAATTACCAGTAACTATGATATCTAGACAATTTATATATAGTTTGTTAGTATAGTTTTTTTAGCACTACATTACCCAATTGTTTTGAATGAAAAGAATTAAATTTGCACTCAATTTGCTTCCAGTGGTCAAATATTTAAAAAAAAATTGTGAGAGTTATAATGCAAATGTACACTTAATAAAGCGTTTTATTTCCCCATAAATTTACCTGAATCAAAAACTGTGGAAATTGATGTTCTGATCTGGATTTCACTTTCTTTTTGCAGGGAGATTTTAATAGAGATAAACCTTTTGAATCTGAATGGTGATTCTTAACCACTAGCAGCCGTGACACCAAGTAAATCACCCCTGGCTGATAGTCATCAAAACTGGCACAGGTAATTTCGGTGTGCTTTTTTTTTGATCGGATATCTTTGATAATATTCGGTGAGTTATCGTGTCTCTTATTAGATTTGAAGTTTGGGGGCCAATTTGATACCCAGCCACCCCAGAATTCTGTATACTGAAATCTGATTTCTTTTATTAGTGTCCACAATTCAAAAATTAATTATCATATATTTTTTTTCACCTTCTCCCAAGATATTATCATTTCCTATAGCTGCGTTTGTTTTCCATCAAAATTATACATGCACAGAGTCTAAATTGGTTTTCTTTGACGTGCTGTGTTAAATGCTGCCATCTTTTTATAATTTATCATGTGGAATATGAAACAGGTCTGGCAGTTGTAGCATCTTGTCCCTTTTGTAGATTTTTGATTGCCTGGTACATGCATTTGGTCAAAGAAAAGGGTAAAGAGGAAATAAGACATTATCATTCATATCCGACTGTCCATGTCGAATATTGCAATACAGTGAGGTGTCATTAAATTCTAATTGGAACATATTGGACTATTGTAGGCGATTTATTCACCAGTCACACTAGCTGACTATAGTCATCAAATTTTATTGATCACCTGACCAATTTCAATGGAAATATCTTTTCTATGGATCTTTTCAGTGCCCTAACATGCAGAGCTGTGGCTTCTTTATATGGCATATAATTTGAGATGATGTGGGACAATGTATGAGGGGCTGGGGGACCAGTTTGATTGTTGGGGAGGGACCCAGAGCAGGTGGAGAGAAGGGGATTTTCTATGTGGACCCCTGGGTCTAAAATTAGCATATAGTTCTTGTTAATTTGCAATTGTATGGAACAATTAAACCACTTATCAGTGAAAAAAGGAAGCCTCGGTGCATTTATACACTTGAATATGAAATATTCTACTCATCAATACTTAAAACTGCACTTATTTTGAAAATGAGAAAAGATAAAATTCACCTTCTTTAAGTCCTTAAATTTTGTAAACATTTCAATAAAAAATATATTGGATTTCAGGTTAACGAGAAAAAGGGACATGTGCAGTGCTGGGGGTATCATTGTTGTCCCTGGAATAAATCTTGATGCAATGACAGGTAAGCAGTAATACTGATGACGCTGTGAAATGGACCAGGTATTTAACTTGTTCTCAACAATACGGTAATGATAGGCTTGTCCTAAATCAATTAGCGGCATGGTCTCATGTTAAGTCAATATTTACTACCTTTTTCACCACAGACATTAAGATTGGGTATATCCGATGACAGAACTGCTGCTAAATTCACTCCCAGAAGGAAAGATCAGTTTCTCCGTAAAACACGTTTGTGAATTTATTTTGTAAAATTTTTAAACCTGATTTGGTAGAAGCTTTGTGGCCAGTTTTTCTTCCTTTGTTTTTTTTTAATACTCGAAGATTACTTAGATTAGTGATATGAAAAATAGAATTTAAAAAAGATACTACTTTGTAAAAATAAATAAATTTCAAATTTAGACCTATGGAAAAAATATGTTGGTCTTACTCCAAATTCGTAACAATATATATTCTTATATATACTCCAGGGAATACATCTGCGGGCAAAGCTCGGCTGATTTAAATGTTTCGGTTTGGGCCGAGCTCAAAGTATACCCAGTAACTTAGTAGGACATTTTATCATATGATACCCAAAATGTCAATTAACCAGAAATTGAAGCTATGCAAGCAGGGGCTGGATGTAACTCATACATTCACGGAAACAAAGAAAAGAGCCCATTTCTGGTCAAATTCATAGAATCTAGTTACCAAATACATATGGTAATATTTAATGATTTAGTCACCAGCCAAATTCCTGTATTCACTCCACAGTGACTTAATTCAATTGCAATGAACGTAATATTTTGGTGTTCTTGATGGAATAAGAAATATATTTTGGTGATTGGGAGTTTTGTTTCTCCATCCTTTGTTTATGATTTGTACTTTGTCAAAAAAACTGAAGAAGAGTTCACTGACAGGATGATGGTGTGATGGCATACAATGAGGTACATGTAGTCATGTTTATACATTTAATAGACGTAAGATGAGCAATATCATTGGTACATAAATAACAATTATTGTTATTGAAGAATGTGAACAATAAAAAATATATCTGTGTATGTAATGTTCAGTAGAAGTTCAACTGGCATTTAGCCCTTTCAAGTCAAACTGTTAATTAGTAGAAGTACGTGGACAGGTATTTTATAAATATGAATTATGATTTATTTAATTAATGTAAACAATATGCATTTGTGCTTATTCTTGATTTTTTTCTCTGAATATATAAAAATCAGTTGTACATGTATTAACAATTAATGAAGTATTCTTTGGGATATTTTTCCTGAAGGTTATCACATTGTAATGTTTTGGAAAACTTGGGAAATATATAAAGCAAATTAGAACTCTCATGAAAGGTTTTTCCAGTTTTTCAAGAGTTCCTAAATATTCAAAACACCAATATAACTATGTTTATATAATGTAGAAATGCAAGCAGAAATGAGTGAATTTTTCCATTTGATTTGCATGCTGTTGTTATCATGCAGTAATAATTAGATTCAGTGAATACAATGTACTTACTAGTAGTGAAGGGTTTCAGAAAAAAGTTGTAATGCCATTAATATTGCATATATATATGCAAATACTTTAAAATTACAGATATGTTATTATAGTATTGAATATTTTATACTGTTCACATATAGCAAAATTATATATAACAAACATGTCTGATACAGCAAATATACAGCTATAACAAATATAAAATACTCAAATTTAAATATAATGCAGAAAATTTTTTTATAAATGAAGTAAAAAGGTTATATTGACATTTGCATTGATATTGATTCTATAACTTAATTAGAGTATTATGAAGTACTGTCAGCTGATTATATTATTAGTACGCATTTGATATGAAGGTATGATAAATTACAGTTATAACTATGGTAAAGTTTTTCTTAATGGTCACTTGAAATTCATTTTGCTCTATATTGAGTATGTTTAATTGCATATATTTACCCAATATTCACAAATTTCGTTACATGTATGCACATTTGTTCTCTCAGTCATAAGGGGTGTGGTACATTTCTTTTATTGCATATTGTTTATAAATTTTCTTTTTCTTTAGGTCAAATTCATTTACTTTTATGCCCCTATATAATTGGAATTTAAACTTATCATATAATAACTTCTGCAAACCCTGCTTAAGTGTAAATGGACTGATATTATGTACAATGTTTTAGATGATATATAAAAGCTTTGACATTAACCATTTTAATGCAACAACAAAAGGGTAACGTCAGATGATTGTCCTTCATCCCGACATTTCTCAGAATGCATTGAACTAAATATGTGGTGTGAAAAATATGCCAGTAGGTAAGGGAAAGTCACATGTCCTTATGAGGTTGTAAATAATGATGCAGATATATTTTCTTTTCTAATTACCTGGTAGAAGTTGTTTGCATGGTGGTTTTCGCTGTAAAAAGCATGTAGACAAAGATGATTTTAGCATTTAATAAGGCCACTTGTGCATTAAATGTGCTGTATCTGTTTACGTTTTAAGATTTATTTGGCTAAAATATACTGTTACGTGAGAGAGATCAAATTAGAACGTATGTGTCTATGTAATATGATACATGTGTTTTCTTCAGAAAGACAGAATTTTTATAAATGAACAGTTAAGAATTTTTTTTTAAGAATAAAACTCTCTTTTTAAAATTGTATATAACTTGATAATGGAGCAATTTGGTTCAAATTTACTTCTGATTCCCTCATGTTTAATTCATTTATTCTACAGAAATAAAACTAGGAAAAAGATTTGGTCTTCAGATTTCTCAACACAGAGGTAAACTCTGATGATGGATTATTACCATCAGTGAAATTCTATCATTTGGATGAAATAACAAACGAAAATAAACAGGAATTGCGCATTTGGTGTACAGAAGCTAATACTGGTAGATTACGTCCCTTTATGTATCTGTTGGTCCTCACCTGTTTTGGTCTCTGGTATAAAGAGGCTATGTTACAGGTAAATGCAGTGTATGGTTCCCTGTCTGTCAGAGAGATAGTTCAGGTTTGTCATCAGAAGCTTGCAATCTGATCTTTGTTTGCAACTTGATTGGTAAAGTTGTGTGCAATGTTTATACATTGTAATCTTTACAAAACCTGTTTGATATTGGATAGTATGCAGGACTGACATCTCTCCTAACTGTGCTTGGAATTGTAACTTGTAATTTTTTCTCTAAGGACTAATTTTGAACATGCGTGGATCTAAGGGGGGGGGGGGGGGGACAGGGAGAATTAAAATTTTAAAATTAAAATAGTAAAATTTCCAAAAACAGTCCTTGTAATCCCCCACCATGGCAAACATTATTAAGATATCTCTTGGCAAAATTTTCTGGATCCACACGTGGGAAACTTCACTAGAACTCATCTATGGCCTTGCTTGACCACTTCTTATTTGATCATTTTACTGCTATTTCATCAAGGTCATTGTTGGAGTAACATTGAGATTAAACATGTACTGTTTAAAATGTCTTTAAAAGTTATGCAATTTTGAGGGTTTTTTCTCTTTAGAGATCAGAGTGCCATTCAACAACTTTTTAAGATATATTTAATCCAATAATTTTAAAACTGCTGAGAATATACATGTTTGCATATATATTTGAATTTGTCTGTATATTTGGTTTTTATAGATATCCATTTATATGTATTTTTAAGTTCTGGGGTTGTGTTTTTTTATGATACTTGCAATACATTTCTCTGCTTTGAAACATTGAACCAGAGGAAGTTAGATTTTAAATGATGCTGATCATATACTACATGTATTGAACTCTATCAGGGCATATATATATATGTTTTAATCTTCTGTGAAATTCAGGCTGTGAATTCCTGTTTTCTTCTGAAAAAGCCACACTTAACGCTATAATTTATGTCCATGCTGGTACATGTATTAACAGATCAATCTAATGCTTACAGGATTTATTCTTGTCAGAAACTTGATTCAGGGTGAGATTTCCATTTCTTGTATCTTCACTTTCCAGTAAATACCTACTGAAGTATAGTGATTAGTCTTTATTGTAAGTGGTGTTCAGGCCTGGATAAGACAATGTGAATCAGTGTTATCCATTAAAGCATTGACTATACTAATGCTATCACTAGGCGGAGTGTATCACTGAGGAGTAATGGATGCATTAGAGAATGCAAAAAGAGAAGTACTGTCCATATTGGTTTTTTTTCCATTAAGATAGTTGGGAATAACTCGATAACTTCCTAGAATTCATGAATAAAACAAAAGTCCCAAGCTGTTCCTAGAAGGTATTTTTTTTTTTGAAAAATGATATGAGAGAAACTGGTTAATGGTAGATGAAAGAAAGAGTTACAGAATCTCTGTCTATCACAGTTATAATTTGTAAACTACCCCTTCCCTAGTGTATATATAAACATGGGGAAAAAAGTATGCATATATGATCATATAAA
Organism: Magallana angulata; assembly: GCF_025612915.1. Taxonomy (NCBI): domain Eukaryota; kingdom Metazoa; phylum Mollusca; class Bivalvia; order Ostreida; family Ostreidae; genus Magallana; species Magallana angulata. The sequence continues at coordinate 47,339,565 of NC_069117.1, forward strand.
GATATTTACTTTCTCAGACATTTAACAACAAATCAACTTTCAAAAGAGATATTTAATTTCAAACGTGTTTATGTGAAAACAATTTGTTTGTTTGTATTATTTATGTAGTAAAAAATATTGCATTGCTAATTTATAGTGCATCATGATGGCTTCAATTTCATCAAATAGGTTTGTCAATGGCCTTCCCTCGACATCATGTCTCCAAGATGATATTATGCACTCTATCCTGATGTACTTTTTCATCTTTTCATAGACTACACAGTGTTTTCGTAATTTCCCGTTGAATTGTTTCTGTGAACTTGGCTTTTGTTCGACTGATACTCCTATGATATCCTCATCTCATGATTATTCTTCATAAGTTCGGTGAATGTCGTAATTGTGTTCGCCCTTTGACACTGCGGGCTTTGTGAACTCCTCCAGAATCGCGCTACTCTAGACCAAGATGTGCTACAGTATCTTCCTGATTCAGTTTCCTGCCAACCGTTTCACACGCATCTCTCCATTGTTTGAGGTGCTGCCTTCGACGAGGGTCACCTTAATGATAATTTATACCACTGTGACAAACCGTCATCTAAGAAACATTATAAGGATTGTTTTGTATGTATCATAAACCATGAAAATACCCCCATACAAATAGTTTTCTGTGTCAAGAGATCAAATACACATTTTAACGTCTCCAAACTTAAGAATGAGAATGGCGATTTTGTGCTGTAGGTTTCTGCTTTCATTGGGTGTACTTTACTCATGCTGTATGATTTAATTCGCCTGCACGATAGATTTATTCTGTTGGATGTACATGGCCGACTTTTGACTGAGCACCCTTGCTCGGCGCAGGTGGGATGATGAGTAATGAACAAAATAATTCATCTCCCATCCCTGACCAACAAAAGCCCGAATTCAGCGCGTACGTTCTGGTTACACTTCAGGGTTTCTGCACGCTTTGGTTCTGTTAAGCAGTGACAGTAGAGTTAGTGAGTCCCCCCTTTTCCTTGGTGCCCCATGATTACCCTCTCCAACTGATGGTCATTATGGCCCTGTCTGGACTATTTACCCAGGGCCTTCCCAGGAAAACTCCCCCTAATTCTTGACCACTTCAGACTTGTCAGTAACTCATCATTTCCTAGGTCTCTTGTACAAAGATCGTGTTCTTTTGCTCATTAATTATGTGCCTCATTTAAACATTTCCTATTAACTGAAATGTCAGCAATTGTGAAAAGGTGTTTGCTTGTCATTTCATGGTAAACAGAAATTGTGTTACTGTTTCTAATTGAATTAACATGGGCATTCAGGACACTTCATGCATGTGTAAAGACATTAATTTCTCTGTCCTTGTGCAGAGCAAGCCTGATTTTAAAAAAAGATTCCGTCCTATAAGGATACATATCTAGTATTATGGAGTGAACCTGCTTGCATGATGTTGGCTTTGTGGTTTGTTACACGCAGAACCACCAACCTAAACTGAAAGACCACACACTGAAGAATTCAAAACACATTAAAAAAAAACTTAGTAAAAATACCAAGGGAGGCTTCTTTATATTTGCCACTATATAAAATTTATAGTTCCTTTTCCTGCAGAGATTCAGAATTATTTGTTGAGTGTCATACAGGGTGTGTAGCAGAAGTTCATCTAGACTTGATGTAAATCACCGTTTTCTTAAACAGATACAATTAACATTTTTAAAAGCTTTTAATGAGGAGACCTTTTGACTAAAGTTAAAGGATAAATGGCATCTCTTGATGGCTTGAGCTGATATGTGGAATCGGAGGACCATTCTTTCGGGAGGATCCTATTTCACATTTATCTTGTCAAACACTGAAGGTCATGGAGATGACCAGCCAGAGTGTTGAAAATCGGCAACTTCTGGTACAAGGTCGTAAAAAAAATTGGGAGTAAAAATCCTAGGAGGAGTTTTCTAGATGGTGTTTCATAAGTAAGAAAAATTGTGTAATCATATTACCACCAAAATTAACATGATTTATATCACTTAAGTCCCATGGTCATTATCATGAATTATTACATATACTGGTACTACCACTATACTGTATTGTATAACTTTTTCTTGTGGATGCAAATTTTTTTTTATAGGTTGCTAGCTAGGAAACTGTAATACTGTATACAGGGCTATTTTCGCCCCGTGTAATTTTTGCCCTTCTACACTTGTTAACAGTTTCGCCCCGTCTTAAATTCAAAACAGTTGTGTTTAAAGAGAGATAATATGAAACTTTAGAATTTGCCCAGTTTTAAATTCGCCCGCTGACAACAAGGACAAAAGGGGCGAAAATAAAACAGGGCGAATATTTCCCTGCATACAGTACTTTGTAATAAAAATCCAGTTATACAGTTTTATAGACCATATTAATGGAACAGATATGTAACGAGTAGGAATACATATCCTTTTGCTAACAGAAACAGTTGTCTTTAAAAGAACTTTCGCTATGATTTATGAACTTCATAAAGTAATGCTCAATTTTGAAGTTGGACTTTGAAGGAAACCCACCAGAATGTGTTGCTTGGAAATGAAACCATTCCGTTATATTTTCTCCTACCTGTTAAAGACTGTCGCCACTAAAAGTTCTCACGGAATAAACATATCTGTCAATTTGGAATCGATATCATGTCTCCCTTATTGAGACAAAGGATTTTACTTTTTTAGTCATGGAGAAGAGAAGTGGGAAGCATCAGCTTCATTGATTATTCGTCATCATATTGGCAATACTGTTTTTAGCTCACCTGAGCTTTTCTGATCACAATTTGTCCGTTGTCTGTCGTTGTCGTCGTTGTCGTTGTCGTTGTTAACTTTTCACATTTTCATCTTCTTCTCAAGAACCACTGGACAGATTTCAACCAAATTTGGCACAAAGCACCACTAAGTGAAGGGGATTCAAGTTTGTTCAAATGAAGTGCCACGCCCTTTTTAAAGGGGAGATAATTGAGAATTATTAAAAATTTGTTGGTATTTTTCAAAAATCTTCTTCTCAAAAACTATTCAGCCGGAAAAGCTTAAACGTGTGTGGAAGCATCCGCAGGTAGTGTAGATTTACGTTTGTTCAAATCATGATCCCCGGGGGTAGGGAGGGGCCACAAGAGGGGGATCAAGTTTTACATAGGAATATATAGAGAAAATATTTAAAAATCTTCTTCTCAAAACCTATCAGGCCAGAAAAGCTCAAATTAAAATGGGAGCATCCTCAGGTAGTGTAGATTCAAGTTTGTTCAAATCATGGTTCCCGGGGGTAGGGTGGGGCCACAATTGGGGGATCAAGTTGTATATAGGAATATATGGAGAAAATCTTTTAAAATCTTCTTCTCAAAAACTATTAGGCCAAAAAAGGTCAAATTTAAATGGAAGCATCCTCAGGAAGTGTAGATTCAAAATTGTTCAAATCATGGTCCCCGGGGGTAGGGTGGGGCCACAATTGGGGGATCAAGTTTTACATAGGAATATATAGAGAAAATCTTTAAGAATCTTCTTCTCAAAAACTATTAGGCCAGAAAAGCTCAAATTAAATTGGAAGCATGCTCAGGAAATGTAGATTTAAGTTTGTTCAAATCATGGTCCCTGGGGGTAGGGTGGGGACATAATTGGGGGATCAGGTTTTACATAGGAATATATATAGAGAAAATCTTTAAAAATCTTATTCTCAAAATCTATTAGGCCAGATAAGCTCAATTTTGAGTGGAAGCATCCGCAGGTAGTGTAGATTCAAGTTTGTTTAAATCATGGTCCCCGGGGCTAGGGTGGGGCCACAATAGGGGGATCATGTTTTAAATAGGAATATATAGAGAAAATCTTTTGAAATCCTCTTCTCAAAAACTATTTGGCCAGATAAGCTCAAATTAAAATGGAAGCATCCTCAGGTAGTGTAGATTTAAGTCTGTTCAAATGATGATCCCCGGGGGTAGGGTGGGGCCACATTGGGGGATCAGGTTTTACATAGGAATATATATAGAGAAAATCTTTAAAAATCTTATTCTCAAAATCTATTAGGCCAGATAAGCTCAAATTAAAATGGAAGCATCTTCAGGTAGTGTAGATTCACGTTTCGTCAAATCATAGTCCCCGGGGGTAGGGTGGGGCCACAATTGGGGGATCAATTTTTACATAAGAGTATATAGAGAAATCTTTTAAAAAAATTCTTTTAATAACTATTTGGCCAAGAAATCTCAAATTTGTAACCATCCTCAGATAATGTAGATTCACATGCAGCATTTTCAGTCTCAATGTATATCTTTAGATTCACATGTAAACTTACATACATGTAACAATACAAATAAAGCATGTGTGCATGAATCTGCATGTGCATTAGTAATAGTCCACATGACCATGAGTGAGAAACAGAAAAAATAGTCCACACAACTCTGCATGCTGACCAGAAAAATAGTGCACATGACTCTGCACGTGAACCAGAAAAAATATTGCACACGACTGTGCATGGGAATCAAAATTAGTACACACGACTCTGCATGTGAATCAAAATTAGTATACACGACTCTGCATGTGAATCAAAATTAGTACACACGACTCTGCATGTGAATCAAAATTAGTACACACGACTCTGCATGTGAATCAAAATTAGTACACATGACTCTGCATGTGAATCAAAATTAGTACACACGACTCTGCATGTGAATCAAAATCAAATCATGGTCCCTGGGGGTAGGGCGGGGCCACAATGGGGGATACCTTTTTATATATAGAGAAAATCTTTAAAAGTGTTCTTCTCAAAAGTATTAGGCCAGGAAAGCCCAAATTTGAGTGGAGGCATCCCCAGATCATATAGATTCAAGTTTGTTTAAATAATAGTCCAGGGGTAGGGTGAGGCCACACTGGGGGATGAAATTTTACTTAGGAATATATAGAGAAAATATTTCAAAATCTTCTTTTTAAAGACTATTTGGCCAGAAAAGCTTAAACTTGTGTAGAGGTATCCTCGGGTAGTGTAAATTCAAGTTTGCAAAATCACTAGGGGTAGGGCGGGACCGTGATGGCGGTTTGAATTTTTACATAGGAATATATAGAAAAAATCTTTAAAAATATACTGGGAAAGTTTTTGGTCCAAAACTCAGTACTTAGTGTGAAAGCACAGGTTATGAGATTAAAGGTAGATTTAAGTTTGATGAAACCATGATTCCCTAGAAAATAGTGGGGCCACGAAATGGGGGGGGGGGGGGGGGGGGGTATATAGGAATAGAGAAAAATCTTAGAGGTACAACAACAAAAGGGGCTTGGTATTTACCAAAAAATAAGAGGTGGATAAAAATTGGCAGATTTTCAAATTTTTTTTTAGCAGGATCTACTGTACTCAGTTGTCAAGATATTTTGATACTGTAATGCTAATTTGATCAGAATTAAGGCAATTGTTGCTCAGGTGAGCGATGTGGCCCCTGGGCCTCTTGTTTAAGTCTCAATATTTCAATTTTATTGTTTGTTTCTTTAAAATGATGGTTTTGTTTCCATCTGCATAGATAATGGTGACAGGTTTACTTATATAGGCATTGATTATTTATCATCATTAGAGATAATGTATATACCCATTAAATTTGAAGAGTTTTGAACTTACTTTACTTTGCCTGTGTACATGGGTTCAATACAGAAAAACTGGGTCAAAAAGATTTTGTGTCCAACTCAATGATATGATTTTTTTTATTGAAAAGGAACATTTTGTTAAAAAGGGCAATTATTTGGGATTTAAGAAATTTTCAGCCCAATTGTTCAACAAACTATCAGGGAAGCGTATGTTTATGTTCATAATAGTTTAGGACAATAAAATGAAAACTACTGGAACAATTGGTATTCAGTGCCGTTAATTCAGCACGATGTATAGTTAATTATGTTGTGTTATTCGTGGAGTAAACTACCCACTTGAGAGTCTCTCTATATTCTACGCCTTTGTCCAAGAAGTAATTTGTCAGGTAGCTCATGATGGGATGATTATGGGCATATTAGATAAGATAAATGGGCAAATCTTCAATTGCTCGAACCTTTTTTGAAAATCACAGTTTTATTCTTTTGAATTTGAAAGCACAACGTTTTAAATTGCAGATATCATTTTTGATCGCCGTCAGAGATAAGTTCCCAGTGACTCTCTGACTTGCAGTTTTTCTGTTGTTTGTGATTTTTGAGGTCTCGAGCCGTAGACAGAACCAATAAAGTCTTGGTATACACACACCACTGTCCATTATCTTCACATAATGAGAAAGCAGCGATAAAGATCTCCATATCTTATATTCCAATTTGCATTAATTTCTCTATTTCTTTGATTTCAAAATTTTCCAATTTTATGCTTGCTGGATAACACAGAACTTGTTGACAGAAGTGTTAGATAACTTTATTGGAGGCCATTTATTTTTTGGGGAGATTTCGAGTGTGTAAAACGTATTGTCCCATTTATCATTATAAATCTTTTTTTCATCTGTGAACCATTCTCTTTTCTTATGTATTTCAAGAAGGATTAATTTGAAAGCAAAATTTAATGGCAGCTAGAATGATTTTTAAATCTGCATAATTACAGTACTATAACTGAAGCCTCTAGGTAGTTCATGAGTTAGTTCATGATATTGCTACGATTTTGTTCCAGAATGGGTTCTTTTTTTATACATGTATTATATTTTGCTGCATTAGTCAACAACTCCCTTTGCCGGGAGGGGTGTTTTGATGCAACAGGTGTTTGCAGAATAAAATGAGGGAATTGAACCATCAGTTGATGGTTTTTATATATGCTTTGATGAAATAAAATGTTTCTTCAATTTGTTTTGTCATTTTAGACACCTGTAGAAAACAGTGATTTGCACACAGGAAAATCCATGTATTTGTTAATTGGTAGACAATCCTTTAAAACAGAAAGGTGATAATTGTCAAGAGGTGTTTGTAGAATAGCATTCAGATGACTGGTCATTTTGCACACACTAAAACGAGTCGTTAATGAATGAATTGTGACATAGGGTTAGTCCCATTAATTGTCCTGTGACCTACGCACGCACAATGCATGTCCCGCTCGCCCCGGGGCCAGTAGATTGTTGCCCTCGGAATGTTTGATCCCAAACACCAGGGAGTTGTGTATTGTGCATATGTTTTCACTGTGGCGGGCGATCATGTGATTTGGTTGAAGTGAAATTGACGTATCATTTAAACTTACAGCGGTAGTTACCTGACCAAGGTGTAATGTGGCTTGACTTCAGGTGTCAGTCTGTGTACCTGTGTGCTATGGACTGTTAGGAAGAACTACACTTTTGTGTTCACGGGATTGGTGCGTATATTTATTACAAAAAATTGACTTTTCTCACCAGTTTCATGTTGCAATCTTTTCCATGTACGCAAATTTATTTGTAGCTATAAGTGTATTTTTTGTTTCTCTCTTTTTTTTTAAAAGCTCTCCTACGTGGAAATAGTATTGCACTTGAGGTATAGATTTTGTTTCAATTTTCAAAATAAAATTCATTATTTTACTTCTCCAAAAATAATCTCTTTAATAAATGAATTTGGAACAATGTCTGGTCGATGCGATTATAGATGAAAGTGTAAAGACAGTGTTTAGCACATGTCATTTTCTCAAATAATTTCCTCTTGGGCTTTGTTCACCTGAGTCAGAAGATTTTTCTTTGACTTTTTGAAAAAGCCCTTGTACTTGCTGGATAATCAGCCGATTCTAAGCGTTAAGATTTCTTGGATCAATCTTTTGATTGTTGTCTTCGGCTTTCACTTTTCAAATGGATTGGAAAGCATGGCATCACTAATTTGAAGAAGACTTGAAACAGGGCAAAGATTTTCCCCCTTTTCAATTAAGGTTAGTTGGTTACTATTTACCAAGATTCTCTGTTCATTATTGGAAAGAACTTTTGGGATTTGGATAATAATGGTATACATGCCGGTATATACCTAATCAGAAATTACAATAGAATTTTCTTCAATTTTTTAAAGCTTTGGAGAAAAGTTGGTTAATAAATGTTTTGTTTTATGGTAATTGTAATGGCCATTTTTCCTTTCTGTGAAAATGGTGTCATACTGTTGTCTCTGTTTTCTTCTTTTGTTCTGTGATGTTGACTACTGATGATAACACCTGTGTTTACCTGTAATCAATAGATTAGATATGACCCGAGTTTCTGGTCCAGTTGAACGTTGTTGATATTCCACATCAAAGTTCTGTACACAATGATCTTGAGGCAAGGGTTCCGTCGAACGGATCTTCGGCTGTAACTCTCTATTGCCCACATTAATCTTGTTTATTTCCTTCTTTCACTTTACAACATGGGCAAGGAGCCCGATAATAAAACGTCAGCAGCAGAGATTCTAATATTGTATGTTGGGGGATATCCTTGTGGTTTGGGAAAGAATAAACACACAGAGATTTATCATAAACATCAATCATAATACAGGCTCATTTGCATAAATATTAATTTAAAAATAATAAAGACCCTAATCATGTCAAAAGTGATACATCATATTTTCTCAAAACATTAATTTAATCTCATGCTTTTGTTGTTTTTCCTCATAATTTTCTCATTAAGTTAATGTTGTAAATATTTTTCTACATCAGTATGAAAAAAAGAAGTTGAGTAAAAAGTAAAAGGAGGTTGGAAAAATACAGGCTTAGCTAGCCATATTTTCCTCCTTTTACATGAAAAAAGTTATTCATGTGTGATTATTAAATTATTTGTCTAATAGGATTTGATTTTTCAAGTATACCTTTCACAGCATTGCAAAATATTATTTGAAAAAGTATATTACAATTTCAAAAGCAGGAAATATTTTACATTAGAAATTCTAAATATTTTGATATACGTTTATAATAATTGTAGCTTTGCTTTATTGGCAAGTACAGTCTATAACGGTATGTTTTAAGTGTTGCCGTAAGAAATATTTTATAATTGTATGATATAGAGATATAACTCTAGATTTTTAATTCAAAAATAAATTTAGTTGCTGTTAAAAATTATATATTACTGTACATGTTAATATACTATGTACATTATTTAATACTCAAGATTTATTCTGTATTTCAAATGCTTTTGGTTGCTAGAATCATAGTACTCTATGTGTACATTAATATTCAGGGAAGAAATTTAAATAGCCACATGCAGTACATATACCGGTATTTGTATTAAATAAAACTGGGGTGGAACAGTTTCATATGGTCTGTAAGTGGCCTCAATATAAAATGGTTAACTATTTGCATTTTGGAAGAGAAAAAATCAAGTTTGAACTGAAATTATCTGTGATTTCGAATAGTTTATTTTTTCCCAGTTACCAGGGTACTAAATTTTAGATAAAAAAAGAGAGCAAGTATACCAATCAATTTTGAATCTAAATCATGGATGATCTTCCCATCACTTATTCAGCATACTCCAAACACTGGCAAACAGATGTCACTGTTGCTGATGATATTGTAGGGAAAAGTCTGATATTTTCTTCTCTTTATAGTAACAAACTTTCATTTCATTGAATCAATAGTCCCTACTACAAAATCAAAAATGCTATTGCAGTGGAGAAATAAAAAATTGGAATATGTTTGATGGAGGGAAATGTTAGTTATTGTTAATTCCCAATTTCTAGTTTGTGAAGTGGAGACTATCCAGATAACATGGTCTGATAGTTTGCATAAGAATGGACCAATCAGACATGTAGTGGATTTTGAAAATGGACCATCGTTTTAATAATTCATCTGTTAATGAGGCTTTACATTTTTTTTTAATCACTAGAAAGAGATTCATGTGCAAAAGCTACCTAAGGCAAAGAGTTTAGGGTTAAATTCATTCTACGTCGTATTATTTTTTATGAGCATTAATTGCAATAAAGTCATCATTGATTTTTCAGACTACAAGGTTCAAAAGTGCAGGTATTGGGCATATTCTTCGCATTTACGTTTTTTTGGCAGAAGAGATTGTTTTCAATTTTTTTAGCAGTTGTATTTAAATCTGCAAGTATTATCGATAAGTTTCCTTACAATCTTATTACACATTTACCATTGTTCTTTCTAATTTTTTTAAATTCAATTTTCATGATCAATCTTAAAGTACTGAAATTCAAATATAACGTGTTATGAAATACTGAAGAAGCACATTTTTTTGTTGTGTCAAAATTTCGTTGATTTGAACCAAATAAAATCCCGTTGGCATTTAATTTCGTCATATTGTAATATCTTTGTATTCATTAAAACTTTGGTTAAAAATTCATCATGGATTTAATTTCGTTGATTTATACTGCCAAGGAAAATAACGAAATTAAATCCTCAAGGAATATTTCTGCTTCTACAGTATTTAAGTTTATTTGAATCAGAATAGTTTGGAGGATACTGTACAACAAGATATACTGATTTCAAAGTCTTCTTTGGCACTTAGATGAAAACAAAACCTTTTTACTATTTTGTTAAAGAACTTGGTCAATACTGTGCTTAATATGGCTGTCTGCATATACCTGATACCAGAAATTTTAAGGCGATTCCCTCCGCATTTAGCTTTTATTTGACATTTACTGGGGATTTGGCTGACAGGATTGACTCTTCCTGTACCTCCATGTGATCAGGCGGAGGAAGACTGGCGATAGTTTGTTCTCGCCAACACGCTCGGACCCTCAGTTTGTTTTTTGATCTGTCAAATTATGTCTTCAATGTGATGTATTTATGTCTAAGTAAGATGTTTAGTGTAAATCTGTGGTCAGCTTGGGTTTCTTCAGATGTCTGAAGGATCACAGAGTTATAAGGACGCTGCCGATGTATCCTATCCATTTCTGATATCATTAAATTCGGGACTTTATCAATCAGACTTTCTCCTTTTTTGTCTAAATTTAGCTGGACTTCCATTATTTTGGAATTACACATTTATTACTCGCATTCAGAAGAATTATTCTCTCCTGTTTTCCATTTCCCCAATCTTTTGAATGTAAGTGAAAATCTACCTCTAATAAATAAATATATTTTGAATGTTTTTTACTTTTTAAAAATACTCCAACAATTTTTTTATTTTCTTAAAAATTTTTGCTCTTGCCGCTACTCTCATTATTTACATAGATACATGTGTATACATTAAAAAAGTTGGATAATGAACAAAAGTTTTCTTTTTAGAAAAAACACTACATTATTCTTATAAATTGAACAATATTTGTTAACCAAAGACATTTCTAATTTAAATCAAAATGATTCATACTTATGTGTGGAAATTAAATTAAGAATGTTGTAAATTTTTTTTATTTAAAAAGAACTAAATTACTTTGTTTTTACACTTTAAATTGAATGAATAAAAGTTTAAAATTTTATTATTCTAAAAGGGTATATAAGGGGAAATGAATCCCTATTTTTAGATGTGATTTCCTGAAAAGAATTATTCTTATAAATCTTATTGTAGGATCATTGAAAAATGGTTAAATTCTCTTTTTACCAGAAGAAATGTTTTGACATAATTATGATACAGGAGACTAATTAGAACGTTGTCACCAGACAGGAAAATAATGTGATAAACATCAGAATGTTTACACCTATGGAGGGGTGAACTCAACTACGACAAGCCCCTGTCACGCCTAAAAACAGCACCCCAGGAATTTGGTCGTTCACCTATCACTCTCTGTCAGACCATTAAAGCTTGTGTTAATGTGTAAACAAATTGTGCCCTCATAGTAATTGACTCAAGTGATTCAAACAATTAGTTCAGCTATATTAGGAGTGATTTTTGAGTTTTGTCAATGGTAGCATATGGTGGCCTTCAAAATTTTAAAGATTAAATGCTGAATTTGTTTTCCAGTGGACTGGAAGTAGCTAGAAAACTTGAAAATAAGGAAGAACTTTGTGAGACGCATTTAAATTTGAAGGTTCTAATTTATGTTGATTATGCCATGTTCGGTTACTAGTCTTTGTTATGATACAAAAGTTGAATTACATCTACCCAGGATTTGGCATATTGACTTCCAATGGCAATTAATATGCCTGACCCATAAGCAGAGCTGTATAGACCATGGAAGGCTAATAGCATAACACAAAATAATGTACAGTAAATTAAATTTCACTCAAATATTAATGAGAGCCATTCACCTCAGTTTATATATCCCAGTAGAGTGAGAACTTCAGAGCATCATGGTCCTCTCCATTCCTTTGATTTCTTATTTAAGGGGGGCCATGTTACACATCATCAAATGTTACAACAGCCGCTTGATAAACTTCCCATCAACAAAATTGGATGAATTAAAAAAGAATTATACAATATCTTAAATTATTCACTTTTCACCCCAGTTTGTTTATTTTTTTTATTTTGGCAATTTTTCGTAGATGTACCATTTGGTGGCTTAATGTATTATTTTAGCTTCCTGCTCTACCTCCCAAATGTTTGTTTCCAGTAATATTATACATGTATGTAACAGGTACTTGGTATTTTTGCATGCTCTCAGTATCATATATGCAATCAATCTCAATTTGCTTGCAAACAGATGCTGTGTTAGCCATACAAAAACACTTTGTTTTTTCTCTTCCATTTAAAAAAAAAAAGAATTGTTCATGCAGCCTGTTCTCTCAGATGTCATTTTATTTATAAATACTTATTACAATGATAGTTATATGTTCATAAACTTAAATCAAGCAATGAGGCATAGACTTCATCTATTTCAAATGGTCTCTTAATTGAGTTGTCAAATTACGGAAGGCTTTCAGATATTTTTGGTGCTATTAGATAGTAATATTTTTTTCTCTTTGATTTTTTGGGCGCTTAGTGCCAGCGAACTTCAATAATATCCCATGCTTCTTCTATAATGCTTAGATAATGGTCCGATGCATCCCATTTGATATGGCCTATTTCTCTTTATGCCTCCATCTTTTCAAGCGATTTACAACCAAATTTGAAATTTAAATTTTTCTTCTACTGTAATTGAGTATCGTTATTATGAATCATTATGGCCGTTTATGAGTTTTAACCTCCACAGCTTATATGAGAAATGGTGTTATTTTATGTATTTACAAATCTAAAAAAGTTGTATATGGCTCTCTAATGATGGATTTTGGTATCACTGACTCTACCGTTGTGCTGGCCGGCCGGGGATTTGGAATAAATATAATTTGTCTCTACAGAGCAATGGTGTATAAATTCTCCATATTCGGACCTGATTTATAGATTTATAAATGGAATGTCATGCTGTCCAGGTTAATATGAATGTGAACTTAGAGATTTGACCATGACAGACTCGGAGTATCAGAATTGATTGTGTACATTAAAAACTGGACTTACTCCACACACTAACCCTCACTGGCTCACCTAGGATCCAGGGAATAATGGGGTAAAGAAACGAAGCACATAAATAATTTGACAAAGACAGTAAGATGATACACGCGGATATCAGGATCCTTATCTGCCATGCTGTGAAAGGTATAGGACCTATAAAAAACGAGACTTGTTGTTGTGTAAATTAATATGGCAGTAACAAGGCGTCTAAACCAGTATTGTCATCCATTGTCAGCACCAGCAATCTTTAAACCTTTTTCAAAGAAGTTAAATGATTAATTCTAAGTTAATGGTTATTACATGTAAATGACCAGTTGTTGAAGAGGCGTAAAAATTGATGTTCTATTTTTTCTTCTTCTTGAGGGTTTTTTAAAAAATATCTGCATTAATATTCTCTACCAAGAAATTTTGCATATGGTAGTATGAAATATCAGCTGCATTTCCAATCAATTAGAAATTAACATTATTCCTTGTGTGTCATATAGCAGAAAAAGGATTTATAGATGGCATGAAAATTTGAAGTCACTGCTTTTCACCGCTTTCTTTTGGAAGAGAAAATTTGTATGCAGTTTATGGTAACTATCAAGGGTGTGCTGTATGTCTTTCAGGGCTGTTGAACTTCTGAAGTGGTTATATGTTATCTGATGCTTGTTCTAATACGGCCATCCAATGCGCCACACAGGGTTGACTGAAAGAAATGAAAAATTGGTTGTCATAACAGAATATCAGCGCTAATCCCGATATTAATTAGTTAGCCTGTCTGTGATTGGTTCCGAGGGTTTTATCGCCTGTTACATCTGATTACTATTGGCAGGTTCGAGCTAGAATCGGGATTCTGTCTAAGACTTAATTTCATGTAAGGTCTGCGGGAGAAAATAATACAATGGAGAGAAAAAAAACTCCGACGGATGTAGTTGTTCCAATTGTTAGAAATCAGAATATGATCTGTTTCATGCAGAAGTTGGGTGCATTGTTTGAGTCTGCAGTGACACAAACTTCACAGAAACACTTGTTCATAGTTTACACTAGGTCTGGTGGTATGATTGGTGTTGTTCAATAATGACAAATGTTTTGGTCTGTTTGTTGTTGGAGTGCTAATATCTATCTTTGGGCTGACATCTTGAAACGGACCCGGGAGGCCGTCCCTTTTATTACGTTGACAGAGCGTGTGCAGAACCCCATATTGTGAGGAGCATATTTATTTATTCATGGCCCCGAAACTCAAACTTTAATTGATGTGATTGTATTTCTAGAGAAAGAGAAAATTAATAATGCCGTCTTGAGATATGGAAAAGATATAAATACAATACTTTCAGCTTTTTAACTTTAGCCAGGGTAGAGTTTGAACAAGGACAACCTTATTGATTGTGCTATGAATCGTTAGAACACTCCCACTTTTTTTATATCATTCCTTTTGGAGGCAGCTTTCACTGTGTGCCATAACCATGCCTGATTGTTTGTTAGTGTGAACATTGTCAGGAAATTCCAGTGTATCTTTGAATACGACCTGCTGGGCTGTTGATGCGTTTCTGGGTCTGTGCAAACATGGTCTCCTTCTCTCTCTAAATCTGAGAACAGGTTCATTAAGATGTCTGAGTTCTCAGTGTCTCAGTTCTAATTGAATTAAACTTGAGAAGTTAAACATTGTCAACTGAACTCTAGTTCTGCTTCTCTCTGTAGAGAAATAAGCAGGCAAACTAATACTGTAGGATTTTTAATGAAGTTTGCAGTTCATGTTAAATGTTTTCGTTGGAAAAAAAAATGGTTAAAGAATATTGATATTGATTAATTACTTGATATTCAACTATTAAATGGTATCTACATATTATATCAATAGTTTTTTCTCTCTCCTCTTTTTGTTAATTTATTCCCTTAAAAGTCTTTTAATAAAGTTTTCATTCAAGCACATAGCAAAGAAAATGCCTTAAAGAAATGTGGTGCAAATTTTGCAATGTAGAATTCTATTTTCCTAGTACATTTATTATAAAAGTGTTAGAGCACATTTTATGATAAAATTAAACTCCTCAAAGATGATGTGTAGATAGTCCTGGTCTGTCCATTATGTCGGGTAGATCTGACCCAGTGTTTGTCCTAACACAGTTATATCCTTACACCCTCAGTGTTAAGTCCCGCTGCCCTTATGCTGGAAATAATCACTGGTCGTCAAAGGAATGAAAAGTCAGGTTTAATTGCAGCTACATGAATTGGATCAAAGATGACATATTTTTTTACATCTCAATAAAACGGTGGGGTATCCCATCAAGCTTTATGTCACTGGCCAATCAAAATTTCACAACAGAATGGTTTTTATTGGGCTCCATTTGAATTGATTCCTTCTTTTTTCATCGGACAATTTGTCTGCTTTACGTTGATGTAGGCCCTTGCCGACTGGATAATGGGATGGTTGGATGGCTACTTATTTCTACACCATAATTCTGTAGACAAGGGAATTGGGGGGATGGCTTTAAAAAATAGTTCTAATTACAGAGGTCAGGGGTCGTGGACCATGAAGCCTTTCAGAATTAACCATAAAATCTTTAATGATTTATCATAAACCTTAGGCTTCTAAGACTTTCCATTGGCCCAGTAAATTCTATAATTGCTATCTCTGTAGTGGTCCAACATTTGGGGACTGGGGTGGAGATTTTTATGGTCTGACTATCTGACACATGTTGGGCATCCTGAAATCGGATAAGGAAGCCATCAGTTCATTTTTCCTGTTTCCCTGATTTGAACATAATATACAATTTCATTTTGTCAAATTTGAAAAGGAAATTTCCTGTGTTAAAATCATTTTAAGATCATAGGTCTTTTTGATTATTTACTTATGTTTAAAATTATTTTATTCAAACCAAAATTTAATTTTGCTTAATGGGAATGAATTCTGGCAGGGTTTTTTTAACGATTTTGTGGATGTTTTCGAAAATGGTGCCAAAGCACCACCTGTCCTATTAATTAATCTAATACTAGGGGGTATGTCCCTGTCAGTTTGTCCTTATTTTGCATGTTTACTGGGGGAAAGGAATCAATAATCCGATGATAAAATGGGTGCATAGTAAAGTATTTGAGGATGTCTCAAAGTTTATCTTCAGATAATGGCTTAATGCCTCTTTATAAGGATTAGGGAATTATTTTTTGGACCCAAGTACCCTTGGCAGCTAGGATCAAGGTGTTAGTTTGCCAAAATAATCATCTCCCGTCTTGTCAAGGATCAGCTTTACAACAGTTTTAAGGATAAGTCAGTGAAGATGTGCAAATAGCAGATAATGCCCGCTGTGAAATCCCATAATCCCATGTAAGTCTGGGTCTGCAGGAGTGACTGACAGACAAATCTTCATTCGGAGCAGAACTCTGGACTTGTGTCTTTGATCTTTTGCAGAAAAAAGAAATCTTTCCAAATAAAGGAGTCACATTTAGTTTGGTTTATGGTTGCTGTTGTCAATTTATGATAATTTTTGCCTGAGTTTGACAGAACTGGCTAGATGTTAACAAGGGGCACTTTTATTGGTCAGTGATTTATGATAAAACATGAGGCCAGGCAAGAAAAGGCATTGTTATTATGTAACTAGCATGTAGTAGTGATTGTACTGACACTTATAGTGCAGGTTGTCTTGTTGCCTTTAGGTGTATCAAATCAGCCATTAAAAAGTCCATAAATCTCCATATATTTATAAATCCTAATTGTCATAGATTTTATCTATGTAAAAAAAATCTATTAATAATCAATTTTCTCTGAGATGGAATCATTTCATTATCTCAGAGTGACCAGTAAGCACTCACTGACAGTTCTACCTTCATATCAGGTGTGAGAGAAGAATTTTTTTCTGACGTCCCTTAGTCTTTGGATGTAATATACACTGGATTTTCCCCTGTATTAGATTTAGCTCTGGTGAGTTGTTTATTTACGTCAGTATTTTGCTTGATGTTAGGGGACTCTTCCTTTGTGTGGACACTTATTAAGTAAGATACATTGAACGTTATGCTCCCCATTGTCGAGTGATCACAGAAGCGTTTTTTGTGACCCTCGATCATCATCAGTCACCAAGCTTCTGGAGTAAGGCTGATTACACTTTTGGTTATGGCTCTCTGTGAAAGCTCTAAACCCTCTGTACATTTGTCATCCTAGTTACAAAAAAGAAATGCCTCATATTCTAACCACACACAAAAAATCAGTACCGGTAATATGGTGTTAGCTATAATTGGATTTTGTTAAAAATATACTGGTATGTAAAATTAATGTGGTGGGTTTTTTTATTTGCCAGTGTATCTGGTATTATATGAAATAAAATTCGATATTTTTGTAATATGAAACTTGATTATAGAATATTTTTCAATCTGTCTCTAGTTTAATCTTGATCAGAATAGAACATTTACCTAGGTTATGAACACACCGGATTAAACGTAAACTCATAATGACACTTCAACAGACCAATATTTAATTAATTCTTTGGAAATCAAATTGAGGTGGCTTAGATAGCATGTTGTATTAACAAGTCATGTCTTAGCACCTCCAGCAATTGTGTGGACCTAGCCTAATGATAAGGATATTTATACAAAATATTACATGAATCTACTAGAAAATACAGAAATCACAATTTTGTCACCCTGTTGTATGGGGGCCAGATAAAAGCCATTGAGCCAGGACAACTTAATTCTATTTGATAGAGTCGGGCATAGATGAATTGCTAGGTAGGGGTGCCAGATTTTACCTGTAATTTTTAATCACACCTACACGTCTATATTAGAGGGCCTATGTGTCTAAATGGCCACTCTGATGAGGTGATAATCTCCCTTTGTTGTGTTGGATAACCCTTTTGTACACTGTAAAGACCCTTGATCATCGGTCCACAGGTATATGATCTGAGTGAGAGTTGGGTTGATACATTCAGTTTCTGGGGAACCTGTTACAAGTGTTGTCTAGTGCCAGGACTGTTTGTTTTTTCCTGGTGAGTCTGATATACTGAATTGACTTCAAAGTAAAGAGGTAGAATTTTTGTTATTTGTTTTGTATACGATACAGCATTGTTATTGACAATGATCAAATTCAGAGATACTGTTGTAATATTGATGATATTCTATACTTATAACATGTGCTGGATATACCGATACATATTCCTAATGCTTTGTCAATAACAATTAATTCCCATATATGTACTTAAATAGCCATGTTCTCAAAAGTTATATATAATTTTAAAAAATATGATTTGAGGATTTCCATTGGTTCGTCATTTCATTTGATGAAGGGGTTCAGATGCTATTGCTGTTCAAATTGATTTTCAGTTGCTATGGTTAGTTTGATGATTGCAGTGAACAAAATATCTGCATTTGGGAAAAATTAAGTTCCATCTGCATCATACTCCTCCTATTTATTGCATAGTTTGATTAGAATTATGTAACATATTTTTGCTGGGAGAGCTATTAGGAGTAATTGTGCCATTTTGTCCCTGATTCTCCCATTGTCTCCTTATTAACGGTTGCGCAGACCATACAATCTGTGAGTGGAGGCAGCGTGATTCATGTTAGCACTACCAGCAGCTCCATTAAGTCAGCAGGTCCAATGACAGAATAATGCAGTATATGGGCCTCCGAAACATTTCAACCTTTCAAAAATTTGTTTGTTTCATATTAATTCTTAATGAATTTTAGTGCACCATTTACTCATTTTGATTCCTTTTTTTTTCTTTTTTTCTTTTTTTTTTTTTTTGGGGGGGGGGGGGGGGGGGGGGGTTACAAGGAAGTGGAAAGAGGGTGAATTTTTTAAAATTACAACTTTTTGAGGGAGGGGGTGGCAAGGAAAGGGGGGGATATAATGCGGTAATTAATATTGATTTAGAACCCAGGTAGAACAGTGCCGTTGTTGACCTATTAAACAGGTTGTTTGGGCAGGTGATTCAGACATATGTCACATAAACGCGGACGTTTGTCTATAGGATATACCTATTTCATCAGCAAACATCCCATTATCTGGCTGTCTGATCCCCAAAAACCAACGCCAGGCAGCTCTTTCATGTTTTTACTGTAATTAGACATATCTGATAAGCACTGGTCATCTCTGATCGTTCTCTAACAGATGATGAGGCAGCTTAAGATAAAGATATAGTATGTGGCGGTGTCAAATAGGAGTAAAGATACTTAATTTGGAAGCCACTTTTGTGGGGGATCCATGCTAGTATTTGCTCAGTGATGCAATTTGTCAACACCTTACCACTGCATGCAAAATGATTGCATTTGTGCATGTCGTTGCCCGGAATAATTTTGTTTTTTGTCGTTGCAATGATTGATATTTTCTATTTGAATCGTAGACCTCAGAAAATGATAGATGTAAATGCAGCAGAATGTTATGCCGCTTGCATATGGTGGCCTCTTTAATTTTTTATTCTTATATAGTCTTGATCACAGGACGGAGTATCGCATGTTTATTTGAAGTATAATGGAGTTTATTTCATGCCCTGCTAAGCCCCCTATCTATTTCATTTTATGCTTGCAAGTTTTTGAATTAATTCTGCATTAATTTAAGATTATACCTGGCCGCTCTCTATCACATCTCCCGTAACTCACCTGCGTTATGACAAAATATTTGATTTCCCTGTTTAATACAGAGTCTTAATTTTCTCCTTGCAATGCCTTAGCAGACCTAAATAGGATGTGTCATGTTTGATAAGAAAGCTTATTTTGAGAGAAAATTTTTATAGTTTTAATAAATGCAATCAGTGCTTTTTATTGCTATAATTAAGATAAAAAAGAACTATGTGAAGCTTTTGAGATTGTGCTGGACTGTTTTTCAGGCCCTGTAGGTTTATTACAAACAAGAAACAAGTTTGTCACAGGTACTTAACAAAAGCCTGGCCCGACATTTTTATGTCTGGACATTTGATAACTTTTGCACAACCCATGCAGATCGACACTTGAAACAAATTAACACAATCTATACCCCAAGTAATTAAAGATCCTTATGTATGTAAATAATTAATATCAGTAGATGGGGGGTGCTGATAAATTTTGGGGGAATAGATCTAGAGATAAGCTGGGAGATAGAGAGATTGAAGGAATAATTAGGTGATGATAGAGAGATAGACATGTTGATTGCTGGTTTGTTCACAGCTGATGCCATGTTGAGCTGTCAGTCCTATAACTGTTGGCATCCATTGGTGTGAACACAGACTGGACCTAATCATATGTCACCCTCATTTACATGTAGGCTACCAACAATCTTGTAAGAATGGTACTGTTATAAATTATAGTTAATAGTTTAAAAATTCTAATTTTAGTTACATATCTATTTAGATAATTATTTATGTAAGACCATGAGATTAAAATACATATTCTAGCTGCATTTTAGTTTTAAAAAAATTAAAATTATAAATATTTTCTTTTAATTAGAATAATCTTTTAATATTATAAATAAAAATTACTGAAATAATTGAAGATTTTAATGAATTCACAACATGAAGATATAATTTCTAAAAAAAAAATTCATTTTTATGGTTATAAACTCTTTTATTTGAAAATCGAATATTCGAAAAACATAATGACAATCATCCCTAAAAAAGCTGGCTACCGTAATCTTGATCAGGTTAAGCTGTTGATTTTATGATGATATCTCCCCCAATTTTATTAAGGAGGTCACAAACATCCATGTGTATCACAACTTTACTGACATCCCGACAAGCGTTGTCTGTGACAGAGTAGGCAGTCCTTAGTCACTCAGCCGCGACGCTGCGAGCAGCCCAGCTTTATTGAGAGTCAGTGCGACAGTGTTGTGGAATGGTCAGGAATACAGGGTTCCTTTTTCGGATGTGTCAACTCTTTAGTGTAATAGGGGAAATATTTAAGTTGTCTTAACGGCTTAAGCGGGTATATTTGTCGGAGAGATTATCGTCATCCTTGACTGGGAGGATGGACAATGGACACATCATTACTTTCATGCCCTAATGTAACTTAAGAATTTCCAAATGGAGAAGAAATTGAAAATTCAGTGTTGACATACAAGAGGAAGCATGAGGTTTTAAAAGTGTCTGCAGTGTTGACTGAGAAAGGAGCTAAGCTGTAGATAAATAAAGCCTGATTTGCGGACAATAATATAAACATCAGGCGCACACACACTGACCTAGCATAGCGAGTTGTGATTCAGTACGGGACTTTTTAATTTATTTTCTATATTACAACAAGGTGAGAAATGGTTTATTTCAGGTTTTTAATTTAGGTATCAAAATATTAGAATATTGTGATTTCATTGAGATACCCAGTATTTGAAATATCAATTTAAAATATCTCTTGAAAATAATTTTTTTATTGCCACCGGAAATTTAAATTTTATGCTGATTAGGAGTTATAAACAAAACAAACTAGAAAAAATTATATAAATATTGAAGAATTCTTTTTTTTTTATTAAATTATCAAAACTGCAAATATGACTGTTAAAAGGTTCAGAGCTATCAAGAAAATCTTCTTAATTGCCTGAAAATTTATTTTTCTAAAAGGTGTTGATTTATGTTGATAAGTGGTTAGATTTTTTTATGGGCATGTTTGATCAGAAGTTGTCAAATTTTATTGGCCTTTTATGATGTTTTTACATTGACAAGATGAAACATATCCAGATAGAAATGATTTTGAGTGATAAGACTCATTGAAATAATCCAATACCAAAATTTAATAATTTTCTGTCCAGGTTAAAAACAAAGGCAATTTTATTCTTCATATAAAGGGGGACTAAATTTATAACATGAAGAAATATTGCTTTTGTGTCAGGGTGTTTTCTGAATGAAAGTGTAATTTACAATGGGTAAATATTGACTTCAAAAGAAATGCAGCAGCATAAAACACGAGTAACTATACAACTGTTGTACAGTTGGAAGAGGTTTTCTTCACTTTGGGTGAAGACAGGGGGTGTGTTTTCTATATTCTGCTGAAATATCAGGTGGCAAGGTGCAATTGAGTCTTTTGAAGTGTTGAATGCATTTCTAATCAAGTAACTTCTTGTAAATTTGGAACTTTATATATTTACTCATTTAAACGAGTTGTCTCCGGAATGAAAGTGACATTTAAAGACTTGAAATGAGAGGCAGTGAATTTATTTCTATTTTTGAGACCACAGATCTTTATCATTAATTCTCTTTTAAAACTTAAGAAGATTTTTTAAAATGATATGACCATTTCTTTTTGTATGTCAAATTAGCAAGCAGACTTTTAAGGATCTAGTATTGGTATGATAAATTCTAATTTTCTTCATATACTCATTATAATTTAGAGAAGAATATTTTTTTGAAATATTGAAATTGCCGTGATCAAGTCACCAATTTCAAAACTAAATTTAAAGAAATTTGGATTATTTTTTCCTTTCTGTTAAAGGAAATTCTAGTTAAAATATTTACATGTTTAGATTTACATATATAGAAAAATGCTAAATTTTTTCAATATAAGCCCTGTTGCTAACAGGTGTTGCTAGACCTTCAGAAACTTCACAGGAAGCTGGATAATTCTACTTTTATTTCTATCTCTGCGACAGTCTTTTCTTGCTGTCAGGATTTTATAACTTAATCTAGATTTATGAAACATAAATGCATTAATGGTTTTAATTTGTTTCTCTTTTATTGCTCAGGTATCACTATAAAGAAACCCCTGGAAACCCAGCGGGACTGAAATGACCAAGGAGCCCCAACCTTTGTGAAGGATAAACACATTCCACTATGGCAGCTTTCTTCCTACTGTGTGCTTTATCCATTTTCGAGACTTCTTTATCAGAATTTGTTGCTGATTTTTCTATAAATGAACAAGGACCCCCAGGACAACTGATTGGGAATATTGCAACGAAAAGTAATTTTCTTCAGAAGGCAAACCACTCATCAGTCATTTATACATATCTAGATAAAAATAATGCCTATGCTGGTCTATTCAGCATCACCGAGTCCAATGGGGATTTGACAACAACTACAACCATTGACCGAGAGAATATTCAATGTAAAGATCCACAGTGTATTTTAACATTTGATGTGGCTGCAAACTTTGGTGATTTTGATGTCATAACAGTAAACGTTCATGTCATAGACATTAACGACAATGCACCACAATTTCCAAAATCTTTAATTACAATCAACATTTCGGAAACTTCTAGTGTTGGCCATCTTGTTCAACTCCCATCAGCCGTGGATTTGGATACAGGGGAGAATAATGGAGTTCAAAATTATGAAATATTCCCAGCCAACGTAACCTTTGGCCTTCAGACAAAGAAGAAACTGGATGGAAGTTTTGACGTAAAATTAGTGTTGCTTGAGAATCTTGACAGGGAGAAAAAAGCTTTTTATACGTGTAAGATTTTCGCAAAAGATGGAGGTGTAGAACAGAACATCGGCACATTGCAAGTTGATATAAATGTTTTGGACGATAATGACAATCCTCCTGTGTTTGGGGAGTCCATTTACAATAAGACTGTTCCTGAGAATACCCTGCCCGGTACCACCATTCTGAGAGTGACAGCCACTGATGCTGACAGTGGATTAAACGGAGAGCTGGAGTACCACATCAGCCAAGGAGCCTACAGCGATATATTCTCCATCAACAACCGAACTGGGGAAATTTTACTTCTGAAGAAATTAGTTTACGAACCAAATGAGATCTTTTCTTTCTTTGTGGAAGCAAGGGACAAAGGAGCGATTCCAAACTATGCTCAGGTCAAGGTTAACATACAGATTCAGGATGCTGGAAACAACCCACCAGTGGTCAAGGTCAATTTGGTGTCAGGGAGTGCCGGGAAAGTCCTGATTTCTGAACTGATTAATATTGACGCGTTCGTGGCTCACGTCAGTGTGGAAGACTCGGACACAGGAAAAAACGGAGAATATGTGTGCTCCATCTCCTCCTCCTTTTTTGACATCAAGCCTCTGCAAAGTAAGGGTTACAAAGTCGTGGTGAAAATACCTTTGGACAGAGAAAAAGCCAGTGAACACAACGTAACAGTTTCTTGTCATGACTTAGGAACACCCCCATTATATTCCTCCGTTAGTTTCATCGTACAAGTTGGGGATGAAAATGACAACAAACCTGTGTTTCTCCAGCCGACCTACTTTGCAAGCATAGAAGAGAATAACCCTGTTGGAGTAACTGTCACTAAGGTTTCGGCCACTGATAATGACATCGATTTGAATGCTCAGATTCAGTACGTTCTCCACAGCGATGCTGGGTCTTCGTTTAGTATCAATCGAATCACCGGAGTCATCAACGCCACTGGGGTACTAGACAGGGAGACCACTAGTGACTACTTATTCCGAGTCTTAGCAGTGGATGGTGGAAAGGAACCAAAAACCGGCACTGCCACAGTCATTGTCAATATAACAGACATCAACGATAACAAACCCAAGTTTTCAAAATCCCTTTTTACTTTTGAAGTGAGTGAGTTAAGCGACCCTTACACCCATGTTGGCAGGGTCACTGCACAGGACCCAGATTTGGGACAGAATGCCTATCTACAGTACTCCATGTCTTCACAAGACAGGAATGTTCCGTTTGAAGTCTCGCTCAATGGAACTGTGATTACCAGGGCTGAACTGGACAGAGAGTACATGGGTCAGTACAATTTCATGGTGTATGTTAGGGACAGTGGAAACCCCTCTCTGAACAGTTCTGCCTATGTTACGGTATATGTCATGGATGCAAATGATAATGCACCCAGAATATTGTTTCCCAACAAAATGAACAACACGGTGTCCTCCACTGTGACCTCTTTACCGATAACCAAGATCATAGCAGAAGACAAAGATGATGGCATCAACAGGCAACTCACCTACTTCATACAGACCGGAAACGACAAAAACATGTTCAACTTGCACTCGCAGACTGGAGAATTGTTCCTGAACCGTAACTACCAGTTCACGACCGATCAGTCCGTCAGCTTAATCATCTGTGTGCAAGACGGTGGGCTTCCAGTGAAATCAGCATGTACCCAACTTAATGTTGAGGTGTCCATTAATAATGCCACTATTGCTGATGAGAAACCTGAAACAGACAATAAGTATATTTACATTTCTATTGGTGTCATCATCTTTACTCTCATCATCTCCGCTGGCATCGTGGTTGTTATTCTGGTCATCAGGAAGAAAGACAGTGAGCGCAAGAATAACAAGTCTAGTCCTGGTCCCCTTGGGGTTCCCATGCAGAATGGGTACGCTCCCACTGGAACCTCTACCCTCCCCAATTCTCACCCAGAGGCAGAGTACATGGAGAGGAAGAAGGTGACGCTCAACGCGGGAACCAATAGAGAGGGAAGTCTGGGCAGCTCCAGCCATAACTACAGCTCCAACATCTCACAAAATGTAAGTACACATGTACTGACAAACACTGCAGTTAGTTTTAAATACATCTCGTATTATTTAATTCCATTTTTAAGGAGACACAAACATATTTCAAAACATTAATCAACAAAAATTTGAATTTTTTTTAAAAATTAAGAGATGGCTATCGACATTAAATGTGTATCAGGTCATAGATAAGCATGTTTCTTTTTTTTATTTCTTTGCAAGCATACATTGGAAAACCCGATTGCAAACAGGTTAATAAAAACTTTCTTTTAACAATTCTATTTCGGTAAAAATCCATGTGGACTTGTTAATGACCGTGATTTGAAATTCTAATGCAATTAGGAAAAAACCTGATCCAAAATCATCAGGCTGAGTCATTTAAGATTCTGTAGGGAAAATACAAACCCAAATAAAACACACATTAGTGTTACATGACCAATGGTTAATGAAATTCGGTAAGAGTTGACATTTTAACCTAAGATCACAATTCCGTGCCCCCTTCATAACGCAAGCAGTGTCTTATGAGATAAACTACACTGGGAGGGAGATATCTGTAATATTATTTTATGTATTTTAGTCAAAAGTCAGGTGTCTAAGATTGCATGCCCGTACAATGGTAGGGTTTTGTGTGTATCTGGGATACCGATCTCAGAAAAACGTATCGTGCATGTCACTCCCCAAGAATCTGGTTAATAAAGGCCACAAACAGGAGAAAAATATGTTAGATGTCAGAAATGGTGTCATAATGGACCCTTAACTCTCCAGAACGAGATAAATGGGCTGACCTTGGGCTACTTGTCGCAATATCTTTTTTAAATAACTGTGTCTTTTTGCATTACTCTTGATAATAAATTATCTGGGGTCCACAGTGGACAATGCCCCAATTTGTTTTTCCATATATGGCTATTATAGATACTTTTCGTAAAGGATATGAATCATAGAGGCTGGATTGTTTCTGAAAGGGCAGGATCATTATTTTCCATTAGAAATTGCATAATTTTTTGTGGTTAGCCGTGGTTTTTTATGCATTATTGCTCCCATTTAAAAGATATCACCATAACTGGAATAATGGCTGCTCTTTGTAGACACAGCATTTTAGATAAATAGGGTCATCCTATTTGGAAGAGGTGAAGGGATTACAATAGGACGTTTTCATTGGTTCCTTGATAATCCAAATGGTTTACGGCATCAATCTTTTTTAATCATCCCCTAATCTTCTTATTATTATGAAATTAGCCCAACCTTCGGGAATCAGGATTTTTTTCAAAAAAAGAATATTGAATCTTATCTTTGAATTTGAAATAATCCTGCAGACTAAACATGGGCATTTTTATTTTTTCCAATTTGATAAAAAAAGAAGAAGATGTCTTCTGGCCTAGAGGCAGTGAGTGGCAATGGTTTTGTGGGTGTATCACTGTATGGGATCAGAATTGCTGATTGGGTTAGTGTCTCTATAGGGGGCACTGATGCAAACTTATTGGAGAGTGCAGTGCAGATCATGCATTTATTTTGATAAATCAGTGCTTATAAATGAATTAATATCATCCCTTTCTGTGGAATTATTGCAGATAGGGGAAATAAGCTTGTGAATGGGTATAATAATTTAGTAAAATTGATATTTATTCCTTTAACTCAGATCTTTGGTCTTGAAAAAAATATATTCAGGATTTAGTTGATAAATTACTCTCTCTCTCTTTCTCTCTGTCTCTCTCCATACAATATTTTTAGAGTATAATCTCTTTACTTAGGTGGGTACTTTCCATTTATTGCTGTAAAAACAAAGATCATAAGTATTCCAAAAAAATCTACCAATAAGAAAACATTTCATATTTTAAAGTGTGTTTTTAAATTTTGTTCGAGCTTAACCTTTCTAACCTAGAGGTCTTCAAAGTCTGTCATAAAGAACCACATCTACCCGAGAAATAATCATGATATTATTGAATAGAAAAATAAATCACTTTGTTTATCAAACTTGACAAATATTTTCTTTGGGACCTTATTGAAATTGTCCAGGATATGTAATTATTTGAGCAATAGATTTGCAGAGTTTTCTTTAGGGTTTAAACTTGTTTAAGGATGTAGTCATATATTTGAACAGAGCAAACTTGCATGGGGAACAAGTCCAAAACCAACAGCTATCAATTTCACCTTTTTACAAAAGCCACTGACAAATTAAAACCCAAGACCTGCTGTATGGTTTCTTAAAATGGTAGCCTGATTTTTATTTCAATGGAGAAAATATCAAGTGACATGAAAACTAGATTGTTTGCAATTAAAATGGCTTGAATCTGATCATTATCTTTTTATGCAGACAGTATTTTTCTTATGATATATAATGAATTAAATTTTTTTCTTATCAAACGGTAAATATATCCCCCTAATTTTTGAAGAATAGTTTAGACCTTAGGTCCTTGAATTTATTCTTCCTTTAATTATTATGTGCAATTGAACTTGATAGACTGCTATTTCACCAAAGAATCATCTATTCTATAGTGTATGAATAGCATTATCAAAATGGATTTCCTGTCTTGACAATAAATATTTAGATTTGTGAGAATTAAGTGGTACATGCATGTACAAACTTTTTTAAGAATATTTGAACTTGATATAAAAATAATTGAGTCAGAAAAATGGTTAATAAATAACTTAATATTATCTTCAATACCTTAATCATCTATTTTTACTCTATTTTTTTTTTTTTTTTGCTGATGTTCGTTTATTTATTCATTCATTTGTTTTGTTCCAGAATTTATATGACAAGCCCCCATCTTATTCCTCCCTGAGACCAGATTCTAACATGGAAGCCATGAAACTTCAACAAATTCTCCTGAAAAAAGACAACCAGGTTTGTTCACACCTTTTTTTTTATAAAACGGGATCGAAATCATACAAAACATTTTAGAACAGTTATCCATGATGGAAGCCTCCATATGAATATATGATGTCATCATTCTTCTGCCATAAACCCTGCTGTAACAACGGCTTTGTCTCTACAGCTGTTACAATGCTTCCTGCAGATAAACTTTTACGGGGACAAAAACGAACCTTCTAAATTACTGCGATCAATAATTCAGTTGTACAGAATCCTAAGTGCATTCTATATTTGATTGACAGTAAAATATCATATTCGTAAATTGTCATATCTCTGAATAGGCCTAAACAACCGATACATATATTGTCTAGATCTAACAGAGTTCAAATCAATAGAACTCACAATGTAGTGTCCATTTCTATTATATGAGTGATAACTGATCGTGATGTACTCGATTTAGTAGTTATTTATTTAATTCTATCTTTAGGTTTCTACTAACGGGAGAGCCCACCCTTGTGACAGTAATAGCGACACGTCAGGGGAAACAATCCCGTCAGACAGCGGGCGAGGGGGCAGTGAGGATGATAATCCAAGTACTGCACATACAGCAGGTAAATAACCAGAAAGCAAAAAAGTTCATAGGAGTTTACAATCAGCAATGAAATGTTAATACAGCTGACAAGAATACAAACCTATTTACGAAATAGATTTTAAAACACAATTGTTGGATGAAACAATATTTTTATATTGATTTCTGTTCTCTTTCTATTTCAGATGATTCCAGATCATTTGATTTCTACCACAGCCAATCAATGTCTCCTTCTTCATTTATTTCATCACTGCCCAGAAAGGACAGTAAACCCCCCAGACCTCCCCCTTGCCACATTCCCAGCAGCAGTGATAAAAGACACTCAGCTGTTCCATTTCATAGTGCTCATAACATGCCATATTCCCCCATCTCATACTCTTCACATAATGACTCGGACCAGTGGGACTTCGTGAAGTCCCCCTACAACTCAAGTGTTCACAAAGACTATTTCAATCTTGTTGGCGGTGGCAGCCTTATTAGCACCAACAAGTCGCGGGAGGATGATGACGATGCCGCTACAACCACATCGGGCAGCTACACCATTAACCCAGAGGACCTGGATGATGATCTTAACTACCGATGCTCTAATGACTTCATCGTGTAGTGATGTCATTTTGTGTGTGTGTGACTGTGCTTTACAAGTTCACGTACTACAATTCACCATATTGTACTGAGTACCAGAGATCGTAGTCAAGACTTCGTATATGCAGACCTGCCAAAAAATTATCTAAATATGAGTGTATTCAGATGATGCAGGAACAATTTTTTTTAATGCCAGTATTAAACGATCAAGACACAAAACTAGAGCTGATCATAAGAAATCTACAAAGCTGGTGTAGCTTTAATCTGTGATGCATAATTTCATTCCATTATTGAACTGCTTTGCTCATTTTCTCCGAATTTCATTTCTGGATTTTTGAAAGCTTTGTGTTTTATTGGACCATTCCAGGACCGCAGTGTTAAAGCTTTATCATTGTAAAAGCTTTATTGGAGGCAACAACTTTGTTGTTTTATTAGTTATATGCCAAGTTACAATTTATGCTCATTATTTTACATGTTATTATATATTAAACCTTAATAAAAAACAAAAAACAGATATGAACAAAATAATGTATTTTGCTTGGTTTGTGTTCGTTTTAAGGAGGAAAATCAAAACATACAAGTAGTTGCTGCTGAAATTGTTGTTTAACCTATGAGTAATTGGAGCATCTTATGCCAGAATCCTCAAACACCTTAAAGAGTGAAGGAGTACTACGGATCACAAAGACCAGTGGTCAATATATAAAGCTTTAAATCGGGCAAATTCATCCATATAATATTTCAAAGAAAATCTCAAGATACATTTGCTATCAATGCTTGCTTATTGAGCTTCGGTATGTCAACAAGGTGCAAATTCAGTGCATACTCAGAGGTTGTGAAAGGTGTGATTCAGCGCCAGGTAAGACACCTTGTTCTGCAATTAAAAACTTCAACTCTGGGAGCGCTATGTCTTTGTGATCGGTGTGAATTGATAGTTTCACTCTCTGTTGAGTATGTACTCGAGCTGTATCGAGTTAGGATGAAAGCGAGGGGTTTTTACGTGAAAGGTGTCCCCTGTCTTCCCGCTAATCAGTCTCTTACAATGGCGCTATATGGTAAGTGTGTGTCTACACACAGAGTGTCAACATTATTTTTGATCCTTGAGTTCTTTGCATTAATTTGTAACAATGATCGGGATCAATTCTTCAGTAATAGGGACACAAAGGAAGCAATATTTAAAGATTCCAAATAACGGGGGGTTTTACCGGTGCACAATACAGCGAGATGTAAATAATGTGTCAACGCTAATGGGGGCGTGGTTTTGCGTTGTTGCGATTAACGCGTAAATGAGATTAATAAGAAAGAAAGTTCCTGTATTTTGTGTAACTTTAGCGCGCTATTGTCATACAATATTTAACGCCTTTAATTCTTTGCGGTTTATTTGTGAATCTTTTTCAACAATTCGCCGCGTGGATACAATATACAGTTGAATTTACTTTTAAATTTATTTATTTTTTAGCTGAGGCCTTCAATTTATTTTTTGAATAAAACATCTGCGCTGATATTTTAAGGAGGTATATTATTGTTATCTGTTTAGATATTGCTGAAATATAATTCTTGTTCTAAAAAATGTCAGTGGATGCGTCCAAATTTTGCACACTTTTTTGCACAAATTTATTGCCTCTTATTTCTCTGGTTTCCTATTATACAATTTTCTGAAAAAAAACATTTAGTGGTGGGAGATAGCTAAAAAACCTGAATAAATAATAAAAAAAAAATAGATAAACTCGTTGAAGACCGTGATGCAGCAAAATAAATAAGAGATTTAAGAGTTAGTCTTAGATTTCATCGGATTATTACAAAAGAGTTCCCAATAGTACGTGTAATAGAGGGCAAACAGGCACCGTCAGATTAAACTGCTTTTCTCCTTCGATTTTCTTTCATATTTTTGTTATTTAAAATCAAGAAATTTGAATATGACACTATAAACAGATTTTATTTTCTCCCGCGAGGCTGATTTCGGTGGTCCCGGGGAAATGGGCTGTAAACTGATACTGTAGGTCTATCAGGACCGATTGTTTACTGTTATGGCTCGGGAAACAGACAATGAATTATGATGAAGATGGCGCCCATATAAGACGCGCATCTTGCACACAAAGAGAGTCCCAATACAAACAAAGTTTATATTTGATTAATGGCGCAAAAAGAATAACATACTCTACTTGTTTGTCTCCTGGTCGCCGTAAAATGAATCGGGACAACAAAATATAAGAGCGTGTCGTGGTTTGAGCCAGAGGTTTCTTGCAGAGACCGCACTACTTCTTACTAAATTACATTACATCACATAAATTTATATTTTATGATATACATATTGTTTTAATGAAACATACAGTTTGTAACTTTATAATAATCTGATTTTCTGCCTGTTTTATTTTTTCTTAGGCGTAGGTTAATGACAATTGCAAGTAACAAAAACTGGTCATTGTCATACCATTTAGTCTTATTCGACGGAATATTTTTTCTGACACAAATTCAATTTAATTTAATTTTAATTAATTCAAACAGTTTATTTTAATGAGATGCGCGTAGTGTACCTTTAATAGTTGTTTACACCTTGGTCTACGAGCACACACCCTTGTACTCAATGCAGTGCTTTGACATCGAATCGTATCCTGTCTGAGAACTTGATATTACCCAGCACTCCTATATATTCGATAGCTTACAACACAAAGGATCGGTTACGTCTTTAAAACTGTAAATCAAACTTAGATATTAGGTCCAAGTTTATATTTTTTTGGGGTGTTGTTTAACATTACGAATGTAGCAACAACAGAAATCTTAAATAAGGCACAACCGAGACATACTTGTTCAAGCTAAAGAGAGATAACTCTTATTTTTCCTCTATGGGTCAGTTACTTCTTTCGGATTGTGGAGTTTTTCTTTATATATAAACTATTACAAACCTTCGCAATAATTAGGTAGCATCTCGGTACATTTCAAGAGATCGGAAAAATCCACTAAGAAAAAAAAAAATACACAAAATTTATATTTGAGAAAAATGTATTAAGAATTAAACACGTTCAAAAGTTATTTTACTTAGAAAATATTATTCAATTAAAAGAATAAATACAAACATAAATTAGAAGTTTAGGTTATTACGTATGAAAATGAACTTCATATGCAATTGCTTTATAAATTTCAAAAATTATTTTGGGTATACTGACATGTGTAAATATTGATTTTTTTTTCGACTTGAAAGTGATAGATAATCCTTATATATGACTTATATTCCCTTTTATACACAGATTTTTATTTAGATTTCAAGTTATGTACATTTATCTTTGATTTTTTTGTTGTATTTTAATTAATATGTAATTTCATGATCCCTAGTTGAAAATGAATGTACCATTTTCTACTCTGAACTTATCTCTGTAATTTTTTAAGACGTGAATGTAGAATATAATAGGGCTTCTCTGTCAATCAAAGACACATTGGGGTATAAGATATATAAAACTAGCTTGTAAACATTACAAAGGGTGTGCTCAATAAAGATTTACTATGTAAACATTTTATGTGAAATGTCTATTTAGATAAAGCTATTTAAACAATGAAATATTTTCTTTGGTGATTCATGCGGGATATAAAGGTGGCGACAACGCAGAAAAAATACATAACCCGCGTTAGCGTTAGTAAGTTATGTAATATTTTCTACAATGATCGCTACCTTCATAACCCGCATCAATCATCAAAGAAAGCATTCTCTTGTTTAAAATTACACCTTTCTTCTAACAAATTAATAAATATTGATTGTAAAAATTAAGTAAAAAACACTACATTACTGTTAATGTACATCAGTATATTAGCTAAAAGAAAAGAGCCAAATTGTCTCCTATGGGGATTTGAGTCTGGTATCATGCAGTCCGTGATTTTTCTTAGGACGCTGTAGGTTTATAACAATCGATAAACTTAGGCTGGCTATAAATTCGCTATTAATTTCCGTAAGAATTGAAGATGTAAGAGTTATCTCCCTTAAACCAAGAAATGCTGCTTCTCTCAGAACTGCCGTCTGGTGCCACTCAACGGAAGAACAACTCAACAGTGTCATCCTAATAATAATAAAAATAACACAGTATTGATGTACATGTACATGCAAATCTATAGTATAATGTTAGGAGATCTTGTATTGGTTGCCAGTCATCTCGACACATCAAAGGGCCATGCACTAGGGAATGCTTATTATGCAGTTTCCGTAGGACAACAATATTGACGATGCAACTCCACATATTGTTTCAATTTTCTATGAATAATAAGAATGCCAGTGAAATAAATAACCAAAAGCTTGTAACATCAATTGCCTTCGATGGGGATATTTCTTTTTTCAGTATAGTACCAAACAGGTAACGTGTCCTAACGAAGTTATTCCGCTTTTCTAATGGACGATGGACAACTAAATAGATGCTTTTTCGGGTGACTAAGCCTACTATGAAGGATTTTTTTAAATAACTTTTTATAGAAACCTTCAATAAAACAATATGCCAATGAATAATTTTTCTGCAAAACGCAAAACGGTACAAATTAATACTCACCATTTATTCCCTCTCCTTTCTCCCCCCCCCCTCTCTCTCTCTCTCTGAGATGACAGAGTAGAAACAGACAGATGCTGCAATTTCTCAATCAGCGACAACTTGTCGAAGTTACACCCATCGCCGCCTTAACACTCAGTCTGTTGAACTACTCACTAAGAGCTTCTGAATCAAACACGTTTTTCTGTTTTATTTACTCTTTATTCATCCACGAGTTCGTCCATTTGTATAAATGGTTTACATGCTGGAAAACGACTCCATTTATAAATGATATGCTGTCCGTTTCTACCTTGTTGATATTTTGTGAAATTCTTGAACTGATTTTAAATTAATCATCATCTTTTCGTCCAATTATTTTATATTGTATCCTTTAATGACTGTTTCCTTCTGTTTCATCGATCCATTCAATTAAACTGTTAAACCAAGAAAAGAATTGTCGTTACTTGAACATTTAATTCTTAACCCCCCCCCCCCCCCCCCCAACAAAAAAAATAGAAAAATTTTTAATCAACATTTTATTTATTAGTACATGGTGAAATTATTATACATTGAAAAATCCAATTTTTTTTTCAAGTATAAGTTAATTTATATCGACTATGAGTTTTCGTATACGTTTAGTCGGAAAGTGAAAAACCAGTTCAGTTAATGTTACCAAGAGAAACCTTGCTTCAGATATAAGTTGGAAGAATTTCTGTGTTCTGAGAAGTTCACAGAATCGTGATTGGCAGCCGATATATACACGTGCATCCGCCATCTCCTTGGTCTTTGAAATCCGAGAAAACTGTGAAGACTGACAGAGACAGTGGTACGACTGTTCTTCCTCCAGAGGGCGCCGGGAACCAGACGAAGGTTGCCTCAGACGTGTCAGACCATGAGTGAAATCACGCAGGTCCCCCCTTCCAGGAAACCCCTCTCCTGGGGGCGTGAGAAAAAGGCAAGGCACAAAATACACTGGTTTTATTCTTTATTGATATGTATAATAAAAAAAATTGCAAACATTTTCATACATATATAAAAATGTATTTCATGGAAAAAGTTCAGATCTGCAATGTATATATAACACCCAGCAGTTGTGTATCGTTAACAAAAAAACATTGAGCATTACTTGACACGAATGTCAATAAACGGTAAACAATTTACATACATCAATTAGCGTGTCCAACTTTACAAACTCTGTACATGTACATAGATTTCACAAAAATAGCACCCTGATAAAACAGCAGACCCTGTATACTGAAAACAAAGAAGAGTGTTTGGGTGGATATTCTGGTTCTTCTTAGATTATCTATACCACTGCTCAACATTGTGACCTTTACTATAAATAAGTTTCTGTATCAGATGATGAGATAGAATGTCTGTATTTTCAAAATAAATGATCGGCAAGACTAGTGAATAAGTTTGGTCTCGATCTCCTTTTCGTGTTTGGTTCAGGGTGGGCCCGCCTTAACATTTCACCACCGCTATCTCGACCGAAGGACAGGTTTACAGTCTGAAAAAGACAGATGTATTAATAAGACATGTCACTGATTTCTGTCAAATTACTGGAGATACACTAGTGATAAATCTTGGTATCTGATATCAGAAACACAGAGAAGCAAGTTCATCCATTGAGCTGTCTGTTACTTTCTCTAATTGATAGCTTCTGCCAGTGAATGAAAATACTGAATGAAAATTTGCAGACATCTTACCTATTCACTCTTTAGATTTCTTGAAAGAGTTCCCAATTTTCAATTTCCTTTTGGAGTTTTCCTCTCGGAGTTTCCCTGTTGACCAGAGCTAGCAGTTGATTGGTTGGCAGTTGAGTTTCAAGCAAATAGTAAAGGGTGGGGATAACACCATCCCTGAGATCAAAATCCACCAGTATTTTTGTTTCAAAGCAGATAAAAATATTAAGTTTACTACACAGTATACATATTCCAGGACGGATTTGAACAAACTGTATTGTGTCGTCAAAAGTTCACAAAATTTTGTGTCCATTTTCTTTGGCCACTGCCGGAATCACAAGAAAAAAAAGAAACATTTGGGGGAAGGGTCAGACATAAGAAGGGAGGCAACTCTCGGACTTTGTGGATTCTTGAGAATGCCTGTTGATTCCATGTTTCTTCTCAAATGTCTCTCGGGGTGTGAGCCCTGTATAGTCTTTCTTATTGCTAGCACTATTGTCGGCCTTGTTGGAGGCTCTAGTTCCTCCCCGGTCAGGGGGTGTGTACACTGTAGGGGGAAACGATGAAGCCCGCGTGTAGGGATTTGATAAATTGTAGGTTTTTTCTTCATCTGAAAAATCAAAAAGTTTTCCTTATTTATAACTATCTTCATATACAATTACTTATTTCATTTTTGTAACATTCTAGTTATGGAGATGATACATATATTTTAAATGCTATATTTCTAAATTTGTTGAATGTGTCTACAATATGTATACATGTGTATTACAATGCAATTTTGGATATTTTTTACATGGTAAAATTTTACTAATTTTTTAAAATTGACTATATTGTAGAAGTAATTATTGGTTTTGAAAAAAAAAATGACATAATAACAGCAGGTTTTTTTTCTGAACAATAAATAACACCTGATTTTCTTTTTATGAAGACGTTTGTGATTTACTGCTTTGAAGGGAGCAGCCATTACCTGGAGCGTTTGAGGAGTGGTGCATCTCGACGTCACTCCCCCCTCTCCCACTGTCACTGGCCGTCAAATCTGTGGACGTGTCACTACTGCTATCGTGGGAACCCTTCAGCAGGTTATTCTGCAAATAAGACACAAGTATAAATTGATTATGGCCGCTTTCATGTCCTAATCAGTGAGTTTGCTCATTACTAAGCCTGGACAAAAATATATTCTAATTTTATTTTTTGTATGTTTTCATGTTTTTTATTAGATTGATATTCAAAAGATATCTCTTCTATCCAGCTCAGTTTTCACATATTTGATGTTAATTAAACCTTGTTAAAAAAAATCTTTTTGGCCTCAAAAAACCCCCAACTTCTAATCTATCTAACAAGACAGAAAACATCAAATAAACAACGATTTGCAGTGAACTCAAAGACTTCCTTCATGAACAAATTACCCATATAAATAATCGGAAGCTGAGGAAAACCAAAGATATCAGCTTGTAGATGTGGTATTTATCATGGCATTGCTCTTGGAGAATGGTAATTTTAGGAAAACATGGAGATAGGGAGGCTTAATTATAGGATCTCCTCCTGGGCTAATTAGAAATGGAGGGAATGAATCCAAGTGATTGATAACAGAGACAGGTGTTACAAGGTGAGCTTTCAGATGAAGCAACTGACCAATCACCTGATATAATTATATCAAAACACGGCCCTATCCCAGATCAACACATTAAAGTTGATTGATAAACATCCCTGAGAATATTGTTATCAGAATCTCATGTAGATCATACATTATATAGAGGTACAAATAGAAATTGTGTTTCGCACTTCTTTATGACACACAATGTACTTTGTAGGAAGTTTTTAATTAAATTCGTGGGTTGAAATACGGTGCCATTTTTGTTGCTTATTCTGAATCTTTTCTTCATCAAATATTTATCTTGTTGCACCATGCAGTAGTATAATTATGTCGGTCCTTTTCACGGCAAAATTCACATCTGTTGGTATTGTTATAGAAAGGCAACATGACGATCCATGAATTATGGGAACAATCGTAATTTCAAAATTAAAATTCAAGGCCATTAATAACAAAGCATCCAAAATAAAGCAACTCGGGAACTCTCAGTTTTCAGTTCATTTAAAAGGAATTGTATTCGGAGGAAACCAATCAAGTGAAAGGGGATCCCCAGCGATTTAGGCCAATTTATTCCATTTTTCTCTAAATGTTTGAAGAGTATAATGTATTCTTTCAGTTTCGTTGGTAATAGATCACATATCCCCCTGGATTTGGTACAATTAATCGAGAGGGCTGGAGCAGTTCGCTTGTTCATTTACCTGGCTTAATGTGGTAATTATACCCACTAGATGACCATTAGCCATGAACTGAGGGGCGGGGATAATAGAAAAACCCTGCAGGGATGGGGAGGAGGTCAGGAATTAGGGAATTTAATGGCCGCCTAATTATAGGTCAACAATCAATACATCAGTACCCTAATTATTGGTTCTCATCTGACCTTCACAAAGTAACAAAAACAAAATGACAATTTCTGCTCCAAAAAGTTTATCTCTCTGTTTTTTTCTGGGTCCTTTTGGTCAGCATGAATGCTTGGATTTGTGGGTCATACAGGGAAAATTGGAGAGGGGAAACTCATGTAGAGAGGAACGGACATCAAAGCTAATGGCTGTGTTCTTAAACAGACTACGGTGATTGAGATGATTTTTTTTTTCAACTAATATTCATTTTCATAAATGTGTCAAAAAATCATGTACAACTTTTTTTCAAGTGCTAGAAAATTTTTGGGATATTATGCATTTCCTTTTTAATAGATTTATCTGTGTACTAGTAAATTGTAAACAAAAAAAAAAAATTGCTGCAAAGAAAAGTTTGTGCACACAAGTATATTATAAACAGGTAATTATATATTACATATTGGATGCTTATATTGTACCTTTCTATTGTCTGCATTTGGATTGATGAGGAACTGGTCAAAGTGTTTAAGCTTGTCTTGCTCTGGTCCAGGGTGGTACAAATTAAAACGCTGTAATTAGAAATACGAGATATACATTAACAATTATAGCAACAAAACAATATCAATTATTGAGTGATAATTTACACACAAGTGTTGCATTGTGTATACAGTACAATATGTTCTGCTTAACAATCGAGTAGAGATGACAAATGTTAAATGTTCAAATTTCTTCCACTATCAATAATTCAAAAATGTTTGACAAAGGAAGAAATCCAAGTATGTTTGAAGGCATATTGATTGTGAATAAAACTATTATAATGAAACATTTATCAAAAGCACCAGGCTACAACCATGAAAATATAAAATCAAGTCGACAGTTAATGTGTGTTTCATCAGCAAAATTTCTGATGTGCAGATCGAAATATGTCACCATAAATTCATATTGATAAAATATGACTTAAGATATTTCAACAAAAAATTGCATATTCGACAAAATATATGCAGCATTGAGCTGATATTAAAGACGGAATGAATCATTTTTTAAATTTCTGAATTTTCACGAAGAATAAGAGAGGGTTTAATTAAAATTTGACATATTCAGTCGACTTTGTAAATGAAGTCCAATGTATGAATCACGTCCGTCTCCAGTTTCCCCGATATAGTGGACGACAGTGGGTGCCACTGGACCATGTCACATTGACATCCCATTATAGATTCCTAGCCAGACAATCGGTATGGGAAATGCATCAAAAAGGCACACAAGATCAGACATTTAAATTTCTCATCATATTTCAGTAAAAACAAAACATAGGTGGGAAACCTAAACCACAAGAAGGCAAAAAGTTTAAGAGAACTATTTGGGCATATCAGAGAATCAATTAGTCATTGAAATATAATATTCTTTTTTGACCAAAACAACATACATGTATTATACATTTACAAATTTAGAAACTGGGACAGTTTTGAATTTTGAGGGGCTTAGTGTGAGAAAATTTACACTATATCCCATCATTTGTGTTGATCAAGGACTGTTGAATAACTGTTAAAATCAGAGAATGACATTAAATACCCATTTGTAGCAAGTGTGTAATTTTGTGGAGAATAGACATTTTCTGCATTGTTAGAGCCTGTTGAAAATACACAAAACCCGTAACATTTCCCCTGGGGTCAGTCTGTAACACACACAAATCTGTGGCCATGGAACAAAAGGACTAGGGGATAACAGTGACTTATCCGCGAATCTCGTCATTAGGGAGTTGAGAGTCCACTAGATTTACATAACTGATAACACGCAGGGCCGGTGTGATGGTGTCAATAAAGTCTCTTAGTACCAGCACACAGCCAGTTAACAGTCCAGAAAACAAGATACAATCACCTAGTGTTACAAAGACACTCTGCCCCCCATCAAAGTAGCAGATTTTTCTCATGATTTCCCTCACTAGTTTTATCCATTAACCGGTTACCATGGCTAAATGATGGCAATCTAATTCGATTTTGTGAATAAATCATATCTTGATTAATAACAATTACCAGGTTTATTAGTTAGAAGTATGCCGAGAGAGTGAGTTAAACATTATAATGGGGTTATTTCTATTTTGAACTTCTGATTGACATATCTAGAGGACCATCTTAAAATATTCAGTGAAGTCCATATCAACCTGACTTTTTGAGATCAAGAAAATAAAAACCTTGAAGTATTTATGATCAGACATTCTACCGGTAATTATGTTTAATGGTTCTTCCCTATAAGCATTGATTTCCACCAATTTTTACGCCAATCCAAAGGATATATGATTCAGAGAGTGAATTTATCAGATAAAATGCTATAAGTATCAGCAATAAGTACCTGGTCATCTAAGATGGAATGGCCGGAGATGTCCAAGGACTTGTCAAGGTCATCTTCCAGGGAGAAGCTGACCTCCTTCTTCTTCTTCTTGCTGAGGTCCTCTGGGAAGGTCGGGGTTTGATTCTGGTAGTACCGCTTGTCAATGCCCTGGAACTGCTGAAGATTCCTCATCTTTTCTTGCTGAGCTTTCCTCTCCCGG
The DNA here is from genome assembly GCF_025612915.1 of Magallana angulata. Classification (NCBI taxonomy): domain Eukaryota; kingdom Metazoa; phylum Mollusca; class Bivalvia; order Ostreida; family Ostreidae; genus Magallana; species Magallana angulata. Next base: position 47,380,186 of record NC_069117.1, read on the forward strand.
TTTTGCCTGTCATTTCTGCGGATGATGATGATCACGGTGATGAGGACGGTAGAAAAGAAGATGGTGATGATCACAACAATGACGCAAATAACAACGTATTTGTTGTTGGCGTCGTCATCGGAAAATGGCTCCATGGACATATTGGTGTGTGTGAGCATCACCTCCAGAACACAGGTAGAACTCAGAGAGGGCTCCCCTTGGTCAGAAATAGAAATATTCAGCCTGAAAACAGAGTCCTTTCTTATAATAAAAGTATTGTCATAGAAAAGCTCTCCTGAGTTGGAATCCAGCTTAAATGTCTGATGTCCATTTCCACTGAGGATCTGGAAGCTAAGGTGGCTGTTTCGTCCAGAGTCTGCATCATAAGCTTGAACAGTCGTGATGAGAGAACCAATCTTGGTTAAGTATGGAAGACTGACGGTATGGTTATACTCATCTGGGAAGACACATTTTGGAGCATTATCATTGGTATCAATAACATGGACTATCACGTTGATATTCGTTGACTGAACTTGTTCGCCTTGGTCTCTTGCGGTCACTGTGAATGTATGGACCCTTTTAGCTTCATAATCCAAGGGTCTCCTGGTGAATATGGTCCCATCACCTCTTATTTCAAAGGTATCATCGTTCACGGTATACAAGATCTGACCGTTCAAATCAGTATCAAGGTCCACAGCATGGACCGTGCCCACTTTAATATTGTTCATGTTTTCATACACGTTAAAACTGTACTGAGTGACATTGAATCTTGGGGCATTGTCGTTTACATCCTGGACATTAACAAAGAGGGAGGTGGTGCCTGTAAGAGGGGGGTTCCCTTGGTCCACGGCCAGGACCCTGACAGTTATCTGAGGGGTGGCCTCCCTGTCCAAGGGACGGCTCGTGACGATGACTCCAGAAGTGGAATCGATGACCAATCCATAATCACCATCCAAGGAATACCTGATTACTGCATTGACTCCAGAGTCGGAATCCTTGGCAAGAACTTCAGCCACCTTCATGCCTGAAGGTTTGTTCTCCGGGATGTATGCCTGGTAGATTCTCTGGACAAACTTGGGAGCATTGTCGTTGTCATCCACAATGTTAACAGTGAATGATTTGGTGGATGACATAGAGGGAGAGCCTTGATCCTGGCAGGTGACAGTAACTTGATAGGACTTCACCGTCTCGTAATCCAGGGACGACTTGATCACCACCACATAACCACTGGATCCCATTTCTTGCAGCCCAAATGCGGGATTTGATATGGAGCAGTCCACCAGTCCGTTTTGACCAGGATCGTTGTCCCCCACCTTAATGTGGGCAATGGAGACATCCTCTTTGGTTCCCTCTTTGATACTAACAGACTCATTTCCATTTCCTCCCTCAAAGAATGTTACGTGCATGTAGGGAGCATTGTTGCCAGCATCTAATACATTTATTGTAACTTTAGCTTGAGACACTCTTACTTCTTCACCATGATCAAATGCCTCAATGAAGAATTCATATAGATTCTGTTCACCATAGTTCAACTGAGAAATCACTTGAATTTGTCCAGTCTCTGCATTAATACTAAATTTGGATTTCAATGCCTCTAAATCAGATCTCAAACTGAATCGGTAAGAAACTTTCCCATTATCGAGAGTGTCTTTATCTGTTGCAACACACTGTAGAATATTTGTTCCAACAGTCACATTTTCTTGGACAGATTTATTATAAGATGTATGTGTGAACACTGGTGAATTATCATTGATATCCAAAATATCCACGTTAACTGTCAGGACTCCAACATTGGGAGTGGATCCGCCATCCAGAGCCCGGATATTGAACTGGTAGTAATTCTTGATCTCTCTGTCCAAAATCTGCTTTATCACAACACGGACAAAGAAACTCCCATCCAGAGATTTTGTCACATTCAATCCAAAGGGTCCGTTTTCTGGTATGATCTGGTAAGATTGAATGGAGTTTATTCCCACATCTTTGTCTGTAGCACTGTGAATTTTGTAGGATGTTCCAATACTGCTATGTTCAGGAATAGCAAGACGAAGGGAAGATGGCTCGAAAACTGGAGAATTATCATTGATGTCTTCAATAATCACTCGTACATTAAAGATTTTTGTGTATGAAAAAGCTTTCGACCTGACAGTCACTGCAAGATCTTTCTGACAGTCAGCTTGGAATTCACAAACACTCTCACGGTCGATGGAGGTGTTAGTCCGAAGTTCACCAGAAATATTTCCAATATTGAACAAGTTTTCTGGGTTTGTCAGGAACTGGTACCTCAGGGAATCAAACTGGTCTCTGGAGAGATCTGCTGTTAAATTGAAAGCATCAGGAATACTCCCAACAGAATGAAGTCTGGGTGTATCCTCCTTGATTGTAAAAGTCACAAGACTCTGTGCAATGGCCGAGGAGAAAATACTCAGCAGAATGTATAGCATCTCCATGGTTTTCAGGCTTTTATCTTGTCATTTCTGTAAAATAAAAAAAAATTCCATGAATAAAAAAAAATCAAAATCTTGAAGTGATTTTTGTTGTATAAATTGTGAGACAGTCTTTTACCAAAACTAGGGATTATTTTTACTTCTCATGACCATGCAAGGAGAAGTCACACTGTTTTAAAAACATCCCTGACACTCGAGGCAGACCAGGGTTAATGAGCTGATGAGCCTCATGCTGATCGCAGAGTGGGCTATAACCAGTGATCAGGCCTCGCCACATGTCACTGCGGACACAATAGGGCCGGGTGTCTCAATGAATACCTGGGCCCAGGTGTGTGTAGGCAGTCAGGTAAATTCGGACTGATAGCATCTAACCTACATCACTGATGAGTTTGATTGAATAATGCTCTTCTATTGATTTTACCCTTATCACAATCCAATTGCTCTTAATTGATTTAAAAGATTAAAAAACTGGTTAAAGGCTTAAGTTCCAATTGTTGTTTTGTTTTGGGAAATTTCTATTTAAACATCCATGCACCTGTGCTGAATGTTTGAAGTTTACTAATGATGGGAAAATCTCAGCTCTGCCTTCTAACCCCAGATGCTTATGGGATTATAAAATTAATTCGTCAATAATAGATGAATAATCAATCAGATTTGCCTCATCCACACAGACATAGGTGGTCAATGACCAGCCATCAATTCTATAGTCAATTTTATGGTAAATTTACCCAGAAGTGTGTTAGCACAAAATTATGATATCATATTCAAAGCACTGTAACCAAATCTTTAGATGATGCAAATGATCCAATTATCTTCTACATTAAGTTGTCAACCTTGAAAAAACAAACCGTGAAAGAAATTGTCTGTGCACAGTAGCATAGAGTGTAACTTTTCATAGTAATCCATATCAAAGGCCTCGGCCATCTTTTTGAACATCATCCAAATCTGACCACTCAATATTTTCTTATAATTTAGCCGTGACAATAACAGACAGACCAAATATTTATCTTCCTGTGCGGGACAAATTATCCCATTGTCCCTGAGCAGACAATCTCAAAATAATGAAGACCAGTTGTCCAGCATTGCAAACAGGTACCCCCGTTTCCAGAATCCCAACTACCTGTAGGGAAGTCAATATTAGCTTTGCGGTGAAGAGCCCCCAGAGTGCCCTGAAGTGGGGGGTGTTCCAGCGTCATTCCTCTCCCCCCAGACATGCAGGGCATTTAATAATCTGTTTCATCCACACTTGATGTGTATTGTTTATTTACAAATTTTCCCTGCAGGTAAATTAGTCAACATTTCACCTTTGTCAAACTAATGACCACAAACTGGCCGTTCTCACAACCAAGAAGCTGAAGTAGTTGTGGGCAAATATTATTAGTTAAACCATCTAGAAACATTCTCATAGAAAAGAAAATCTTTTCTTTGTCAGAAATATTATCATAAATAAATCTTAGAATTTAGATTGTAGATAAACTCATAGTTTGGAATTAAACAGTACTTGATTTAAACGAATGTATTCATGAATATATATTAAAGGTTATTTTACAATGGGATAGAAATTTCAAATATTAAAGGCCCGCTAAAAAGTTTGAAAAATATTTAATATAGGCCTGTTATATAATAAGTACAGTTATGCAATTTCCATATGGTCCTTCCTTTATACCTATGTGACCTTTGTCTTGACCCTTTACCTATTACTGGCCCATTTCTGGAACATAAATTCCCCACTAGTCACAGAAATGACAGTTTTGTCAGACCCCTGGGGAACGTTGGCCATTTATCAGCTATGACAAGGCAGGACAACATTAATTGATACTTATGGCCACACAATTCAATTACTGCACTGCCCATTACACAATTCTGACATCTCCCACAAAAGTGTCCGGGTCCTATCACTTCCCGTAACAAAAGGGAAGTAATTCTGAACTTCCCCTAAAAAAATCCACCTTCAAATATTGTTTTTTTGTTTTAATGTAACAATTAAAAAGTTTTATAAATGGCCAGTTTTTTGGCCATTGAATATTTACTTATCTTGAGATATTTATAAAATATATCTTTTTTTTGAAACATAATTATACACAGTCAAGCATGCATGAACACCTTTTTAAGAAACTGTGTCATGCCATATATAACTTTCAAATATTTCAGATGAAATAATATCAAATATTAATTAAATCACTATTATCATCTTAAGTAATGAAATGTGTAAATAACAATCAAATTAACATCTTCTAAATTACCTGCAAAATGATTTTTATCCCATGTGCAACTTTGTAAAATAAATCCAGCAAGATTATAGAATTTTAAAAAAGACCTAGTTGAACATTTAAGAAATTCCAAATGAAGATGTATCCGTTGTCCTGAATGACAAATGATGCCCATACTTGAACTGGCACAGGTAAAACAAAGGGTCGTGGGTTGATTTAACTGCCATTAAAGCTCTTCTCAGTCCCTGAGCGGTCGAGTCACTGATTCATTCCCATAATCCATCACTTCAACGGATAAAACAATCCCACCATCCCTGATTGAATACTTACTAACCAATAGTTAACGAAAAAATCCCGAACTCTTACTTTCCTATTCTTTCTTTATTAAATATCAGGCATAGATTTTCAATTTATAATTAACAAAATAAATTATCCTTATCTAGCAAATATTAAACAATTTTTCAAACTTTCAAAGACAGGCATTTCAAAAAAAAAAATTCCAGTTATATGACACATGGTGTCGGCATAAATAATGGGGCTCCTGATTATAAAGTAGCAACCCTAGATACCTTTCTCTCCAGATTGCCCAGCGACCAAACACCATCGGCTAATTCAAACTCATACAGATAAGATAGAAATCGGTGGCCATTGTCAACATAGTCTTAATGACATCAAAGCTGGACCCCGGGAAATGGGGAAATATGGGGATTTGTAATTAATTGTCCTCCCATTAATGCGCTGATTCAAAATTCTGCCAAACTTTGAAAGAGGGCCCAATATGGCACCAATAAATGTCCTCAATATCAGGCCATTTATTATTCTATCCAAACACATAGACTTAAAACTTTTTCTGATATTGACACACCCCAAGTTTATAGATGCAATGTTAAAAGATAACTGACCTCATAAAAAGGGGGGAGACCATTTTTACTCACACTGATTAAAATCTTAAGAGAGTGAGAGAGAGAGAGAGAAAAAAAATACTCTTAGCTTAAAAGGGGAAATAACTTGGGAGAAAAATTCCCATCGTGTGTTATGGCTACTGCTGCAATTAAAACCTTGCGTTAATGGCCGGAGCTGTCACAGGCAGGCATATTTCCATCCCCTTGAAGTAAAACCGTAGCTTTATGACGTGCAGGTGAGGATGGGACAAACAGGGCCATACACTGACCAGTAGTCATAATCTTCACACCAGTGGCTTTAATGACATATCATACATCTTCATAATTCCCTCCAAAGGAGGTTCAAAACAAACACTTCATCAAAAATGTAATCCCTACCATCAAACCCTCACAACAAAGACACTGTGGATGCATCCAAATATTTGACTTGGTTACTTTTAACAGATGGACCAAATATGAACATAAAATCTGGGATTCCATTTTGGGATGTCAAATCTAAATATGGTTCTTCTTTTCTCCTGAATACTACTAGTATTCTATACTACATGTCACACATATATAAAATAATAGTAAATCTACTTATTTTTATCAATTTTAATTTTTTTGTTGCTTTACTTTACTAATGTTTTATTTTAAAACAAAATTATATTTGGTAGTTTGATAATTTAAAATCTTTACTTCAAATGACTGAAAGAATTCTGTTCATTTATTTATAATTTCTTTGATAAAAAAAAAAATCGTACTTCGGAAAATTCATATAAATATTAATTTAATATGTGAAAAAATATTTTATTATAGAGAAAATTTCAGAACCAGGCAAATTAATTTTTAAAATAACCAAACAACTTTTTGTAATATGACACTTTTAATTCTGTACACTTTGCTGATGGTTTTGATATAAAATTCTGAATCATTTACCAATACTATATTTATACTGATTATCAGTGGATATATATGGACATTTTTTTTTTAAGTCAAATAAATTCAAACAAATTTGTAAATAATTAAACAACAAAAGATTAAAATCCAAACAGTTGAAATTTACAGTCATACCTGGAGATCATATCAGGGAAAGAAATCCAAGGCTCACAAAAATGCACCTGTGATGTCGGAGCAGCGAAACAGAAACAAATGAGCCTGCAGAAGAACTCCCATAATTCATAGCAGTAAACGCATAGTGACAAAATGACAACCCACCTGATGAAGCTCTGTGGTCAGGGGCGTGAAATAGGTCAGCAACTCTGACCCTCATTAGCAACACTTTGATTATAATTCATATGTAACTCCAATGAAAGGAACAGATTATAGAGAGAATATCTGCCCTTTTCTCAATCTGCATGGAGCTTTATCAAAATTATGCAACACTTTGAAGTGAGGTGTTGGAATGGAACCTTTAGTCCCCAAAATCTTGGTAAGGTGTGAAAGTGTTCAGGATTTCACACACCTTAGGTTAGAAAAAAACATGGAGAACCTTAAAGATCTAGCTGAGATTAAAGGTAGATTTCTTTAAATTAGGTGTATCTAATTCTACTAACGTGTAATAAACTGGAGAACGGGAGGATCACCTGTACAAAGCCATCCATCCTATAACAGTCCCTCCACAGGTGACCAGCAGGTATCCAAAGCTGGAAACAACACTACAAAGTCACCTCCTCTAAATCCCATAGTCTCAAGTCCATTCCAGTCCAAATCATTGACTAATCAAGCACATGCACAGAAAATATCAAAACTGTCTGCATGTAGACTTCCATGTCCATCATTGAAGGAGCACTAATTACCCAAACACAGGTGACATCTTCCAAAACAAGCACAATAAAAATGCCAGGGCCCCCTCTCTACTGGTCAGTCACAAAGAACAAGACTGACTAATTAATTAGGCAAGCAATGTTAATGACATCTAAAACAGGTAGAATTATTTTACAACACATTGTGATAAGGAAAGATTGCTGCCATATCCCTACCCCCTACGACCACAGAGCTAATAAAATTAAAATTATCAACATCTATTTAATATGATAATTATTAAACATGTGGTTTTTGTATATCATTTAATGTCTTGATCTTAGAAACAAAAAACAGAAATTTAAAGAGGAAAGTCTCATACAATTGAAAACTTATCTCCTATAATACATATACCTCAACCATAAAAATTACATTGAAACATTAAAAAACAATGACGTCAAAATAAATTTGGAAATGCTTGAATATGAGTGGAAAAAATGCCATTAACAAGTTTCTCTTGACTTGTAGGAAAGAACATTCTATTTCCATGCTTTCAGACCCTTTTTGAAAAATAAAAACAACTTACTGTGCACCTGTCTTTCAGATGAAGTCTCTGAGAAGTTATGAAATTCCCAACCTTCTCTGAAACCTTTTAATGTACAGAGATCTAAGACTTTTGAAGATTTGCATCAAACCCCAAGAAGTGGCTTCAGTCCCCATGTGTGCTGTTTGATTGCATACTTCACACCTTAGTCCACCCCAAGATTAGCCTGCTAACATATCTGTTGTTTTTTCAATGAATGGTAAATAAACACAGATAACTGCTAATCAAAGCTTTCACACTGGTCACAATGTCAGGTATGATAACATTCTACGGACATCAAAAGCAGGTACAGGCCAGTGATGTAGTCCTCTCACCTATATCTCACCTGTATCAAGACTGATTAACTGAGCATACACTTCCTTTTGTCTCCCTGTTATAAGATCCCTAAAGAACCGACGAAACTTTATCATTTGCTAATCCACTATCCCACAGAAACCAACCTTCAAATGATGACTTCTATTTCACAGAAAGGCCCAACTTCAAAAGAGGGAGTATTAACACAGTATAGATACCTTGTTTTGCTGAGATCTTGGTTTTCTGACTCCCGATACCTGTGTTAAAACCGAGGTAGTTTTGTAAAAATTTGACTACCGATCGAGCCTCCTGCAGCTTAAGCTTATGGAGGGGCACCTGACCATTGATGAAAAGACGCCAGCCACTTCATTATTATGTCAGCTACTCTAGGTATTAAGGGGGTCAATATTTGTTTAAAATCTCCAATGAGTTTACCTACACTGTGTAATGACAATGTATTCCAGCTACACAGATTAGGGGCCGAGCTGCTCTGTAGGGATATGGACAGAGATCAAATTGTACTTAACTATTTCCCCCATTAGTATTTCACATACCCTTGATATTACCTGTCAATAATAATTTTACAGGCCTCCTCCCTCTTTAAAACAAAGCAAAGATGAGATAAATTACTTAACAAAAAGAATTTTTTTTTTTGTAGCTAGTACCTAGTACATAGTTTGAACCCAAAAATGTTCATATTTTACAAATATTAGCTCAAATCATAAATCAATTAATCTACAGAATTTTCTCTAAAATCTAGAGAATGAAAATTGCCAAAATGCTGACAACATAAGAATAGATAAATATTAATAAGAACAAAGGAAACTTATTGAAGTAAGGGGAACATTTTTGGGTGGCTAATGCAAATCTAAAAGAGGTCTACTGTATGTTTGCTATAGGATATACTTCAAATCTCCTTGTTGAGATCATTTTTCAAAAACTTAAATCGTTTCAAAACATCAAATATATTCATAATACAGTTTTAAACGGAGAATATTTTTGTCCAGATAAACTTGTCTTTGGTGTAAGATCTCGCCAATTAAATGAAAGCGGAAAGTAAATATTGACGAGTTGATCCCTGGAATAAGAGGAGGAGGGTCAATATTTGGCGGGATAGAAGAAAAAAGGTTTGTAACAAATTGATCTCTTTAAATCCCAGAACAAACTTGTCACAGGAAATCGTCCAATCAAAAGAGTTCCCCTCACAAACACAATCAATGCCTGTCATAACTGGGGGATGACGACAAGACAGGGGAAGAGTCATGTTTCTTGAGTTCACCTGGGCTAAAACGATTTCTCCAGACTTGGGACTCTCAAACAAATATTTTAAAAATGAACACAACCATAAGATCCCTTTTCTGTCACTATAGAAGTGGTTTCAACTGCACTTGTGAAATATCTTAAATGCCTTTTCTAATGAACCTAATGATGATATCAAACGAATATCACTTACTTTTATCTGGAGAGAGGCTGGTTAATTATAAAAAATAAATCAGATCGCATTTCACTTCCGAATTTACGTCTACGAAAAGAAGTCTTTTTATGTCAGACTTTATACATTATCATGAAAAAGTAAATGAGAACTTAAAGAATTAATGACTAATATCCTCTTAATGAGCTGGCTTCTTTGTTTTTTAGTAAATTAAGAGATAAATGAAGCACTTTCTGTAATGAAATTTAGTGAAGAATATCTATTCCTGGTGAGAGAAAAAAAAACTACCCTTAATGCACCCTTAGTCTTCAAACTAATTTTCTTTCTGAAAACGAGAATAAGCAATCTCACTGAGTAAAAAAAATACAGGGTCATAAGTAGCTCTTCAATTTTAACATCTTTGTTATCTCTTAGTTGATCACTTTCCAGAATTGATGGCGTACACGATTGCAACACTGACCCAGGGGATGCTTCATTTTAAACTCATCTTGCAAAACGACTCCCTCTCCCCAGTTTTTTGAGAGCAACATGCCAAACTTGAGATTTCTCGAGAGTATTTGAAGGTTAAGCCTGTGTAATCTTCGGGGATTCAAGGATTCAAAAAACTTTCTTACTCTGTTATCTTACTATATCTCCCAGAACGAACAGGATTAAAATAATGAATATTGGAGATACATGCATCTCTTTTAAAACAAAAAAACATTGACTGAATAAAAAAACAATTTTAAGCAGAAAAATCATCAATGCATTAAATGTAATTTAAAATTACCACTAAAAGTAATTGACTTTAATATATTATAAATTTACCTTGCTAATTCTGCAGAATAAAGATCCTTAATATAAAAACCACAGCTTACTCTGCAAGTTTGGGATTAACTCTGGATCGGAAAATTGTTTAAAGTCAATTTGATCATTAAAAATATATCACTTTTCAAAAAGAATATAATATGCTTCTCACTCGTGCTGAACACTGTGCACCTCAAAGACACTCCTCTATATATATATTCGATGAGGCAATTCCGCTTAAGTGATCATTCCACTCCATGACATTAAAAATGATACCATTCTATTTTAAATGAAAAAATAATGAGAAGGAAAAAGCGGAATAAAAGATCAAAACACTGGCATTTCTAATAAAACTGCTGCAAGATTTATCCGTGTGACATGACAACTTTAATCCCCTACCTTTAGAAAACTTTCTACAGTGAAACCACTAGATATAGTGCTTCATCTACTAAGTTAATCCCCAGGAAGATGCAGTGGTATATTGGGAATTTTTGGAGCTAGTGTAACAAATCCCTAAAATATAGAGTTGCAGATTTAATACAGTTCGGGGGACCTCCCACTGCAGATCATAATTGGTGGAAAAGCAACCTGAAGCCCCCTATCTGTCAAATCAAGGACCCTCGGCTCATTGACCAAATACACAGGAGCGAACCAGGCCAAAAGTTGGTCCTTTATCTGCCCTCAACAGATTTTATCCCATTCTGATTGCTGTTAAATTTTTCACTGACTTTCCACAATAAAAAACAGAAACTTTAATTGAAAGCATGCAAAGAAATGATTACGATAATTGATTTATCCTGAGATTATGGCGATGGAGAGATACATGCATTAGACACCCGCTACTAAAGCTGCCATTGTTTTCCTCCGAGAAATTGTTTTTTACTCTAAGGAAGCTCAAATGCTTCTCTGACCATTTGACCTTCTGTCTACACAAATCAGTTCTCTATAGGACACTTATCTACTAACGTTAACTTGGTAATTTTTTTTACAAGTGTACAACCAACTGTATGCATCTCCAAAATGAACTCTAGACGATCAAAATACTTAAATGGTGACACAAAGAGGTAACTTGAGTAATACCAAGGGTAGGGGATAGGGACACGCTTCTAAGACAATGATGTATCATATTGTTTTGTTTGTATTTCCGATTACTATTGCCTGATGGGGAAGTCCGTTTTCTGAACATTCAAGCAATGTGATGTATGGATATGGAACAGCTTGGCATACAAACCGAGTGGTTATAAAATTAAACACCTCACTGGTATGAGGACAAATAAACTGAGACCAATAAAAAAAAAGGGGGGGGGGGTTAAATTTATTTTTCGAAAAAAAATACATAAATAAAGAGGGAGCAGGGGGCAAATGTATAAACATAATTTTAAAAAAACCCACAAATTTTAAATCTGAAATAAATAAAGATCTAATAATAGAAAAAAATTTAACAAGTACTTACATCTAGAAATAGCTGTTATCTCATCCAAGCATTTATGAAAAGTAATGGAAATAATAAAAATGTCCAACAATTTAGCCACACCTGGGCACTGCTAAATGTGCTGGAAATTAATTTTCAATGTGTCCCTGCAACACTTATTAAACTATTAAACAAATCCCTGGTCTATAAAATCATCATGTTCTACATTGCTAATTACTCTTGTCCATATGCTCTGGGGGCTAGCCCTATATGTATCAGATAAGAAAATCTCATTTTTCACTCTCCAGAATCCAGTTTCTTCAGAATGCAAGATTCAAAAGTGAAGTACCTCAGGCTAAGAGTTGACATGCTTGAGAAAAAGCCATTTCTCAATTTCAAAGGAACCTCTTAGCCTAGAACAGGTTTTGAGTATCTAAAAGATAAACTATGAACATGTTTACCAAATCTTGTCATCATCTGATTAATAATTTTCTGCCTCTTGTAAATACGGAGCTATCAGCCGGCAAACAGAATATTCACTTATAACTGTAGCTGCAGACATCAAAGACTTGGAGTCTAGAGGGGATTTCTGTTTTTCGTGGTTTTATCAAATAAACAATCACGATATAAAAATGTCCTTGTAAAAAAAGTATTTTCTAGTCATTCAGTCTAATATAAGAAATATCAGCCAGGAATTATCTTTATGATGATCGTTCTTTGCGGATTTTTCATAAGTTAAGAAAATTTCCCAAAATTTGCTGATATCATTCATACTTAAAGTTTACATTTTCCCGGTGACTGATAAAAATCAACAACATTGCATGAAATCTTCCTGAATATAAAGTCTGCGTAGGAAAAAGGAACAGATTAATTACAGCAAATGGACAGATAATGGTTATTTCCTAAATCCAAATCATATTCTTTAAAGTTTACATTTTTAAAAAAATTATAAGATCCATTAAATATTAAAACTAAACTATAACTGTTATGTATGCAGTAATTTACTATGGAAGTGGACAAAGAAATTATCATTTTTAAATCATGAAAGTGTAAATAGAAAGCAAACAAGTTTTTAAAAGGTTATGAATAATTAGAGGTCTTATAGCTTTTGTGAATGCCCGGAAGAGTTTGTAAATCTCTTGTCAATTAGCCGCATGCTTTCTTAATCCTTTAATGATTTAATTGTCAGAAACAGATTAACAGACCGCAAACAGATCAACAAACCATGAACATCGCATCTTAAAATGTTCAGAAATGACACCACAAATATCCCCACTAACTGGCTATTTCTTCTCATATTTCTCCCTTGTGGTCAATTCCCCATTTCTTGGGTTCACTCCCGAATTACCCTTGCTACTCTGGATTCTTGTATACAGGAGCACTTCATGAAAATTAGTAGCCTCATTATTCATGAAAAATGTTGAAAGATGGTTACTGCGTGCTCTAGAATTTTTCATTAGCTATCATCAATCAAGCCCAGCTGAAGAGGTGTCGAGCCTAATTAAACATTAATTATATATAGCCCGTAAAAGGTGACTATAAACAATAATATCATAAAGTGGATGGAACTTTTTTTTACTATTTTAAGTTATCGATGTAAATGAATATTAAAATGGTATATCAATAATGACCAATTCAACGAAAAAAAATTGAAAAATCCCAAAACGCATGACGAAAATATTCTAACCTAAGACAATGAAATATATGTGAATAATATATAAAATATCGCCACTTGTTTTTAATAGATTAAAATTAATAGCTAAATTAAAATTAATAATGAATTGCTTAAACATTTCAATAATAATAAACTCACCAAAAATTAGCAAAATCCCATGACCTGATGGCTTCACAGAGGGGCTACGTTTTTGTGACTGAACTCAAAATGTTACTGTGTCTAAACAAATCAACTTCCTTTGAAACAAAAGATTTCCCCCCAAATCTGTTCAACAGTAGGTGGTACCGCCTCAATGCTATGCATATTATATTTCTCGTATTTGTAAGAAGCCGATAAGGTACATGAGTCGATGCATTCACATTTATTTTATGAGAGCACCGAGGTTTTAAAGGTACTTATAATTATCTAACTCCGCATCTCTGATTAAAATCAGTGCTGACAACTTCATTATGTTTCCAGATTGAATATTAAAAAACAATGTCAAGAGAGCTGGTCTGTGTTTGTATACATCAATAACAATATTTGGTGACCCACTGTTTGATCCAACGGGAGCCAGGTCTGTTAAATGTCCTTTGTTTTGAGTGTGTTTACATGATGAAGGTAGAAGAATTCAGAGTCTGGGTGTATAGATACAGTGTCCCTAGAGAACAATAATCTTGGAGGACTTTATACTGTCTTCTTCACAATAAAGCCAAACATCTTCTCAGACAAACCACAAAACCTTTTGAATTTCTGAACAAAGCGATTTTGAAACAAGATGCTACCTATATGGACCAAATTCTAAAATATTGATTCAAGTTCAAATATGTTTTGATTTTTTTTTTGTCTTTTAAAGTTAAATGAAAATGACAAACAAAATGTGCTATTTAAGGAAGTTTGTCAGCAATGAAATGTAGAATGAAACAGGAATAAACAGGATCTGGTAAATCTTTTGTAAAATATAACATCTTGTAAAAAGAAGAGATAATGCAAGGTGTTGCTGCAGTTTGCGAAAAATAACACCATCAATTTGATGAAAAAATTCTCAAGGTGTTCTAAAGAGCCTACAGTATATAATGTACACCCCACCTTGTGTGATGTTAGTACAAAGAAAAACATTTTCCCGCAAATCCCCACATGTTTTAAACATTAGATAATTTCTAAGATAAGAGTTAATGAGAACGAAAATCAATATTTTTGGCAATAATGGCTTTTTCCTCGCAAAATCTTTCCACAAAATATTTGATAGCTCTCTTGTTAAAAGATTTATTTCTCCGCTTTCATGAAGCATTAGAATTTCAGTAATTATTGTATATATCTAAATCAAAGAGAAGATCCCAGTTTCATTGTTATGGCAATCCCATTTTCAACTTTACAATTACATAAATAAAAGCTGTATGGTTTTTAAAGCTCATCACATGTAATTAGATTTATTGATCGTTCTAAGTCCCTGACCTAACCTTGCATGCAGCATCAATCTAAGCTAGCTCATTCATTTTAACGGTCCATAAAATATCAAAAAACAAGCCAACAAAAACCGTTTCCATGGAGATACCTAACAAAGACCTCACAGGTAAGGTAAGAAAGTCCCATAACAACTGTTCCTAGAATTGGATTTGCTTGGTAGTGGATTATCCTCAGTCAAGCAGACTACCGTTACCTCAGCCATGCTTGACCATGAAGACACTTAAGATTGTAAAATAATGCCCTTAAACTGAGCATCTTAATTAATAATTCAAATCTAGTTTCATGAATTTTCCAATGCACAAGACAAAGGCTTTCTCTGCCCCTAATGATGAAGATAAGATAGCATGGGTTCAGAAGGTCAAAACTGGCATTCAGATTCACCCAGGGTATAAGTGTATGCAGTAACAAACTCTTTCATCATCTCATATAATCTATTCTTCAAGTGTTTAATTATTTTTTCTAAATTACTATTGACTATTGACATTGACAATAATCTTTAGAAATATGGTTATAATCATCATGTAAGTCTACTGTATTATGTATCGGCAAATCACATTTTAAAGTCAATGTAAATGAAAAGTTTGCAACATACACAAAATCCTTAATCCAAATGTGCATGCATTTCAAATCATCCAATATCAATATGTAAAAATCATGACATTCTTGGTTTGCTTAAAAAATAATATGAAACCTTTAATAAATTCCTATTTTACAAAATTTGCAATTCATCAGAATAAATTTTAATCCCAAATATCTTTTTAATATCTCCTTTATAAGACCATTTATAATAACATTGTCAAGATATCTGTCGTGTAAATTCTAACATTTATCAAGTTTTATTGTAATGCAATACTTAGTATTGGATTTAATTTCTTTCACTGAATACAGTCATTGAATAGAAGACATTTATTCATACATGTACTTTTTATACATGTATTTTTAAAAAGCAAACCATTTAAACGATTCATCATATCGGTCTAGTCTTATCAGATGTTTACATGTCATTCAGTTGTTGCAATATTGAAATGGTAACTAAAAGCCAAGGTATAATTCTAAAACAAAGAATAATGACATCTATCTTTGGATGAATGAAAGCTATATATTAAAGAATACTTGCACATGCACTGGGTTAATATATTTTTATGTAATTAAAACCGTGAATGACACTAAAACAAAGAAAACTTCATTCTGAAAACGCTGTAGATTTTAGTATACCTGAAGTGGTTACCGAGTAATATATTTTTATGTAATCAATCCCGGAAAAAGCATATTCTAGCTCTTTAAAAACAGTTCTGTTAATAATGTCTTATTTAAAGTGCTAAAATGTTTGACTTGAAACAAAAATAAAATGTGGTTTTTACATCTTAATTTTATACCGTACATAAACATGAATAAGTCAAAGCAAACTAACATATCGGTACTCTGTGAGTTTTAAAATCATAACTTTGCTAAGTTTAACCAGTGTAAATGATTTACTTATGGTTATGCAAAACTTGCACAAATCTTCACTATATTAATATAATGTACCCAGACTGTTAGCTATCACAGAGCAGAGCTGGACCATGTCACTGTGTAAGGGATAAGGAGAGACGATTCGAATGGTCCGAGATTTAACACCTATAATTAAGATCACTATCTACCCCAAATCAGCTTTATGTTGCCATAAAAGATAGCACTTCCCTAATTCTCCGGACCTTTCCTCTCAAAAACACCTTATTCATGTCCACTGTATCAGAAACAACAATCTGAGAAATTTCCTTGGAATGATGACCAGTGTATAGACATTTGACCATTTGTCACAATTAGTCATGGAACTGAAATGTCATGTGGGGAGGATAAGAAGAAACTCGGTGGGACAAGGGGCTCTTCTTTCAACCTCCTAATGGAGTTTTAATCTTACAATAATCAAAACTGACTTTCCATGGTCACAGAAAGTCAGAAGCAAATCATTTCTTCCAGTGAGCTGTGAAAGGAATTAAACATGTCCATGAATTGGCCATCTAGCCATCACAATGCCTAACTGAGCTGTTCTAATTAAATGCACCACCCTAACAATTAAGGTTAGAAGGGCGTTTTGGTGGTGCCAAACAAAGCTTGTCCACACCATGCAGAGAATATCCGAATTTTCTACATTAATTGTTAAAATCTCCTGTTGATTTGTTCAAAAGTGAAGGAGTTTGACAGGGGGAAGAATTGGGGGTCCATCATGTTTCTCCTCCTTAGTCCATCAACCAACGACAAAATCTCAGGGATGCGTGAAATGTAGTTTTGCTTGTTAAAACAACTCTGGGTGAGATGGTATTTCAATAGATGGATAAACCAGAGACTGGAGATGGCAAAATGATTGATAACAAGCAAATACTGACTGAAAAACTTTCAAACTCTTACAGCTGCGAAAACTTCAGAATTCAGACAACTCATGTTCATGCACTTATGAATCACAATGGGAAATAACCCATTTACCAATTCTTCTTAACTTAAAAGCCTCTCTTCAACATTCTCTGAAATTCTTCCAAACACATAATGACAAGTACACAGAGATTATAACTGTACTAAAGATAATAGCTATGCTAAAGACAAAGTAGACCCTAATGATTTAAGTCAAGAGAAGCAATTTACACCTTCACACAAATTCAATAAAAATCTAAATATTTGAAGAAAAATAGTATTTAATTTTCTTACCTTTCTGCCGTTGTCTTTTGTTCTGTAGAGGAAATCTGTGTAAATACAACAACATATTAGGTGACACCAGGCAGGACCAAATGCTGGAATCTTACATTAGTGTCAGACAGTTAATGATGTGATCTGTTGATGATAATACGATTTTGTTTGCAATAATCAATACCTGAATGGGTTCTAAAAGAAGTCACTCTAACATTTTTACACCTCCCTCATAAAGGTGAGATTATAGCCCCACAGTTATCTCCCTTACAGGTAACTGTCTCATCTATATATATGATACTTATTTATCTTTGCGTCCTCGGCCATTAGCAGATATTCTTCACTCACTAAGCTTAAGGCTGCATTGATGGTAGTTGCGCATGCAACAACGATGATAATTACTTGGAAATTCCTGATATGCATTCCCATTGATTGATTGTTTTACCAGGTGAAACCATCCGTGACCTTGATTTTCCATCCCCAATCCAAAAAACACAAAAGTCATCAAAAACCATGGATCAAATGAAACTTGAAAATCGATGTCTTCAAAGAGAATCGTTTATCAACGAAAATGATGACATTTTACTTATTGCATGCTGGTAGTTAAAGTGCAAGAGAATCACAAGTCTCCGATTATATGCAATTTTAAAGGTGTTAATTTTGTACGCATTTTGTATTTTGTAACCTGGCAATTTCCTAAATTTCTTTTCCCCATCATGTTCTTTTATTAAGAAAATACATTTCTTTTAAATGAAGCTCAAATTGAATGCTTCATATAACTTGAAAATTCATAATGGAGAGAGAGAGAGAGAGAGAGAGAGAGATTTTTATTAATTTAATTACAATCTCATACAGGGATATTCAGGATATATCATCACTTAACCATTAACAAATGAAAATTACAAAAAAAGTCAAGTAAGCTTATTACACTGTAATACTTTTTTGAAATCAATAAAAAAAATAATTACACTTTTTGGTAACAGCCTGTAATGTGAACCGGTTCAATTATGTTTGATTAAAAAGTTTCCCATGTCTAATCATTAATATCAATCAATTAAACAACATCACTTTTATATGATGGGTTCTAAAGTGAGGGGTTATTTTCAAGTTTATAATACTAATGCTATTAAACATTTTTAATTGCAAAATTTCAAAAAATGATAATTCAACTTTTACATAGCTTCAGCAAAATAATAAACAAATTGAGGGAATCAATTTTTTTTTTCTTTGTCAGAATATAAATTAGTATATTCACAATATTATATGCAGTTTAACTTTAGAGAAAGTTTAGAACATTACCAGGTAATTCAATAATATTGATGAATACTTACTTATAGACAGTCGTGAATTTTACGAATTTAAAATCCTTCTTCATCCAGTGAAAGCAAGATGATACTGAGCACGGATGCTAGAACCACTGAAAAGAAGATGTTTATCTGCAGATGCAAGTCAAGTATCTCTTTATATCAAGCTTTTTCACACAGTTTAATGTATTTTCTCACACTTATTGCATTACTCTTTAAATTTCCCATCACCAATGTTTTTTTAAAGTGACTCTTCTTTTTTTAAAAGTCAGAAAAAAAACATCCCGAAGAACTACAAAAAAAAAAAAAAAAAAAATTCAAAATTTCAGACTTTCACAAATAAATTAAAGCTTTCTATTGGCTCACATGATAAATATCAAATCAAAATATAAAATTTAAAGAAATTTGAATACCCACTGTTTGTTTAAATCCCAAATGCTACGAGATTGCAATGAACCTAACACCTCTCCATGCAAGAAGTCTTTATTTCTGTTTTACTATCCGGTCCAATGATTTCCAACATGCATTCCCTGGTCACCTGCAGAAGCTTTTTGCATCCTAGCTATCTCAAGTACTGGATCCAAGATATCTGTAACTTGTTCAGCCACGCATGAAAAGTCATGGAACACACCAAAAGGCCTGACAGCTTCTAACCTTTTTTTTTCTGGCATCCAACAGCCTGTTTCTGGTATTCCTGTGGTAATTTACATGCAATTAAAAAAATCAATATCAAAATTTTTGAGTTTCTGTAATAACAGCACACGTGTAATTTTTATTTCTCATATCAAAATTTCTCCCAAAGGAACTGCGGTCTGCTTGCCTTTATGATCTTTATAATAGATTTTTTTTCTCTGACAAACAAAATAAAAAATCTTTGTCCAAGTTTAGAGTAACCCCTATGCACATTTATATAATCATTATTCTGTAAATATTTTCTTTTCACCAGTACATATACCTACATATATGTACATCTATCTGAAATAAAACAAAAATCCCCAATTAATAATACTGGTACACATGTATATGCATTTTTTACAAATATAATTGATGGCAACATGTATTTCATAAAAAGAAAGAAAAATTCCCATTTTTTAATTGGAAGGGTGTCTTAATTACAAAATCTGCCCCATGATGGAAGTTCTAGGTTTGTTTCCTGTTCCACCTGATGAACTGATGATAATTGTGTCACTATCCCCCTCACTGAATTCCAGAAACGCAACAGTTATAAACAGCAGATAACCCTGGGGACAAGGGTTATCTATGCCTGGGGGTGCACCTGCTAATCTGCCCCCAAAAATCTTTTTTCCTTCCTCTAATTTGCAGCGATTAATTAAAAGTAGGTTTGGTATGTTGTGTTGGATTCATGTTTCGAAGAGATAACATATCATCTTTTAAAAATGTTTGAAAATCTTCTAAAAAATAACAAGACATTTTTTGTTTTTTAGAGTTGCGACCTAGGATCTATGGCATTCTTATTAACAAGCATTGATCATACCTGTTAAAAAATCTTTAACAATACAATTTCTCTTCAAATGACAATGTGTAAGCCCATACAGCAGAACTAAATCGTCAAAATTATGTAATAGTCAATAAAATGCTTTTTTTAAATAAATGGTTTCTATGACAATATTCAAAACAAGCACCCATCTGTGAAATGGTCTCCATTAACAGACCTGCACCTGTTGTGTAACGCTGAGATATTGGGGATATATCACCTCCCCTCCCCACGATTCATGGCAGCAGGCTCCAGTGATCATCAGCAGACCATGGTGGGTCATCTGTCAAATAAAGCACTAAAAACAAACCAAATTACCATATCAAACAGTTTAAAAGGATCTGAAAACATCTCAAAATTTGGAACACATTTTTTTTTATATTGATATATATTGTGTTCAAAATGCATGTTTAATGAAAATGAGTGAAATCTGAAAATTTTTAGAGGAAATTAATTCTTTGAAGATATTTCTAAAATGATTAATTTATTGGAATTTTGGAGAATTTCTTTTGATATGAATTCAGGTCAATGTGCAAGGATATATTTCTGAATTTGTTTAACTACAGAATATGGAATTTGGATAATACTGGCTGTGGGTGTATTTATCTGAACTATTATAACAACTAGAGCAGAGCTCGTGGCAAAGCCACGAGTAGGTCTTCCGTTGTTGCTGCGAGTTAAAAATATATGTGATGTGGTGTCAAACGATTATAATTACTAAACTTTCAGTTCTGTTTTTGTTATAAAAACGTGTTGTGATTGAAAGCCTGCATATACAACGTGTATTGAAAAAGAAAATAAGAAAATGTTTTAGGAAAACTATTTGTCGCACACAGTTTATGTAATCGTAACAAACATTATTTAAAAAATGAGATATTTATTGGCGAATTAAATTTTCAGAGGGTAGCAAGCATTGTTGTAAACAGTATGTACTCATGGGTCATGTCAGGAATTGTGGGGTTTTTTTTAAAACCGAACCCGTTTACAAAACACGTAACCTTTTCTCTAAGATAACTTCTTTATCTAAATATTTCTAAATTTTTGAAAACAGTGTACAATTTAGAATTGTTGCGTGCTGACAAAATTTACAGACCCTGAAACTTACTACTACACCAAAAAAGCGTGCGACTTACGTGCAAGAAACGTTTGGCGTTAACCGTTTAGGTTTCGTGTGAATCGTGAAGCGTTTCGTGTAAACCGTTAAGCGTTTCGGACAAAGCGTGCAGAGTTTCGGACAAAGCGTGTGAATCGCTTCGAGCAAAGCGTGCGAGAACCATGTGAAACGTTAATCAGATTTTATTCGGAACTCTCTGATAATTTGTTTCATAATGGCGCCCGTGTTTTACATTACATGTACCTTAAACTGTTTGTAATTGGCAAAACTCTTTTGTAGGTATTTTCATGAAATAAAATCTAGAGGAAATTATATACTTATCTTATACTTAACGAATATTTGCCGGAATCGAATAATTTTTAGAAAAATTACTAGTGGAAGACGAAGTTGAGGTTTTAAAAAATCATAGCTAGGTAATTATAAAACAGAAATAAATATTCTATCAGTGCGTGAAGTTGTTTGCCATTTGCACGATTATTTACCGAATTGTTTACAAATTAAAAATGTGACCCAGATATGAGCTGCCGGAAGTTCAAAGCAGAAAAAACGAAAATGTGAAAACAATTAAGCCTTACTATGAAAATAAGTTTGTTATTGATCCCTATTTAGTGGATAATAAGTAAATATAATTCATTTAAAAAGATAATGCATCATATCAAATAATAATGGAGCTTTGAATGAAATTACGACTTCAAATAGAACCACGTGTAGTTTTCCTAGTTTCGGTTCATTGCGACAGAAGTATTATTTGGCTTCATATATTGATAGATATACGGGAAAAACAAAGGAAAATGGCATCTACTTATCATCAATTACTATTATAAAGTGTTTTTATGATAATTCAATATTATAAAGTAACGCAAATGAAAACTGTTCAAGTCCAGTTTTAATTTGACGGGAAAACGGTATGATAAAAATAACGATCATATTATTTGTTTAAAGGACATATTCCCATTATTGTTTTTCCTTCTTCATTTATTCTCTATTAAAATGTACCTCTAGTATATTTTTGAAATTAATTCGCCTCAAAATATTCGGTCAGAAGTGATAAAGGGCGCTTAATTCGATACTGGGAAACGAATTCGAAACTAGGAAAATGGAGGGGGTGTTGAAATTACTTCCTTTATATTTTTGGAAGTTTGATACTACAGTTTAGAAGGACAAAGAAACGCGATTTAAACATAAAAAAATAATTATTTGGGATTCCGATAATAATAGTTGCATGCACGAAGAAACCGCATACTGATTCGTTACCGGTAAAATGACTGTACAATATTAAAATTCGCTATACATAAAAAATATTAAATACAATTAGCAAAACATGATTTCTGTTGGAACAAGCCTTAATCAACTTTAACTTACACGAGCATGTTTTGATAAGCATGTATTTTTTTTTTTTTTTTTTTACATCGATAACTCTTACTAAGACCATTCGGCTTTGTACAAGCGGCACACATAAACACATAACCTCGGACATCGGGTGAGACCTGCACCTGGCTGAACCTGTCAATCCAACTCTGTGTATTTGTTTTCATTGGATGGTCAAGCGTCTCTTTTTTTGTCAATAGCCAATGGAAAAATTAATGACTTCAAGGTAGTCGGAATCAGTATTTGATGAAGCACACAATTAAATGATAGAAAATTTATTAATTATTTGAACAAAATTAAATGTAAACATAGAAAGAAAACATACTGATCATTTCTCATTTCTATGAATTGCGGTAAGTAAGTTCTTTGGAATCCCGATTATAAATATTTTTACAAGTAATTATTATAATTATTTAAACCACTGTTAACGGAAAACAAGAGGTCTTAGAAGTAATTAATTCACAGGGATTTGCCTACAATGTACACAGTCATGCAATTAATTATTATGGGAATCTTTACGTATGGTACTTAATTCAAATAGATCATGATAATCTATACAATGTACGCCGTTATACATGTACATGTAAGGGTCGCACGTGGCGATTGAATTAACACAGACTGACCGAATAAACAAACGGGTGGGAAAGTGAAACAAAATGTTACACATAAGGCGAAGCCACCAAAAATGATTTTCGACAGATCTTGATATCGTTTCGCCAAAATAAAAAAATACAGCGCGAGCTCCGGTCAGCGGGGCGGGAGGAGGAGGGGGGGGGGGCAGCAATGAGTTCGCTTCCACAATAAAACGAACATGTAAAAAACTACAGAAGTGATTAATATGTGACCGATAGCACTAATCTAAAGTTGTTTAAAACTCATGTGAATATTCTTTTAAATAATCATCGAATGCCCCAACTCAGGACATTCTTTTATCGTGCTAGCACCTACCGCAAACATGTAACATGGAACTTTGATTATAATTTGATTTGATTTTTAAACTACCTTGTACGCTATCGTATACATCAATGCTTAATCAACTGTACACGTAAAATAAATTTATCGTTTCAACAGTTGAAAACATAATAAAATATAGTTGTGTCCGTGCAAAATATGAAACATGAACGCGTGATAAGGTACATGTAGAAGATCACGAACCGACCGCGGATCACTTGTCCACTCGCGCCGGATCTCCTCAGCCATGTGCGATGGATGATCATCATTTAAATGTTTAATATTTAGGGTTTGTTGTTGTTGATTTAAAGCATTATTTGTACAGTTTATAAAATATTTTACATAAACAAACCAACCATTAATTTATGTCTGACGATGTTTCCGATTTGGAGTAATATCGTTCATTAATATTCATTTACACTCAAATTTAATTAAAAAAATACAAAATGGACAAACTTTGATAACATAAAATTAAAACAGTTCTTGTATTTACGGCTATATTAACTCAAACACGTTCATATGCATGGAAGTGTGAGTCTCGGTGTGCGAATCTTGTGTAATAAATAACCGCTATGTAGTGCAGCCGTGGCCGAGATCCTCGGCCGTGGGCGAACGATAGATTACGTAAAGGTACAACGCACAGACCCGCACAGCTCAGAACCCAGGAAGCTTTGAAAAGATTGCAGTATAATGACCTTACTCTATCAAATAGAAGTTATTTATTTTAAACTTAAAACCCACAATTGATCTATGTCTATTATTGCTTTAGATTGAAAATGACATTCCTTTATTAATTAACTGAACGATTTCTTAATTGACACCCAATCGTTTAATCCATAAAAAAATATGTATAATCAAAACGAAAACAATTCTTGAGTTTGCGAATAAATAAAGTCATATATGAGAGACGCAGATAACCGCCGATCGCTAGGTAGTCCAGCCGCGACCATGGTGACCGATTTTCTCGGCCGCGGGCGAGGGAGAGTTTACGTAATGGTACACACACACAGCTCTGATTCAAGGTAGATTTTAAATGCATGGAGTTAATAACTAAAATGTAATGCATAGCTTTTTTTTAATTCCATATTTTGTGGTTTACTAGAAAGGAAAAACAATGATTTGTTTTCCAAATCCCGTTTTTTAAGGATTGTGCATTAAAAGAACTTAACAACAATGACTTAAACTCCTAAAATAAAGCACGTATTCTAAAAAAAAAATTCTTATGAATTAATGCCGTTTGTATAAACCAGCATACATTTTTTGCGGTAACTTTATGCTAGTTGTACGCGCAAAGACTTTCGATAACTTGTCAAATGAAAACAGGTACATGTTAACATGTAAAGCTTTTTACACTCATACTATACAAATCTCATACAAAATAACATTGTAACGACCTTTATGAGATCCCAACAAACAACTTTTCCAGCGACAGCCATATCAAAATCCTAACCGTTTTTGAGTTATTAAGCAAAAACTTTTAGGGGCTATTGGCCCTTAATTTAAGGGGCCGGCTCTTTTTTATGGGTGTCAAATGAAAGCCCTTGATATTCTGTACAACTTTTATTCTACATGTCTTAACAAAATATTTTTTGTTTAAAAGATATAAAGGAAAACATGTCTAAATTTTTGCACTTTTTTTAATCCTGTTTTTTGACCCCCTACCTTTTCCTAAATAAAAAACGTAATCTAAAAACAAAAACCGATGTGCACCACTACAATGTCTCTGCTATTCAAATTCGTTGGATTCCCATTCCCTGCTATCATAGTCTCAGAGCCTTTGTCTGGAAACAAAAGGCCCTAAAATTTTTTAAAAGGGGACTAACTCTTTAACGGAAAGGGAATTCTAAATTTTATGAATTGCTAAAGATAGTGTTTTGTAAAGTACATTAGTCCTGAAAATTTGAGCAAAAACCGTTCAGAAATAAGCAAGATATGAAGCCTCAAAGTTCGCGTCTAGGAAACAAAAAAAAAAAAGAAAAATAAGACTAGAGCAAAGCTCGTTGCAAAGCAACGAGTGGGTCTTCCGTTAATGTCGGAAGTAAAGCTGGAAGTTCCTGTAAGAAGCAGAGTTCTTAAACCAATAACAAGAGTAACTAAAATAAAAAGATGAAAAAAATCGAATTATTCCTGGTACGACCTAACAAAACCCGAATGATTTTAAGTACGATTTAACAAAAACCTTATTGATTTCAAGAACGACTTAACAAAAAAATCCGAATGTGTTTAAGTACGACTTAACAATTATTTTTGGTACGAGATAATTTTACTATAAACATTACGCTATTTTTTAAACCAAGGACGCGGAAACAAAATTCCCGGAAAAATCAATTTTTAGACTCCGATATCTCTGTAATACATCGTCTGATTTTAAAACGGATTTCAGTTTTTAATTAAGCTTAATAAAAGCTGCATTGTTGCATTATAATAAATATCAAATTATTGATCATAAAAGAGTTATCATAAAAAGACTTAGTAGCCCTTGTACACCCTAATTTGTGGGGCCAGCCCCTTTTTCTTGATATCAAATTTAAGGTCTCGCTAATTTAAACATATTTTGTTCTACAAGTGTTCATGAATTGTAAACCGTTCTCGAGATATCTGTACAAATGTGTTTTAGGGGCCGACCCTTTAACCCCTTACAGGGGCCACTAACAACAACACTTTTGGTTTAATATTGTTCAGAACATTATTTTGAACAACTTTTGTTCTACATTGCTTTTTAAAATATTTCTCCTTTTTCAGATATTAATGATCATAGTTTTGAGTTCTGGCCCCTTGAAACCCCTAATTACGTAATATATGACTTTGGTATGGTACTGTATAGATGAACAGCTGTACAATCAACATTTTTGCTACTATAATTGATAACAAAATATTGTTCAGTAAAGAGTTATTGTTAAAAGACATTAGAGCCCTTTTGGCCCCTAATTTGAGAGGCCAGCCCCTTTTTCTTGATATCAAATTTAAGGTCTTGCAAATTTAAACATATTTTGTTCAACAAGTGTTCATGAAATGTTAACCGTTCTTGAGATATCTGTACGAATGTGTTTTAGGGGCCGACCCTTTAACTCCTAAATGGGGTCATAAACAAAAGCATAACGTTAAGGTAGCATATTGACAAGAACACCATTTTAAGCAACTTTTGTTCTTCAATGCTTTTAAGAATATTTCTCCTTTTTCAGATATTAATGATCAAAGTTTTGAACTTCTGGCCCCTTGAAACCCCTAATTACGTAACATATGACTTCAGTATGATACTGTATAGATAAACAGCTGTACAATGAACATTTTTGCTTATATAATAAATAACAAATTATTGTTCAGTAAAGAGTTATTGTAAGAAGACTTTAGAGCCCCCTTGGCCCCTAATTTGAGGAGCCAGCCCCTTTTTCTTGACATCAAATGAAAGGTCTTGTAAATATAAACATATTTTGTTTTACAAGTGTTCACAAAATGTTTACCGTTCTTGAGATATCTGTACAAATGTGTTTTAGGGGCCGACCCTTTAACTCCTAAATGGGGTCATAAACAAAAACATTTAAGGTAGCATATTGTACAAAACATTATTTTGAATAACTTTTGTTCTACATTGCTTTTCAAAATATTTCTCCTTTTTCAGATATTAACGATCAAAGTTTTGAACTTCTGGCCCCTTGAAACCCCTTATTACGTAATATATGACTTAAGTATGGCACTGTATAGATAAACAGCTGTACAATGAACATTTTTGCTTCTATAATTGATAACAAATTATTGTTCACTAAAAAGTTATTGCAAATAGACTTTAGAGCCCTCTTGGCCCCTAATTTGAGGGGCCAGCCCCTTTTTCTTGATATCAAATAAAAGCCCGTGCAAATTGAAACAGCTTTTACATTACATGTTTTAACAAAATATTTATACGTCAAAAGATATTACGGAAAATGTGCGAAAATTTTGTGAAAAAATATAGTGCTAATTTTCAGGTTCAGGCGAGCTTCTAGGCCTTGCGCATTTTTCGCAATTGGAAGCATGGAGGGAAATCTACAGACATTCATCTACAATCCCTGCAAATTTCAAGCTTTTATCATGATTAGTTTCAGAGGAGATGCGTGGACAAAATGACCCTTAAAAATTTACAATATCGTCCATATCTGAAACCGGAAGTGACGTAATCATTTGAAATTTTAATAATCAGTAGCGACATTGATGCTTTATAACTCCTAAAAATTTGGTGTAAATCGGTTGAATAGTTTCTGAGAAATAACGCTCCAAAAAAGTCAGAAAAAGAAAAAAAAGTATAACTAGAGCAAAGCTCGTTGCAAAGCAACGAGTGGGTCTTCCGTTAATGTCGGAAGTAAAGCTGGAAGTTCCTGTAAGAAGCAGAGCTCTTAAACCAAAAACAAGAGTACCTTAAATAAAAAAATGAAAAAATCGAATTATTCCTGGTACGACTTAACAAAAACCGAATTATTTTACGTACGACTTAACAAAAACCTTTCCCATTTCAAGAACGACTTGACAAAAAAAATCCGAATGTGTTACAGTACGACTTAACAATAAATTTTTAGGTACAAGTTAATTTAACCAAGAACTTGATACTAATTTCTTAACCAAAAACGCGGAATCAAAATTTCCGGAAAAATCATTTTTTGAACTCGTATATCTCTGTAATGCATCGTCCGATTTTAAAACGGCTTTCAGTGTTAGATTCAGCTAAATAAGCTCTATAAAACACATATTCATTTTTGATTTGATCAGAAAATTCATTTTTTCGAAAAATTTGATTCCCTTCCGGTTTCGACCGGAAGTGACAGATTTTCATTTCCAGCCTTATTACAGAGGTAAATCGATTAAATCATAACCATTGAAAATTTCAAGCCTCTATCTTAAAGCGTATTTGAGAAACGCCGCGGACAAAATGACTTTTTGAAAATTTTTAAAATGACGTAACGTAAAAACGGAAGTGACGTTTTCAAAAAAACTTCACAAACTTTGAGGTATTATAGTTGCACACAACCTCTAAAAATTTCATCAAAATCGGTTGTAAACTTTTTGAGTTATAAAGCCGAAAAGGAGTCAGAAAAAAAAATAAAAAGAATAATAATAATAATAGAAAGAAACCGAAGAATAACAAGAGGGTCTTCCGTTGGAAACGGAAGACCCTAATAATAAAGAAAAAGAAACCGTAGAATAACAAAAGGGTTTTCCGTTGAAAACGGAAAACCCTAAAAAATCTTAACCCGCACAATAATAGAAAGGTCTTCCGTTGGAAACGGAAGACCTTAATGAACAGCTGATGAATAGCATCGTGTCAATTTCTTCCTTGTCAATTCTTCGTTTCCTGTGATTTAACTCGTTATCATTTGTCGTGAAGAAAAAGTTTAGTTTTTTGTTTGTTTTTTATTTTCATTTTTATGTGACTACTATATAATACAAAGGTGCAAATTGACTGCATTCATAATACACATAATCACGTAGTCTACTCTTACAACTATTCATGTTTAATTTTGAAAATTAGATTGATTTAATGATCGCCTACAATTCATACTTATTAGATTAACTTTATATCATACTCATATGTTTTGCAGACTGAAATTTTTTGAAGAGACGTTTATAGTCAACATTTTTAGACGGTGGCTATTTATAGCCACTGTCTATTGCTACGGTCCTGACCGGAAGGGTATTTCTCACGGGGACCCTAGCGGATAACGAACGATAACTCTGTTAGGTACATGTATGCAGTGTTTTATCTACGTGTCGATTTCAGTATGAGAACTCATTTTAATCTTATAAGATATTTTAAGCATTATAGCTGCTAATTATTTTGTACATACATTTAAATAATGTATGAAATTGTATTTTATTTTAAATGAGCCGTTACCCTATCTGCTTACGCGGTATTAATAATATAAGGCTCAAACTGCCAGTTTTGACGTTTAACTCTGTATCAGGACTGCATATAAACTATATCACTGCGATAATTGGTCAAGAGATCTCACAATAATTGCTTCTTGTTTTTATAATATAAATAATTGTCAGAAACACACTATTTAAACTGGTTTGCCATTTCATATTTCAGCAATTATGCTTCATCGATAAATTCAGCCATTTTCAACGCATTAGTTTTAGTTGAGCAGTATATTTTTTGTTGTTGTAGCTTATTCCAAAGAATTCACAACAGATACTGACAATGAATATTACATAAATTACATTTTATTGAACTTCAACCGATCAATGGCACAGTTTCTTCTACAAGTGTGCATGTGTTTTCAAACACACAAAAACTTTAAATTTACGATACAAATGTGTTAAATTTTCGACTGACCTGTGATTTACAATGTACCTTATTTTGTACCTCACTCAGTCTGTAGAAACATAAATTTTATTACAGGCACCTCAATATTCATCAGACAATATTTACTGCAGATGTTGACGCTTTACTTGCTGCTGACTTTCTCTCAAACACGCTAATCGACGTCGGATTGTAAAATTCACGTGCAAATCGAGTCGCCATTTTAAATGTTAATAAACTACATTTTACGATGTTTCAAAAATTTTTAGTTCAGATTTTTTTTTACATATGCTGTAAAACGTCTTATGGATTTCACGGCGTGTCAGCTCGTGTATCTCTAATTTGCAGCAAACGGTAGCTTTTTTGTGAGAAAAAACATGCGATATTCCATATACATTTATGGTACATAATGAACGGTAATGTAAGAGAGCATCTTTTCTTTGGTTTGGGGGCATTTTTTCACTAACAGATAACATTATTTACATATGTACGTAAACATCGCCCCGTTTGCTCTCAAATGATTCTTAATTCGCGAGTACAACTCTATTATGAACTTTCTTCGACATTTGTTTCCAAGTGTTAGCAACATTTTGTCAACATGCATTTACAAATAGGCGGGCCTATATAAATGCGCCAGTTTGTTGCGACTCGCAATTGAAATACACACCGGTTAGAAAGTGTCATCACTTAACACAATGCTACATCGGCCGTAGCGTATACATTCATGCTATATTTGCGATAAATAATGAAACATGAAGGCAAAAAAATGTGCTTCATAGATGACTGTAGAATTCTGCTGAGCTACAGAAATAAAGCTTTCCGAAAATATTGCCGGGATTTGCGAACCCTAGATCTATTGTTTAGTACATGCAAAGAATAAAATCAAAGAAGATGGGCGAATAAGGCGTGTAAAATGACCATATGAGGACTGATTAGATAGATCAGATTAACTTCAATTCATTTTCTTTCATAGAGTGGGTCTGAGCTCAATATTTATTTTTTTTACAGTCTAAATGTGGTTTAATGGAATTTAATAAACCGATTGGACTCAACAAAAATGTGGAGAGATGACCCACTACAGTTCAAAAATGTCATTTTGTAGCTCAACAATTGAAAGTTTTAGAAATATAATACAAGTCCGAAAATTCGTGGTCATTGTCTCATATAGCATTTAAACAACGCACTTTGTTGTGAATGAAATGGCTCAGTGGTTAGAGCACCAGCCATTAGGAAACTTTATAGAACTTGGGTTCGATACCACCAAAACTTAAAAATTTATTATTTTTTTCTTATCTTTTTGAAATATTTCAAACTGAATATAGTTAGAAATTACCATTTTGTAAACTTGTATAATAACATATCAAATATATTTAATTGAAAAAATGCTAAATTTGAAATTGTATTTTACAACTAAACCAAAAGGGCAGTTGCGCCATCTTACCCCCCCCCCCCCCATCTTCTTTATATACACAGCTATACGGTCAGAAAAACGTGGTTCAGCTTGAATTTTGTTTGTTTGGTGTTTTTAAAAATCTTATTTTGTATAATTAATCAATATTTGTTGTAAGTTTACTAGAAAAGTTTAATGTAGCAGGTAATTTATGCGTGTTAAAGTGTACTGAGAAGCGATAAAATATACATGTGACTTTCCCGAATTCATTCAAATGGTTTGAATAAATCTATAGCTAAATACAATAGAACAAATGTTTAAAACGTTGATTAACGAAACTGCCGCGACCGAATGCTGTATGATATTTTTTTAAATTTTCATTCACTTTCGTTGTGAGCAAATGGAAATAATCCCCTAAAGTCGAAGATAAAATA
Organism: Magallana angulata; assembly: GCF_025612915.1. NCBI lineage: Eukaryota > Metazoa > Mollusca > Bivalvia > Ostreida > Ostreidae > Magallana > Magallana angulata. The sequence goes on from NC_069117.1 coordinate 47,412,079, forward strand.
TTGATTTACTCTTCTGTTTCATGATGACGTGCTCTCCAAAAGCAATACCAGTTTTATCAGACAGGTTCTTGTAAACCCATTCCATTTTTTTTACACCTTAATGTATTAACTGACTATGAGGGGAAAAAAAGCAAATGTGATGATCCACAAGACTGCAACTTTTTCCCCGTGAAGAAAATGAGGGAAAATGCTGTCGAGAGGGACAATTAACATACTATATGTATGCCCAAATAGTTAGTAAAAATAAGTATTTTATCATACCAAAGCTTTATTTGTTCTCGTTACTTTGAGAAATCCACAATATATTTAAAGCACAATAGTCCAATCCACACTTTTCAAAAGTTGTTCCCATTTGCGGGGTCAACCCAAAGGTCAAAAAGGAAAAAACCAAAATTCCCCTTCTTCAAACAATCAAATATTTGGGCGTACTGTGATGAAATCGCTTTGGATTTGATTTATTCATTCAATATGTGGTGGCAACCATTCAAACGGGGTTTTAATGTCAACTGATATATATACAAACATATTGATACAAAATATAGATACAAACTTCTATACGACAAAGACTACTGTGATAAATCTTTGGGTCTTTCCCAAAAGATGACGACCAAGAGACACAGCATTTGTAAAGTGTAGAGTGAGATCACAGCTACGATTTCCACAGAGTTATCCATGTAGGAAACTCACGACTAGTTGTGCGAGTAAGCGTTAAGTATTAGTACATGAATGCGATACTGGCCGCGGTTTTCTACAAAAATAATTATCATACATCACTCATTGTTACATGTAATATGCCACTTTCAAACGACGCCACCGTCTAACAGTACTTTCAGTACTTTGATTCATCCTCGCTGTTAATACTTCGCCAGCCGATAGTAATGAACTGTAACTGTGATCATTCTATACTGACGATTTCCAGTCGTCTTTGTCCAGTGTTTGTTGTTTCAATTCTCTTCTAGTGAGATATTGCCATCAACACCCACTGCAGCGATGATTAAAAGTAAACAAATACTGTTTGTTGAATAAACATCGTATTGGCGGTCTCGTGTCGTGCACGCTACTGTGCCTAAAAATGGAAGCGAGATAACTCGAGTTGTTTCAACAAAAAATATGTCCCGTGAATAATCGCATTTTTTATTTTAGAATAGCCTTACTGAAAATCTGCAAAAATAAGCATAAAACCCTGATGATAGATTGCAGAAAGCATAACTTGGGGTTTAAAAAGTTCACCATAAACATTTTTAATGACTTACACTTGTTAATAATACAATAATATTAAAATTCTTCCGAATATATATTCTCCAGTCTTAGTTTTTTTTAAGATTTAAGCAAAAATGTATAAAATTTGTGAACATAGCTCAGCTTGCAGCACATGCAAGAATAACAGTCGTCATTTTTGCCTTTTAGAACTGACGTCGACATTTGATGTTATAAAGAATTCAAATTCTGTTAAAGCAACAACTGCAGTAATTTGATTTTCAGTTCATCGTCCGTCATATTCTGAACATGTATATAAATCCCAACCCTTCTGACCTTCCTTGTTGCTTCTAGAAGGGTCCCAATCAAGTGCGCCCCATTAGTGATATTATTTGTTCAATTAAATAAAATTATAAGACAACTGTTGTTTTGTAATGCTTCAAATCGTAGTGACAGATTTGAAACGGGTTAATGCCCAAATACTTTCCAATTCGTACATATTAGGGAAAGCCTGGATTCAAGACGTGAAATCAAGCCTTAATCATCAAAGTGCCGAAAAAAAGTAATAGTGTACATTTGGTAAATATCAAACAAGTATAAAAAATGTATATACTTATATATATATATATTTAAAGGGACTTGGATACGATTTTAAAACAAAATTTTTATTTCTTAAATATAAAATGGGTAGCTGCAGATCTGTTTGTCTATCCGAATTTTTTCAACCAGAGAGCTACAGATCTGCAGCTATAAAATGGGTTACTTGCACATTTTGAATGATTGACCAAAATTTGAATGTTAGAATTTAAGTTATAAGGGAAATACAGAGGTAAGAACTCATTGTTATGTATGCAAACATGGTGCATGATGTCAATAAACTGAAAATAGTCGCGGCAGTAGATAATTACATGATAATTATATTACATAATTACATAATTACATGATAATTACATTACATACATACATGTGTACGAGTATTACATGACGTAGGCGCCTGATGTTAAAATATTTCGGTTCAAAATATTATTAAAGTAGAGGGGATAATTTTATTATTAAACGAAATAGTTTTAACGTCAGGCGCCTGTGTTACATGTGATATTAACTAAGAAAGTGAAGCACTGAATAAGTAAAAATAAAAAAAATAAAAATTATATTCAATGAAAAAAAAGCCCGTATCGTTGAATTCGCCGATTTCCTCTTGAACATAATGAGCAGGAGACAGCTATTGGCTAGTGTGTCTGTTTCCGCAATACAGTCATTGCTTTCACATACCGAATCTTCACTATAATGTGCATAACAATACCCCCTCCAAACATGCCCGGAAGTACATGTACACTTTCAGTTCAAACATGGCTCGCTTCAAATTCATTTAAATCATAAAAAGGCATTTGACCCTGGGACCACAGAGCCTTTTTGTAATTTGTTAACGAAATGTATATTATAAGGAATATTCTACCACCTCCTCCCGAAACATGTTTTTTCTCTTTTCGGGAGAGGTTTTTTTTTTTATATTACTACATCTATATATACATTAATGTAAGTTTTTTTTAATTTGAGGGGTTTGGATACGGTAGAAGCGAAACCAGGAAAAATATTTGTGAAACCTCGACTGTAATATGTTATATACAGAATATGTTTAAAAAGATTCTTCACACACAAATAAAAGACACGACACGTTTTAAGGTCCTCTGCGTCCGTGTGTTCATTTTTGTACGTGTGTGTGTGTGTTGGGTGGGGGGAATCGGCTTGGCAAGTAATAAGCTAAACCTACCCCCCCCCCCACCCCCACCCCAGACGACGATTTCTGAAAAAATAACAGGAAATGTTCAAGTGTTGTGTTTTTTTTGTCTGTTTTATAAAGTTCTATGTATAATGACGTGTTTATACATATACATGTAGTTTGGTTAGAACGAAAATGAATACTCAAGAAATACTGAATACTCAACACAGATACTTAACATTCACACCAAAACATGCGGTATAGGCCACTAACATTTTGACCTTAGAACAGTAGACGAGGAAGGAAAGAAAATGAAGTATCAGTTTCACACGCTCTTATGACTCATTTTTATCCTTTTTGGGAGGGGATGGGGGGGGGGGGGGTAATAAAAGTGTGCTTTTGTTTTAAAAAATATCAACGATACTAAATATACTGTAATTGCCATTTGAACAACATTAAAAAAATTATTAAGACCGAGGGCTAGATATTCGTGGTCATTTTTTGATTACGTATCAAGAAGGTATTTAAATCCTAAATAAGATAACAGTTCATGGCCATACAATTATATCTAAATTTGCGGGTAGATCTAATGGGTAATTTGCTGACCATCCAGCTCACTCCTTCATAATTTCTTGAGACGTTCTAATGTTTGTGTGTATGTAAAGTGCATACACATGTAGTACAAAAAACGTTAATATCGGCAATATGCCCAGTTAAAATGTAGTTAAAATTCAAATAGAATACATAGCAAGTGCGGATCTAAAAAAAATTCCGGGGGGGGTCTAAGTGATAATTGTGTTTGCCGGGGGGGGGGGGGGGGGATCTTATCCCCCCATTAGATCTGCACATGCTTATGTACAAAACACATCACTGACAGCTTTCAGGTTTAACGGAAGCTACAAGTCTTTTCCAAAACAGTTCCTTTGCACTCTTCTTGTTTGACCACTCTAAGAAGTTTGTTGTTTTTAACAGAACATGGAGGGAGTTAGACATGTTTTGTGTTCTAATGTTTTCCAGAATTACTACTACAATGTCACTTCTGTCTTCCTCCACATTGCGAGCATGGACCATTGCCATCTCGAATTTACACCACCGATTCTGTATAAAGTTATTGGAGAGTAGAAGCAGCACTTTCCGACTGCTGTTAATCTTTTCCGTTATGTTATCAACTATCAGTTTCCCAACTTCAAAATCTCTATCGTGGAGACAGAGCCGGAGTTTCTCCTTCCTTTCCAAGCATGGAATCAGCTCCGATATTACCCAGACTCGGTCATCCGAATGATACGCAACGAATACGTCATAAATGAAATCGTCATCGCCGCCGGGTAGCGGTTCATAGCCGCGTTTCCTGGCTCGCATGAGATAGAAGAAATACTTGATGTGCCACCGGTAATGGTAGAACAGTCCCACCACTATCACAATCAGGACCACTCCAGCGGCCGTCGATATTGCGGCAATGACGTAGGGACTCAATGGATGACAGTACGAGTAGGACAGAGAAAAATCCGAGAAGAGTTTTGTCGCCCATTCACGTGGAGATTTACACTTGTATGCATAAGGCCAGTTTAACATGACCTTTGTATTGTTCCCGGTCCATTCTCGGAACCATACCATATCACACGTACACAGGTACGGGTTATAACCAAGCGACAGTTGTTTCAGGCCTCGCAGAAGTTCTGCTGGAAAGGAAGTCTGGTTGATGATGGCAATTTCGTTGTGATCGAGATAGAGGGTTTTAACTGATGCCACGTTTCGAAAAACTCCAAGCTTCCACTGGCTCAAATAACAGTGGTCAAGATGCAAGCTACCCAGAAAAGGCATTCTTGAAAATAAGTTCTCGGGGAGTGTCAGAACCAGCGTGCTCTGGAGAACCAGTTTGGTCAGATTGGTTAAGTGGTGCAGAAGCTCATAAAGCATCACCCCGTCGTATGTAGTCAGTCGAATTCTCGTCATGTCCAGCACATTGAGTCCGCGACAGTACCGAAAAATGTTTTTGTAGTCCGTTCTTGATTTGGAATCAAACATACTCATGTGGTTAGCAATGTAAAGCAGGCGCATTGATGAACTGTTGAAGCAGGTGGTTTCGAAAGTTATATCGAATGAGCGCAGATACTTTATGGAGAGGCGAACAAGTGAGGGGAGGTCGGAGAACGTGTTGTTAGGAACTTTGTGGAACAAATTCCCGTCTAAAGTGAGATTACGGAGTCGTGGAAGACAACTGCCGCAAAAATTATGTCTGTTTATCTGAGATATAAGGTTGTGACCTAAATCAAGAACTCGCAGCCTTGGGGCTAGTGGTTTCCTTGCATTGTCACAAAATCTTGGAACCGTAGTTAGTTTGTTCCAGCGAAGTCGAACAACTTCTAAATGTGTGCCTCCGAAGTCCACGTTTGTAATTGAATTGTTGTTAAGACCAAGGTTTCGAAGTCCTCGAATCTTTGAAAACACACTCCCAACTAAATTTGATATATTATTATAATTTAATGAAATTCCTTGTAGTGTAGAGACATTTTGCAAATACTCGAACATGTCCAATGGTAAGTCCGGAAGCGCCATCTGAATGAGGAATAACTTCTTCAGACTGCTGTGGCGAAGTCCATAAAAACTCTCCCTGAGTATGGAGACAGGAAACTGGTTCCCACTAAGGTCCAGGAAGGTCAACCGTGGAAAGACCTCGAAGGCGTCACTTGTTATGTTTTGGATGCCATTCCCACCAAGAACCAATTCTTTGAGCCGAGCAGACGTCACATTTCGGAAGGTCTCTTGACTGATCAGGGGTAAGAAATTTCCCGTGAACTTGAGAACTAGCGTGTCTTTTGGAATCGGCGGAATAAACGGTAAATGGTGGCCATGTTTTTCACAGGATACCTGTCGTTTAGAGCAATTGCAGAACTGTTCCGGACATTGCGAGTTTTGGGCACTTGAAGAAATACATCTAACACACATGTATACTGAGAAAATCACAACCAATGTACACCACGGCATTTTTATATACAGATTCACCAGACAGTTAAAAATTCCTTCTGACAATAATACACAGCGTTTAAAGATGATAACAGGAAGAAATATAATGCAAGATATGCGTGATCATGCATGACGTCTGATGTACATGTAGTATTTTACATCTATAGTGTTTTTTTTTTTTTAAAGTTTAACATATATATATATATATATATATATATATATATATATATATATATATATATATATATATATATATATATATATATATATTTTACTACCCTTATATCAATATTATAATGACATGTGTTTGAATTTAATTTAATGCATATAAGGACAGTATTTACGGTAGAGAGAGGTACAGTGCGCTTAATTAGCATACAGTGGGGCCAATTATATTCCACACATTTACAAACGTTATACTGGCGACATAAATCATGGTCAAGTGTGGGACATACGGAAGAATGAAAAATACTGGTATGCTTTGAAATATATACAGAATTGACTAGAACTGAAGAAATTCGGAATTGGTTATGTTAATTCACCAAGTAAGGATCATGGGCATAAAGATTAAAAACAATAATATAGTCATGATTTTAACAAATAATGGTTGAAATGAGTGGAAAGATCGTCCAGTTCCACGTTACAAGCTTTGTCAACCGTATGTAAAATGATTTATATGAAATATATGTGTCACAAGGAGTAACATTATGTTCCACACCAGCTAAAAAATCACCCGGTATTTTCCGTCATCTTGATTCGACGGAAAAGGCCGAGTGATGTTCCGATTAGTACCACACATGTCATGAAAAAATATGTTGCATCAAAATAATTTTTGATAACGTATTCTTCGTGTTGAAAATTAATAAAACACCCTGTATACGTGTCCAAGTGGTAACGTAAGGGTCTGATTTTGTGGTCGCTTATTTGATCCAACCGAATTCTATATATGTATAGGATATCGATATTCTTTTTATCTTGAGAGTAAAATAAGTGAAGACTCTTCAAACTCTTGGCGCATTTTTTCGCAGCTGCATGTGACAAAATATGTAAAAAACAATAGAAACAAATTTCCGCATGTGTATTTCCCGACGATTGTTTCCTGAATTTATCTTAAATTAGCAAAAGATGTCTGATTTTTCCGTTCTAGAATGGGAGAGGGCAATACTAGTATATCACTTATAACTCTAAAAAATGAATAACGAGTTCTCAAGGAAAAAAAAGGATATTTATTATCGAGGAAGTGTTAGTTGCACTTAGTACATTGTACAACTACACATGCTTCCTGTAAATGGATCTAAGTATAATAGAAGATTTCAAGCATAAAGTTTTGGAAAAAATTCATATCTACAGTATTACCACGACAAACTCTTCGACAAAATTATTTTGTACAGTTATGAACTATTATCTAAAGCTTTCAAATGTTTCATCTATTGTTAGCGAAGTTTAGTAATACCATTTCTATGAGAAGTATAAAAACAGAATAACAGATCAGTGGTTACAACCCCCCCCCCCCCCCATTTTTTTTTTCTTTTTACATTTGACGTTTTTAAAGGACAGGAAAAGACTGACTATGTGCAAACAGTTTTGCCCTGGAGAAAGGTAAACCAGTCTATACCAAAACGTGACCTTTTTCGTTTTCTTTCTTTCCTTTTTTTTACTGAATTTAATACTAAATTCAGTGGTATTGTATTAATCAAATTGAATGTGCGTCGATAAAAAATATGGAAATCCGGAAAAAATCGTATTTGGTTTTAATATTAGATTTATCTCAAGGTCGCTGAAAAATGGCTGCCTCCAGTTACACATGTGTGCTGTCAAGCCGAAGATCGTTTTTGTCAATTTTGAGGTCATATTCAAGATACAGCACAACAGCATTTATTGACAAGAATCAATATACAAAGACCCCAGGTATGCTCTGATTTTTTTCATATCTAATTTTCATCAACTTTCTTGTGTAATAGTTTCACCATAAAAAATTAGAAGTCACATTTGACAAATGATTTGTATTTTTTTTTTCATACCTTTCCTGATATACTTCTTGCATGATCCCTCACAATTCATTTATTATTTTTATATCAGAGCTTTGTTACACGTTTTTATTTTATTCGTTTAATTGTAAGCATGGGTGAAACTTTTGCAAGAAAATTTCAAATTATTCAAATGTATTTATGGAGAATTTATTAATTTTAGGTTTTGTTCCTGTTTACCATTCCCAAAGAAAACCATTATTGCAGCGCTCATTTAGTACCACCTCTTACTACTGCAGCTCTGACAATGAAAATATTGTCAACGCTGAACCTACTGAACAAGAGGAAGATTACCACAACATCATTAAAGACACTGAAAGGTCAAAAGGTGAGTTAAGGTGCAACTTTTATTGAATATAACCTGTCATAGAGCTTGTGGTTGTTTCTCCTTGAAATGTATATGCTTTAATTACCATGCATTGCATGTGAGTCTTCTTGCCAAATACTTGGGTTTTTTTTTAAAGACACACATATTCTTAACAAAATGTGTGACTTTGTGTGAATATAAGTAAAAATCTAGATCATGTTTTTTTAATTTTGAGGGAAATTATTTTTTAATTTTTGTTTATATTATTTGCAATTCTCTCATCTGAGATTGAGATTACAGTTCAACACAGTGAGGTCTGTCAAATAGAACTCATTATAACTGGTCTTGGTATAATTGCGGAAGCGATAGACTGCTACATGTACTTAAACTTGGATTTCAATTATGTATTTTTTCCAGGGCCATCGGATCATCATGAATTTCAAGCAGAGACAAGAAAGTTATTGGATATTGTTGCCAGATCACTTTACTCAGAAAAAGAGGTAAATCCTATGATAACTTGCATGCTCCTTATTTACTAGAGAAAATGCTAGATGGTATGAATGTATATAAAATAACATAGTCTCTGATCATATAATGTACCCTATCAAAGCACTAGTTAAACATTTCAAACTGTTTCAACTGGCAAACCTTGTAGGAAAACAAAATTGGAATTGACCATCCATGTAAGATTCACATTAGAATTGATTCCCTATTGAGGAGGATTTATGCAAGTGATCATTGTACTGTGTACTGTATTGGTGGGATTCACTGAGATTAATGATAACACATAATTATCTAATAACCTTTTCTTTAACTCCAGGTGTTTATCAGGGAGTTGATCTCTAATGCCAGCGATGCTCTGGAGAAGCTACGATATCAACAGATGACAGACTCCGAAATCCGAGACTCGGATGTTCCCCTGGAGATCCACATCGGAGTGGATGAAGACAAAAAGACATTTACAATACAAGTACTTAATACATGTTTATTTTTAACTGATTGTTTATTATTAGTGGATATTAATTAATTTGTAGTTAAGGGAAAACACATTATATCTTGTATTTACATTTATTATATGCATGTACATTTGAATAGCATTTCTGTCAGTTACATGGTCAGGGTTTCATGAATGCTTTTAGTATTTATGTTGAAGAAACAAACTTTGAATAAAGATATTAAATGATCTTTACGTTATAGGATACTGGCATTGGTATGACCAAGGAAGAAATGATTGAAAACCTCGGAACAATTGCCAAATCAGGATCTAAGGTATTAAGAATGGATTTTATTGATTTTTTATTTTTTTATTTTTCTGCAAATCACTTGAAGCAGGAACATTATTTATCCTTCGGGAATAACATATCTTCCAACAGGGAGAACTAACCACTCATATAAAGGATGCCAAAATACTGAAGACACATTTATTGTGAAGTTAATAATCACCTGTTGTTGTAGGAATTCCTGGAAACCATTTCCAAGAAGCCCGGAGATATTGGCAGCAGCATCATTGGTCAGTTTGGAGTGGGCTTCTACTCGTCGTTCATGGTGGCGGAGAAGGTGGAGGTGTACTCACAGTCCAACAAGCCGGGCAGTCAGGCCTTCTGCTGGACCTCTGATGGGTAAGGACACTTATCATGGGGGAACAAAGCTTTTGATGTGGAATTTAAGATTTCAGTTTCAAGATCGCGTACATTGGTTTTCTTCCATTTAGACATTATTTTTAACAGATAAAGTTTTATTTTCTATTTGATTGCAAACTTTATTATAATAGAGGATGATAAATTGGCTGAGATAGATACTACTTGTTTGGTTTGTGTGAAATTATGTTACATGTAGAAGAGTCTCTTAGACTTTATTTAATTGATGTTGTTCCAAATAGCTCTCTGCGCAATGATTTTTACTAAAGGTCATAGACTTATTCAAGCTATTATATGTGAATGAGTTTGTAGTTCATTTTGATAGGTGGCACTATGTCTAAATGTACAGATTTTCAGTTTAGAGAGAACAAGTAGTGCTGTATAATCGTTGAGTAGTGCTGTATAATCGTTGTGTCCTCTTTACAGCACTGGGAGTTACGACATAGCTGAAGCTGAGGGGGTGCAGAGAGGAACCAAAATAGTTCTTCATCTGAAGGGCGACAGCTACAACTACGCCAAAGAGGATCGGATCAAAGGTCTGAATGTTAATCAACGTTAACATATCCATGTAGCAAAAATAAATGAACAGAACTTCTAATCAGTTAATGATCTTAATTTTTTTTTATTCATGTTCTTGTGTATTAATGTCATGGTTACTTTGCAGAGGTTATCAAGAAATACAGCAACTTTGTTGGAGTTCCTATTTACCTGAATGGAAAACGAGCAAACATTGTGCAGGTAATACACTAGTTACAAGTAGATGCACAGTATCATACTAACATTTTGGATTTCGTTGTCAAGATTGGCTGCTTTTTTCATAGATAAAAATATTCTACAAAAATTAAAGCTCAAACATTTCCAAATAGCTATATAGCTTATTTTGAATTGAAAATATGCCAAAATCACATTTACTGCAGCCAGTGAAATACACATACTAATGCATGTAATGCCTATGTTAGGAATAAAAAGAGCAAATATTATTTTATATGCGTGGTGTTTATTATGCAGCCCCTATGGATGATGGATCCAAAAAGTATTACAGATGACATGCATGAGGAGTTTTATCGCTTTATCGGAAATGTGTATGACAAACCTCGCTACGTGCTTCAGTACAAGATTGATGCACCCCTAAACATTCGAGCTTTGTTCTACGTACCTGAGTATAAACCAAGTATGTGATTGCTTTGAGCATCAACTAAAAATCTTTGTTATTGATGTTTATAAATAAAATTGTTTAACATCAAATCAAATTGAATTATCAATATGGTTAGTGAAAAATTTTGATAGCATTAAAAGAAAATTAAGATCATCTTAATAGGGGTATAGATTTATATATAAAATTGTTTAATATCAAATCAAATTGTATTATCAATATGGTCAGTCAAAAATTTTGATTGCTTTAAAAAGGAAAATTTTATAGATTGTCTTGGTACAAAAAGATTTAAATATTTGAACATTAGATCAGGAATAACAATATTTCTATTATTTTGTCATGATTTCTTTATTTTCATTCTGTTATTCTGCTTTTACAGCTATGTTTGACATGAGTCGGGAGACAGACGTGAGCGTGAATCTGTACAGTAGGAAAGTGATGATCATGCCCAAGGCCAACTACATCCTTCCTAGGTGGCTTCGGTTTATGAAGGGTAAGAGTTTGTCTAATTATGATTGCAAGTAGTTGTCATTATGGACTAAACTGTAGATTCATAATTAAACTCGAGGAATTAATATCCACCTAAAATTCTGAGAACCAACTGTCATGAATTTTAAAATCTCATTTCAAATTTTCTCAGTGTTGAGAACTATAAGAGATTCGGATAAAAGTTCCACATTCGGGATTTTATATTCTCACGATTTGATACAAAACGACAGGATCGCGGAATTAAGAACTGGTGTAAAATAAGGAATTAACAGTATCATCTGTGCATGATTAGAAGAATTGGGTGATGAGTTCTGTCTGTGAGATTTTGAATTCCTGTTTTCAAACAGGTGTTGTTGACAGTGAAGATATTCCCCTGAATCTGAGTAGAGAACTTCTACAGGACAGTGCTTTAATCAGGTATCAATAAGATTCTGTTCTTTTTTTTGTATTTAACATGTACATACAAACTACCTGTGCTTGCAATATGACATGTTAACGAGTCACTGACCTAGAATATTTATGAAGAATTGTTCTATGATTTTGATATCGAGAATTGATAATTTCTTCTTCTTTTTTCAATTTGTAAAAAAAAATTTACATTTTCATTTGTTTTCGTGATACATGTTCATGTAGCATTATGTGGCTTTGCATATTTACATTGTGTGAAATAAAAAAAAAAATCTTGATTTTATTAAGTTAGCTATCTTTGATAACTTCGTACTGTTAATGTTGATCCTTGTTTCCGCAGGAAGTTGAATGATGTGCTGACTACCAGGATTATCAAGTTTTTCATGGACCAGAGTAAGAAGGACCCTCAGACCTACCTACAGTTCTACGAGGACTACGGACTGTTCTTCAGAGAGGGCATTGTGACAACACACGATCAGGATCTTAGGGTGAGCTCAATTGATACATTTGTGGTGTGAAAGTTCAAAAGTATATTAATCATGGGGATTGATATGTATAGAAGTAAAATATATATGTAGACCATGCTTTCAAATCATTACAATGAATGATGATGATTTTCTTGTTCAGCTCTGTATAATATTAAGACAGGCAAATGTTAATCTGTAGTGTAGAATTAAGGCTGTCTATAGAGAAAATGAATATTGAAGTTAATTTTCTTTTTACCAGTACTTGTGTTATTATGTAAAATTGAAAAAATAAATTTGATGCCTTCGTAGGAAAGAATAGCTAAACTGTTGAGATTTGAGTCATCTAAGACTGCCCCTGGAGAGTTGATTGGCCTGGATGAGTATGCAGACAGAATGAAGGCTGGAGCAAGGGATATTTTCTACCTGTCTGCTCCAAAGTAAGTACAGATTACTATTGAGAGTACAAACTAAGCCAGATACATCCTGTAAAAGATTTCTAAAGTTTGTCTGGTTTTAATCAAAAGTATGCTCTTTACAAATTTCGTTATATTTTTACATAAATTTGTTTTTCATTTGAGAGGTTAAACTCTTGAACAGGAAGCATTGCAACAGAAGTTTTTGTTATTCTATATAGCCATTAATACTGGGTAACAAGCACTTTACCATGTACAAAATCAGTACATGTAACTCATGAGTGCTTGATGTACCGCTGTCTGTACTTGCGGTACATGTACATTTATTTTTTATCAGTCGTCAGCTGGCAGAGAGGTCCCCATACTTGGAGGCCCTACAGAAGGAGGACAAGGAGGTGTTGTTCCTATATGAGCCTTATGACGAACTCGTCCTGATGAACCTGGGCCAGTTCTATAAGAAGAATCTCAAGTCCATTGAGAATGAGATCACGAGCGTGGACAAGGACGGGGAGATAGAAGAGGGCGAGCCGGGCAGCCTCTCGAGGACGGAGGCCAAGGACTTGATGGACTGGATCTCCAATGTCCTCATGAACAAAGTCAGCAAGGTCAAGGTCAGTCAATGTTTTTATCATTAAATGCATCATGGGTAAAATTATATTCAGCTGTTGTTGTTGTATTTATAGAATTACAAACAGCTATTTTAAATATTTATTGGTATTTAACACCACCAATAAAGTATCATAATGATTGTACAGTATTTTGTTATCTTCTTCTGTTAATTGATGTGTACCAGATAAATCTATACAAAACATTGAAATAGGGTTGTGCTTTCCAAAAGGACTAAAGCTTTCAGATGAACTGTACCTGAAATGATGGATCTGTTTGTTGTCCTCTATAAGCTAGAGTTTGAAATATAGATATGTAGATACAACTATAAACCCTTTAATTGTATGAACTAGGTAACAAAGAGGCTGTCCTCCCATCCCTGTGTGATTACGGTTGCTGAGATGGCGTCAGCCAGACATTTCCTGAGGACCACGCTGGCAGGGAAAAGTCAGGAGGAGAGATACAGGCTGCTGCAACCCACACTAGAAATTAACCCAAGGTAATCAACCTACACTAGAAATTAACCCAATGTAATCAACCCACACTAGAAATTAACCCAAGGTAATCAACCCACACTAGAAATTAACCCAATGTAATCAAACCACACTAGAAATCAACCCAAGGTAATCAACCCACACTAGAAATTAACCCAAGGTAATCAACCGACACTAGAAATTAACCCAAGGTAATCAATCCACACTAGAAATCAACCCAAGGTAATCAACCCACACTAGAAATTAACCCAATGTAATCAATCCACACTAGAAATCAACCCAAGGTAATCAACCCACACTAGAAATTAACCCAAGGTAATCAAAGTAGAAAACTCAATTCATTACCTTTTGTACTATAATAAACCTATTGAGATCAAAGGATTTACTGAATTTATAAACCCAAAGTACCAGTAATCCAAGGATAGACTAAATTAAACAATCCCCCTTTGTAACTGCATCCACTGTTACTGCTTCCAAATCTTAAAATTTTAATTTCAATAAACAGGTTGAATCATTTAAACCTTTCTTTAATGAAAAAAGAGCTTGACTAAATATTTTGTTTTAATACAACTTTTACTTTTCGAGTTATTTTTTTCTTTCTTCAGATGCCAAAGATTGGTATTATGTTCAATATCATGGCTATTTTGTGTAGAGGACAATTGACAAAAAGAAAATTAATTATATGTAGTACTAATAATGGATATTTTGTTGTTTTTTGCAGTCACCCTTTGATAAAGAAACTCAATACCCTGCAAACCAATAATCCAGATCTGGGAAGATTGGTGTTGGAACAGGTAAGCGAGGGTTATCTTTCCTGATTTCTGTACTAACCCACCAAGGCAAGCTTGTTTAATTTATTTGCATCATACTAGTGTCATTTTCATTTTTTTCTGAAGAAATTATATAAAATTCTCTATGGATGAAACATCCTCTTCTCAATGCTGGGTTCTAACTCTTTTTAACGTTTTGCAGTCATTAAATACAAAAAACAGCAGGTGTATGAGGTTTACTGATTAAACCAGTATCACGTGTGTGGATTAGGAGGTTGAGAAATACCCCTTGATGGCTTGACTAGTCATTGAACCATAATGACCAGGTCATCATACAGCATTAGCATAATCTGTACACAGGACATGACATCTTCTGATCGGTGATCTACATATAATTCATGAACAAAAGTATTTTGATATAAAATATGCATATATTGTATATGACTCTATTTATTTTGAATATTACTGAATTTGGAGTACGGTATAAATAAAGGAGCTTATGACTCAGTTGTCACAGGTGTTGGGCCAGTATCCAAAAGGTCACACATTGGATACCGGCTGTGGTTACTTGATATTGTGTGCTGTGATTAGCTTAGACAAGACACTTTATCTGTATTGTCTCAGTTTACAAAGGTGAAGTGGGTACATGCTTATGCTGGAGGTTTACCTGCATTAGACTGGAGACCCATCCGGGGGGGGGGGGGTTGATGACTCTCATCCACCTAACACCTTGAAAACCTGCGATGAGCACCATTTCTTTTAACCGTGGAGATCCAGTTTGTTAATGGAGTATACCTAATACTGGGTAACTTTTGCCCTGTTTTATTTTGCACTTATACTCTGCAAATCGTTTCTTCTTGTCTATAATTTGCCCAGACACAGTTGTGCTCATTAACTAAGGTACCTCACTACACCTCATTAAGGTACCTCACTACACCCATACTTATACTTTTTAAGACACTACATCACAAGATGGCGATTTAAATATTTTGTTAAACTGTTTATATCGTTCGATTCGGTTGTATATCGTTGTAGCTCAGTGGTTAAAGCATTGGGCTTATGAACCGCAGATCATAAGTTCGAATCCGCCTGGAGCTTTTGGTATTGTTTACTGAATTAAAAGTTTTTGAAAATGTATATTTTCATCCAAAATTGCACATTTTTTGCCTATTTGACTTAAATACTTCTTATCCATTATGATATCTATCATAATCAAGGAATTTTCTGCTGATTTGAGAAAATATTTTAAGGTGTAGTGAGCCACCTTAAAGAGAGGTAATCTGAGACATTAGAACTCGCCCAGTCTATTAAATTTGTCAGCTGACATTGGGGGCCAAAGGAGCTAAAATGAAATGGGAATATTTCACTGTATACAGTAGATCTATGGAACACTCATTGAAGTTATCTTTTACCATAATTGACAAATTTCCTTATAAAACCTTGATAAAATGGATATTTAATTACAGGAAGTCTACTTGTAACTCATATTTTCTCAATAATTTAATTGTGACATTTTAAATGACGCTAAACATACCTGTAGAATAAATCTCGAACAAGCTCATTAACTAAGATCAAAAACAAGGATGAAAAAAAATACACCCCTCCCCCCTGAAATGATTTAAACTATCAATACTTTATCCCATGTAATGGTTATTGAAATCATACAATTTAAGAATGTTTACTAGAGGGAGTGGAGGGACTCTGAGGGAGAATCTGGGAGATCCTTATTTTCAGAGGTGGGAGTTGTCCAAAGATAAGCTTGACATTTAAATGTCATATGTATAAATTTTGGAACAATATTCCATTTACCATTTATCCATCTTGATAGAAATTATTTTTTTATCAGTTGAAATCTTTTTTTTTTTAACCTTTTTATCCTACTCTGAGCTAGGCTCAATTCATAGTAATGCAGATTATTATCAGACTTATTTGCATGATAACTAGTTCGAGTCAGTCGTACCTAGTTGATGAGAGATTCACTGTTTATAGGTACCCAGATATGTAGCGATCTTTATCTAGAAGTCAACATTTTCAACCTTTATCTCTCTTAAATGTAGGCCACACTCCACTCCACCCCAAAAAAGGACTTGCTCTCACACATTAGGACAAAAGGACAACTAAGTTATGACCTGCAAAAACTTGTGGGTTGATTGAATATCATGAAAAAATAATTTTTGAAATACATGTACCTGTAAAATGGAGTAGATGATATGGGTTTGGTACCATAATAAGTTTGTGTATTTGCCACAATTATACTGATATGATTTATAAACTGGGTCAATAAGATAATATGAGGATTTATTGACAGATTTTCTATTGTTTTTCAGCTGTATGACAATGCGATGATACACGCTGGTCTAGTGGACGACCCTCGAACCATGGTAGATCGACTCAACGAACTTCTTGAGAAAGCTTTGGACAAACACTGATATACCGTATATGCATCATCCAAATGAACTCATCATCTCAAAGACAATAGGCAGATGCAATTTACAAAATGATGTTCCTGAAACTTCTGCTTTAATCTTTTAGAGGTCATTTCTTGCCTGACCAAGGGCTTATTTTACCTAACGATTCAGATGTTTCAACTGGAGAGAGGTTGATAATATGGGATGCACATTTGTATGTGTATCAGTTTATAGCATATGTTGTAGTACTAAATTTACAGAGTGCATTACATGTATGTGGTAACAAACTTGTCTGTGATTTTTGAAATAAAATATACGTGTATACGTAAAAGCAGTGGCGTGATGGTTCATGAAGGAGGTAAATTTACAGGACATGCATTAAATAGACAAATTGTTTTGTTGCTAGATACACCATTACCAAATAATCCAGGGGAAAAGTCTCTGCACGGAGATAAACCCATGATCTAGACACTGGATAGAGAAAGCTTTGATAAAACTTTGTAGGGATGTGATATGGTTTGAAAAATTATGTACGTTTACCATTTGCATGTGTTTTGTTAATTAATATTTCAACAAATAACAATATTTATATAAATTTGTTGTTCTATTTAATAACCATAGAATTAGCTAATTAAAGGTTGCATTTCACAAAGGAAATTACAACTTATGACCAAAATAAAAATTGTTCATTTTTCATTAAAAATAAATATGAGCATACACATGTTTATATATTGAAAAAGTTCGGAATTAAAAAAGTTTACCTCAACTTTGGACTAAGGATCATTCCATCATCACTGCTCTGACTTTTTATGGAGAAATATTCAGATTGTACGGCTACATGTTTAACTAATTACAAGCTCAATTGAACAAAAGCAAAGGTGCTAGATACATGAATGACCGACTTACTTATTTTGTCCATTTCTGATTTGTATTAACTGATTCCATGTGTGCCTTTGTATTTTAAATTTACAAGCACTTCATTTTTTTTACCATTTCCTCATATAAACAAAGA
Source organism: Magallana angulata (assembly GCF_025612915.1). Lineage (NCBI taxonomy): Eukaryota > Metazoa > Mollusca > Bivalvia > Ostreida > Ostreidae > Magallana > Magallana angulata. The sequence continues at coordinate 47,430,151 of NC_069117.1, forward strand.
TATTGACAAGCAGTTTGAGTGCCTACTGCAAATGCACTCGGAGTAGGCCGACTACCTAGTTAAGATGGGATAGCATCCTCCAAAGATAGGATGCATGGACACAGATTGTGATGCGGAGATCCCATGTTGGTATAAGTATAGCTCTGAATGATGATATATGTCCTCATGTGATGTAAACATTGCAAAACAAACCAAGGATTTCCCAAAATAAGGAAACTGCATTTATACACTATTAAACTCATAATGTACAACTAACTTCGTGTAATCACTGCAATATTTTTCCTCAATCCTTTTCTTGCCATTTGGTGTGAATATTCCACCCAGCATAGACAGTGTCTCACTTCAATTTTTCAAATTCATATAAAATTACTTAGCTTGTTGCATGAACATTTTAATAAAAGTCAATGCTAGTCACTCCCATTCCTGCAGCAGTTTAAATAACACAACATTCAGCATCTGACATGAAAATTATCGTTTTTCCCAAAGCCATTTCCTCATGGAAATCAAGTTAACGATGCAGTCAAGACAAATACAATACATGGAACTTGTTTGTTAATTTTATTGCCACTTGGCGTGGTGGAAATCATAAAATTATGACCTAATACAGATTCACTGCTAGATCTAGCTCCATAGTGATTTCATCTATCTAAATAAGGTTTCCTTTTGAGAGATTACATTACATTAACTCTACATATATAGATGTCTTTCTTTTAATAATAATTAGGCAACAATGGAATTGAAGTTAAAACTAGGCCAAGACATATTAAATGTGTCAAAAGCATGAACAAGGTAATATCTAATGACAAAAAATTTTCAGAATTGCCAGTTTCCAAATACATTATTATTTTTTTTTAAGACTAGACAGAAAAAACAACAACAGACAATATATTAAATACCTTTAGTTAATATTTATACATACTTCCACAGTTCATGTATGTTCACATGTACCTTGTATAATAATAAAGAGTATTGTATGAGAAAGATACCAGAGAATATGGTGGGTAATTTCAAGGTCAGGATAGAGATGGAAAGTGAACTTTTTAACAATTTTTATAGAAGATACATGTAAACTTTGAGAATACCCCGTGTTTAACTATAACACAAATCACAGAAATGATGCACAAGATCTAGAAGTGACTGGCCCACTATAGGAATGATTATAACACAGCACTTACAACACAGTTCTACAAACACTACCATATCCAGACCTTATACAATGTCAAATGACATGAATTAGTTTTACACGGGCTTACTTTCAATGTACAGGATTTATTGAGATATTTTGATCGTCCCCTCTCTTACAAACACAATATAACAATAGACCAGCATTTCTGACAATTTTGTACAAGTTCAGTAGTCATGGTGAGAATGAATTAACTCTCGTTTCTTGTAGCCAAAATTAGAGCGACGATAAATCCGTATAATCCCAATACTTCAGCGAAAATGAGAATCAGAATCATTCCAACAAACAGTCGAGGTTGCTGTGCCGTTCCACGTACTCCCGCATCTCCCACGATTCCGATGGCGAATCCGGCGGCCAAACCACTGAGACCTACACTGAGACCAGCTCCCAAGTGTGTGAAACTCCTACAAAATTATAGGTATCAAATAGAAGAGCTTCCTAATAACATGACTTGAAATACAATGCGTATATCACTGTACAAATTCATTAAGACTGTTGATCATTGTTAAATCCCAATTCACCAAAAAAATAAAATTTCAATGAATATTGGTTAAGAGCAACTTACTTGAATAGGGTGTAGTCTTTCCCGATACTGTTAGCTATGACAGCAGCTACGACTAAGCCGTAAATAGCAAGAATACCAGCCATGACAACAGGAATGACGGATTTCATGATCAGCTCTGGCCTCATCACAGACATAGCTGCTATTCCAGTGCCGGACTTAGCTGTTCCATAGGCAGCTCCCAGGGCTGAAAAATGTAAACAAGTGAAACTGAAAGTACACTGTCACATATATTTTTTGTTTTTCTTTATGTTGGGCATCATCCATTTTTAATGTTTTAATAAAAATTACAGGTTCAAGAATACAAAACATACATAAAAATTTGTGGACAATGATCCTACCCATAATATTTTTGTTACTACAATGAACCTAAGGTTTCTTGGATCAACTCCACAAAAAATTCATGAATACTTCAGACAGTAAATAGTGTTGAGAATACAGAAGTGCGTGTAAAAATTGTGAGGGATGACCACTCTCGAATCTTTAAGGTGCTACAGTAAAATATCATTAATCAATATAATAAGTAACTGTATTACACTGTACATTGGGTAATAAACTGACCGTAAAATAGTGTCAATTTTCAAAATTACAGCTGTGTCAAATTTGAAATAACTGCATGTGACAAATTTGAACTTTCACAGATATTCCTAAAAACACCCAGCTATGATTTAATGAAGGACTCTTTTGAGTAGATTGGGATAAATATAGTTTTCAACATCCCAGTTATTATTTTATTCATAGTTCAAAGTTTTGATATGACAATAATGTTATTTTCCCTTCGGATTGCTTTACTCAGGTAGAAAACACTTGTTATGCGTGTTTTGTGCTCCCAAGGTCAGGGTGAAGATGGGACATTTTATCAAAGCCACATCCTTGCTAAACAATTTACAAGGTAAAATAGCATCTCCAAGTGAAATGATGTCAAGTTCCACAGCAGTTGAACAATTAATGTATAATTATAATTAATATATGGGGGCCCCAGGGCATTCTTACAAATATTTTGGAGGACAACAAAATAACCTTTAAAGTTTCTGTTAAGATAGGAGTCTAGAAAAAATTTAATAATCACATACACACACATGAATGAATGAAGACACCTGCCTCTAGTTTACCATGAGAGAATAAATATTGCTGTCTCAGCTCATCTTGAGATGGTTGTAAAACAGTCAACTATGCTCTAAGCTGTTTCAATCAATGAGATATTCAGTCCTACACATTCCTGTCCTGATCTCTCCATAACAAATGAAGGAATCAATAACTGTGCTCCCACACCATACAGACTGAGAGAGGAAGAAATCAATGCTATTCCAAACAAGAGACGGCCACAGAGGACTCCATACATTCCCGGAGTTATTTATTTTTAAGCCAGGTCTGTCAGAAATCTGAGACTTACACCATTCATAATAACACTAAATAAAAATTAATTTTTAAAAAATCCCAAAAACTTCTAATAAATATGTGTTAAAAAAAATTGTAATAAATTACTGCACTAGAAATAAGCCACTAAAATGCTGATAAATGTAAAATGTAAATCCTACTGGATACGACTTAACACCTTAGTACATGTTACTGTATCATGCACATAAAAAAAATAAGTGGATATCACTTAATGTGGACTGTTAGTATTGCTCATGTAAGAGGATATCTTCATAATAGTCACATGACTAAGACTACTACATGTGATGTTTGCTTAGCTGGGTTACCACTATACCTGACCAACCTTTATCACATGATCATTATGCAAATCAGCTGATAGATATGTGTATTCTATATAAAGTCGATATCCTATATCTGGAGACTTTTTTATTTATATGATACCTATTGTTCTTTTTATGTCTCAACCAAACAATATATCCTGAACAGCCCTTATAAACTGACTAAGAACCGTCTATCCATGAGAGCTGAAAACTCGTTTGTTAACGTATAAAAGTGATTTGCTACAATTAATCATACACTCCACTAAACAATTGATAGGTCAAGGCACTTAAGGTTAACAGCATAAAAAGCCCATTCATTGCACTTATCACTATATTGTGGTGTATCAAGGAAACTAAAATTTTCACACAAATTAAGATGGCCAAAAAACAATTTTTAATTGTGAACAATCCTGGGACATAACCGCTCCTATCTTCACAGGGAACCCGAATGAGCAGGCTTCAATTTCTACTGAAATTCCTTGGTAGTCTGGACTTGACTTTATAAACACAAGTATACGAAAGAGGGCAAACATTATCTCTTGAATGACTCTATCACTATATACACAAATCTGAAAATTCAGGCCGCCAGCATTCTTGATGTCACTTCAATGTCAATATAAAAGACTCAAAAGTATAGACAACTTTGGAATCCTTTAAGAAAGGAAAATTTTCCATAGCATTATGTCATCACAAAAAGCAAACTGCAAAACATATATCCTATAACATATAATGGAAAGTGTTACGGATATCACTTCTATGTCCAATATTGCATTTGCAACTTTTTGTCCATCAGATTGAATATCCTTAAACAAGTGGTTCACTTTACACAGCATACATTAAAACTTAAAACATTCTTTTTTTAACAATAATTCCATCTATGTATATTTCTGTCCAAGATCTACTCTACTTGATGCTTATCAAAAGCAAAGATGACTAAATCTTTTTTATAGTGTTTTTTATACTGTTGAAACAGGATGCATGTACACATTTCATAATTTATAAGAAAGAGACGAGATGGGAGAGAGAGTCTCCAGCTTTAAATAAGATATAAGAGACAACTGTCATCCTCCTTACAGTTTAAACTAAATGTAAAACAGCATATAACTTAAATCAGTCTATGTACAGAGAAGTTCTTAAAATATTTTATGTGTAATAGTACACTTTTCAACAATTGATAATTTGATCATGAGATTAGAATATTTTTTCCAATTTATTTTGGAATACTTCATCGTAACTGTTTAATAGCAATTAGATATCTTATATGATAAAACATAAGATATTTCTCATATTACAACACTGATATTCTACCCAATGTACCCGGCAAGGCCGAGCGATAGTGGTGATCAATCGTCATCATTACTTAATTTTTACCATAATCTTACCACTGAAAGCTATGGCGGCTGTGGCGCCCATTGAGCCAAAGAATGGGGTATAAATCGGTTGTGTATTTGCCATTGTCCAAGTCAAAGAATTGTTCACAAAAAGGAATTAAAAGAAGATATCTTTCCCGACTGTTCTTCCTCAAAATTTGTTCACCGTGAATATGGCGTATGACATGTAATCATGTGATCGAAGTGAAGAAATTTGTGAACCCGATTGTCATTGGCTAATAAAAATCTACTCAGCCAATGAGAACGAAACTAACATTACTATGTTCAAGGGAAGGGATGCAACTCTGTGGAAGCGACAATAAAACACGTGTTATTGTATACATTACCAACTTCATAGAAATAATGGATGACACTTGACCAAGAAGTTATTAAAGATGAAATTTTCATATAAGGTAAAAAATAAGCAGATTGTTTAACATCGAAACATAGCTTTATGTTAATTTTTCACAGATTAAGACTCTTACATGTTTAATGGTCTTTGGGTATATAATTTTGTTATTCCAGTTTTCCAACCTACTGGGATCAGTTTACAGGAAGGGAAACATTCTTTTTAGTCCAGATGGAAACAGTGTTATCAGCCCTGTCGGAAATAGGGTTTCTATTTTTGATTTGAAAAAGTAAGTACATACATGTAGTCCGTAAGTTGTAGCTATATATGGAGGAAAAAGTTTGTTGGCAGACAGATAACATGTCAGTGAACTAGCTGAAGGTCTGTAGCTCCCGGTCTGAAAAAATTCGGATGGACGACCTGGTAGCTACAGTGCTTCCCATAGTAAAAAACTGCAATATACGGCGCACTAAAAATTGCGCTAGTTTTGGACTGCATGATTAATCTCATTAATTTCCGAACATATTATGTACAAATACTTGATACCAAAAAATTCCTCGGACAATTTACTACAGATGTTGTCACTTAACTTGCCTCTGATATTCTTTTAAGTTTTAATCACGATCACCATCCCTGTAAAGTGAAGTGGTGCAGTTTGTTTACATGTAAAAATGGCGACTCTCGATCTCGACTTTATATACTTTATTTTCCGAGGTCGGTTAGCATGTTTTAAAGAAAGTCTGAGGCAAGTAAAGTAACAATATCAGTAGTAAATTGTCTGAAGAATTTTATGGTACTAATTGTTTTCACAGAATTTGTGTGAAAATAAGGTCAATCAGTCCAAAACTAGCGCAATTTTTTGTGCGCCGTAAATTGCATTTTTTTTACTATGGGAGGCACTGTAGCTCCCAGGTCGTCCATCCAAATTTTTTCAGACCGGGAGCTATAGACCTGCAGCTAGTCAGTGAACTAGAGCATTGCAGTTGAAACACAGAAAATTCCTTGACAGTCTTAATTTGACCCTCTTCAGATCAATAGGGCGGTTTAACAGGTCTCATGTCTTATCATACTAGCCCACATAAAACGCAAAAAAGCATTTTCATCCCTATAAATCTTTCTACCAGCTTTTTTCATTTGAGTAAGTGAGTTATTGTCATTTTCAGCAAGTTACATTGGTGGAACAGCTAATTATTCTTTTTGCCATATATATATACATGTATACAGGTAATTTATATATTCCACTTCCATGTGAAGGTTGATTATACTGCAACAACATTTAAAGTCTTATGTTGATCAGCTCGTGCAGTCTATGGATTTCATTTACTGTAGCTAAAGTTTAAAAATTCTCCATATATATTATAGAGCGTAGTTTGTACTTTGACATTTAAACATTTTTAAAAAGTTACCATAAAAAAAATTCAAATTGATATTAGAGGTCAATTTGATTTTGTCAGTGTCTTTTTTAAATGCAATCATATTTCTTAAGAAATAGTAAAGATAACAATCAGCAAATATCATACAAAAATGGCTTTCAGCTATGATAAATGATTGAAATCAATTACTAGTATTCTTCTGCTTGTAGCAACCACTCAGAAACCCTCCCCATTGAGAGCAACACCAACATAACTTGTATAGCTTTGTCACCAGATGGAGTAACTCTCATATTAGTCAATGAAGGTAAGACAATAAGTCAGTCCTGATGTTGATCCCTTATGACAATTCCCAATTAAGAGCAAAGTCACCCAAACTTTACTTTAAAATCAATTATGATGTCTTTAGGAAAACTTGTTTGTCCCCATACATTTCATGTTGACATCTTTATAATTTCATTAACTGACATTTTACATGCATGCTGTGTCTTATTCTTTTTTTCAGTGTCCCATATAAATTCTACTATCTTTTTATAAAACTCTCACCAATTTTTATGACTGGATAAAAACCACTCTCTCACTGTTTAATTTATCTCTGTAATGTGGTCATAATGGAGGTCTAAACTTTAATACTTTTGATGCATACTTTGCCTTATTTTTTTTTGCATTTTGTTCTTATGAAAAGCAGTTGATGTGTATGTAATGATACATTTCCTTTCTTCCAGAGGGAGATGCGCTGCTTTGCAGCTTGCTCAGTAGAACAGTAATCCACACCTACAAATTTCATCGCCCTATCAACTGTATACAGTTTAGTCCAGATGGGAAGTAAGTGATGATAAAGTCAGGTGCTTGTTTAATCATTCACCAAAATGTGATATAATAATAGAATACTGTATACAGGGAAATATTCACTCCTGTTTTATTTTTTACCACTTTTGCCCTCGTCTGCAGGTGAATTTAAGACTGCATGATAGGCAAATTCCAATCTCTCTTTAAACACAACTGTGTCTTGGTCAATTCAAGATGGGGCAAAACAGTTTGCAAATGTACAAAGGCAAAAGTTACTCAGGGCGAAAATAACCCTGTACACGGTACTTTTATTTATACATGTAAGTTCATTTGGAATAAATCAAAGAAGGTTTGAATATATCATGTACCAACAGAATATCATTCTACTTTGAATTTGTCTTATTTCAGGAAGTTTGCTGCCACTCGGGACAACATGGTTCAAGTGTTCCATGCCCCAGGTAAAACGAAGGAGTTTAACCCGTTTGTTCTGTACAGGACGTTTTACGGGGCCTATGATGAGACAGTGTGCATTGACTGGACCACAGACTCCAGGTACATAATACCACAATGTTCATTTTAATTGATTTTAAAATCTCTGAAAAAAAATTTTAAAAATAATGTTACATTTTAGTTTACCATTGTTTTATACATACAGCTGTACAAACATGTATTAAAGCTTAGAGTTTGCAGTTGTTTAGAAATATAGATTTCTATTTCTTTGAAATTAAGAAGACAAATTTGTATGAATTTAGCAATTATCATGATTTGAAGCATACCAAACTTTTTTATTATTATGTAACGTGTATATGATTTTAATAACTGACCTTTGTGTTGTACAGAGCATTTTGTGTGGGATCGAAGGACATGACTACAAGGGTTTACGGAACAGAGCCCTATAATAACCTGATTGTGAACAGCATTGGAGGCCACAATGGTGCCGTTGTGGGGGCCTTCTTTGAAAAAGACTCATTAAATGTATCCTTTACTTATTTCACATCATGGTACTTGTGGACTTTGTCTTTTTTACGTATTGCACATTTTGCCATGGTATAGCCACCAAAAGATTGATTTCATCCATGTATGCTTTTACAGAATTTTAAAGTTTTTGTTGGGTAGTGGTCATGGAAAACATAGCAATTAAACAGATTCTTAAATTTTAGATACGTATGTATTCATGGTTAATTGAAAAAAAAAATAGCTTCTTTGCTTATATCATACATGTTAACTCTACCGCTTTTCGCGGAAGTCTACCGCTTTTTGACCCCATTTCCCGCCTACCGCTTTTAATTGAAAATCTACCGATTTTTCTAAAATTCAATTTTGCCTTGCTTGGGAAGCCATTTTGGAAGCCATTCTAGCTATAAAATCTCGCTAGTTCTTTAGATATCGTGGGACTTGAATCGGGAACATTCAGAAGTTTTTACATAGCGATAATGATGTGGGTTTTAAGCATGCGTTTGACAATGAGTGGTGAACACTTCTCATTGATTACATTAGTTACAAAAATGTCATCGACATCACCGCCTCTAAAAAAGAGAAAGATATTATTCAAAGTTTAACGCTGACTGGCTGAAAGTATTTGATTTTCTTTATAGATCAATATAAGGGGAACAATATGCGTTTTGTACATTTTGTCAAACTTTGTTCTATCATAACAGTGGCCATGACTATTCCCAACTCAAATGCAGAATGTGAAAGGGTGTTTTCTCATTTGAAAAAAATACAGACAAGTTTTAGATCTGAACTATCAACTGACACTATTTCTTCAATTTTGGCCACCAAGTTAAATAATAACAAAAGTTGTTTTGAATCAAATCCAGAAAAGACCACTCTAAGAAAAGCAAAGCTAGCTACAAAATCCTACACCATGGAACACAAATAAATCTTTCTTTGCGCTGCGCGCAATGCTACGTACCGCTTATGAGTTCAAAATCTACCTATTTTTCATCACTGGAGGTTAACATGTATGCTTTTATTATGTTCAATTTTTATTGGTTAGTGGTTATTTATTGAAATTCACTGGGAGAACAAAATATTCTTTCTTTGTTGTACCAAACAGATAGTTTTCCATAGACGCAATATCACCCATTAGCGGCCATGTTTTAGATCACATGCGGAGATATCAGGGGAAATAACTTGGAGTGAAAATGCTTTATAGGAAAACTTTCTATACTGTAAATGAACCATAAATCATCAATCTAGTGACCTTTTCTTTAACCTGCGAGGTGTACATTGCTAGTAGATCAGGTCATCTGAGTGTTTGGAAGTGTGACACGGAACTGGACGGACTGACACCATATACTAAACCTAAAATGGAGACAGACGCAAAACTGGTGTCAGATAATGAAGAGGAATCAGAAAAGAAAGGTGGGGATGAAAAGACTGTTAAAAAAGCACACAATATATTACATAGACAAAAAAGAAAACGAAATTAAGTTAAACCGAAAATGAAGACAAATTTAGACAACAATAACTGCATAGAAAAGAATGTAAAAATTAAAGATAAGGGCATAAATTAATTTAAAAAAGTCTTTTAAAAAATGAAAATCCTGTAAAATAATTCCCAGTATTGAGTTTATGTAAACTGTTTTAGGAGAGTTTTAACATGGCTTTTAAAAAAAAATTCATGTGAAAAATCATTTTGCTAACTCATTTTTCAATTTTGATGAATTCAGAACAGGAGGATGTTACAAAGAACCCAGTCAAAACTGAAGAGCAAATCAAATATAGGAAGCTAGCAAAGTAAGAAATTGTTATACTCAAACAGTGCCAATACCAGCAAAACCTCCAAAAATACTACCAAAAATACTTCAGAAAAATTTAATCTTTTTATTCTGATTCTGTGTAAACTTTGAACTCATTGGTATCTTTTTGTAGACATTCATATAAAGAATCTCTGGGAGAAGGAGCCAGAGTTTCCAAGCTGACCAGTGTGGCATTCCAGAAGGATACCCACATCTTGGTGTCCGGATTTAAGGATGGATCTTTCTATCTTCATGAGCTTCCAGATTTTAACCTTATTCACTCACTAAGGTACATTCCACTATTATTTTGTAAAACCAATGAGGCTGAGACATTGTTAAATAAATTGTCCCATATTCCCTATTCAACTGTTAAATAAGATGCATCTTCGCTAGCCAAGGGTTTTCGGTCCACTTTGCTCCCCATAAACCCTTGGCGGATTTCATTACGAAAACTCGGTGATGTGGTGACGCTATCTAGCGAGCAACTTGAGTTGCGCCCCTTGCATATTTACATTTTAATCGAATTAAACAACGGGTTTTTTTTATACACTATGGCATTAATACAACTTGAAAACATGTTGACTACCGAATATCGGAACATAATTAACGATGCTATTAAATACGAATTAAGTTATAATCATGGGAAAGCACGGAATGTTTTATTCGTAGTGTTTTGTAAGGATCTGTACCTGGAGTGAAAAAGTCGCCGATTTATATGAAAGCTTTCATGCCATAAAACCCGGTATCTTTGTCGTGAATAATGCGAACCAAAAAAATAAAATAAAACAGAGCTCATTGAACCTTTAAAAGCAATAACCATAAGCAGGAACGGATATACTAACAGGATAGGCAACTTCTACATTCGCCATGTTTACTTCCCAAGCATTCACGCAAGCCTTGACAAGTTTGCAGAACTATGTATAATCCCAGTAAAATATATAGGTTTTTAAAGCGATCTGGTTAGACCATCGTTGGGGAGGCACTGTACTCGAGAACTTGTGCCTCAACTTGTTAAAAGCACCGAATGTTTTACCAAAGATCACACGTGTTTTCTTTTAAAGTTTATATTTACAAGCACTGCGATTGGATCAGCTACTCGCAGCTGCAGCCAATCATAAAACGGAGCTTGTCACCGAGTTTTCGTAATGAAATCCGCCAAGGGTTTATGGGGAGCAAAGTGGACCGAAAACCCTTGGCTGGCGAAGATGAATAAGATGCTGTGGAACACACTTATAATATTAGACTTACAGAGATATAAGTTCTATTCCTCTTATTATTAACTTATCACATACAGTCAGTTACATTTATAAGAAATGAAAGTGCTTATCTCTTGTATCAGTGGGTTTTTTTTTGCTTTTCTTTAGTAAACGTGATACTGAGAGTAAAAAAAGAGGTCATATCCAACTTTGGTGACCCTATAGCTAGATTTATCCAGATTTTACCTGTGATTTGACCACTGGAATTATATATATGATATATGTGTGTATTGTGTTGTAGCATATCAGACCAAACAATATCCTCAGTAGCCTTCAACAAGACAGGAGACTGGATTGCGCTGGCTTGCTCTGGATTGGGTCAGCTACTGGTCTGGGAGTGGCAGAGTGAGACTTACGTACTGAAGCAGCAGGGCCACTTCAACAACATAAGCTGTCTGTCTTACTCCCCTGATGGACAGTTCATTGCAACTGGAGGTGAAGATGGCAAGGTAAAGCATTCTCAAATGCCAGTGCTTGAATTTGTTTTCAAAAGGTATTAATTGAATTGGTTTTTACATACTGCTAGTCTAAATTGTTTAATTTTATGCTGTTAAATCATTAGAGGGGCTAATTTTCATGGATATTCAGCAAGTCTTACTAATTCTGTGATTTACAGGTGAAGCTTTGGAACACAAGCAGTGGCTTCTGTTTCGTTACCTTCAATGAACACCTGGGAGGAGTTACCGGGGTGACATTCACTCAGAATGGACAAGTTGTCCTCTCCTCATCACTAGATGGCACTGTCAGAGCATTTGATCTTAACAGGTATGTGGTCAGCTTGCCAAGAGAGAAAACCTTCACTGTTAACTGCTGTATTTAAAACCTTATTCGTTAGTGCATACATGTACATTTATAAAAGCTCTTAGTTTACATGCATGTGATACAATTATTAGATAAGTTAGATTTTGAAATTGGCAGGATAAAATGGAAAAAGTGTTTCTAAATTGTTTGATTTAAGGTTTAATCATGCATTATAAACTGTTTTTATTGCTTGTAAAGGTGTTCAATTATTCAATTCACTGCATATCTAAGTTTTTTTTATATCCTTCAGATATCGTAACTTTCGGACCTTCACCTCCCCACGCCCGGCACAGTTTTCCTGTATTACAGTAGACAACAGTGGGGACATAGTGTGTGCGGGGGGTATGGACACCTTCGAGATATTTGTATGGTCCATGCAGACAGGGAGACTCATAGAGGTTTGTCAAGTGTGAAACAATCAATACACAATTCTAGATATTCTACGATTGTTATAAACTTCATTTTAAATGTAGCTCTCATGAAAACAGTTCATTTGGCCACTAGATATGAAATTGGCAGGATTTAACACTTCAAATATTCACCTGTCTACAGTATGGTGATGGATACTGTATGAGAAGGACCATATCCTAACCCAAAGAAATTGACAAACACTCTCCTTTTTACATTATACATGTACTGGCATTTGGTAACAGGTGCTGGCCGGACATGAGGGACCAGTCAGCTCACTGAGCTTCAGCTCCAACAAAGCTCTCCTTGCCAGTGGCTCATGGGACAAAACAGTCAAACTCTGGGATGTGTTTGAGAGTAAAGGGGCTAAAGAAACCATAGTGCTTTCCTCAGATGGTAGGTAACAGTTGTATGTGAAGTGATTTAAGATGAATTTCTCAGTAGTAACAGTAGATCTAGTTTCTAACACAGTTGTGTTATTAAAAAGGTTATTAAAAAGGTAAGGGTCATTTAATAATCAGAAAGTATCAATTATGTTCATGTATATGTGGTACTGGACCAAAAATCAGTTCAAGATCAGACAAACCAAAACAATGCTTAGGCCTGGCTAGAAAATGAAACATACGATATTAAAGGAATTTTTCATGGTTTTTCAGTGTTGGCTGTAAGATTCCGCCCTGATGGAAATGAGCTGGCTGTATCAACACTGGACTCACAGATATCTTTCTGGGATCCTGCTAATGTAGTTCAAACTCACTCCATCGAAGGTCGCCATGACCTTGGGTACTCTAGAAAGGAAGGGGACAAAATTACAGCTAAAAAGTCTGCAGCAGGAAAGTGAGTTTTGTAAAACTATTGTAACATCTGTGAAATTCATTCAACACAGAATCAGCCTACCATATTTGTTATGAAGGAAATATTTTACATATAGAATTTAACCCAAGTTACAACTTATATGAAAACTTAAAAAAATAATGTAAACAATTTAGAGTGTAACAGAATAGTACTGAAAGTATTATTTTGATAGCATGTATTGGTAATACATATACTTTTGCAGGGAAAGATTCACGTAGGCAAATGAATTTGGTTCGTACATGTACTGACAAAGATATTTTTAAAGTATACATTTAATTTTTCAAATGGATTAAGTAATAAATGTTTCCTTGTAGGGCATTCATGACGGTCTGCTACAGTGCTGATGGGAAGTGTCTACTTGCAGCCGGCCAGTCCAAGAGTGTCTGTATCTACTCTGTTCCTGACCAGCTCCTGGTGAAGAAGTTTGACATCTCCTGTAACATGTCTTTTGATGGGATGGAGGTGAGGCCACTGTTGATGTACTGTAAATGTTGTACATTTGATTGTGTATTCTGTTCCAGATTTTTTTCAGCGGAATGCAGCTTTTACTAAATCAAGTACATCACCAAATGTCAAACATAGCAGGAGATAAATAGATACATTCAGAAATGCAATTAATTAAAGACATGTAACCTGTTGAAAATACATTTTACGCCTAATTTTATACATGCTAAATATAGTTCATTTACAGTGTATTTATGTATACATTTGCATGCATATACTTGTGTATTGACTTTACAGACAAGGAGAATGGGCTTTAGATTGAAGAGTAGAATCACTTTACATGTCGCAGCTTGCTTACTCCTATTTTTTAAAACATTTTTTGAAGTACATGTATTCTAATTTTATGACAAATTTTGCAGGAGTATTTGGATAGGAAGAAGATGACGGAGTGGGGCAGCTTGTCTTTGGTGGATCAGGGGGAGGGAGATAGAAACGGACACAGTATCAGTCTCCCCGGGGTCAAAAAGGGCGACATGAGCAGTCGTCACTGGAAACCGGAAGTCCGAGTGGTCAGCATCCAGTTCTCTCCCACAGGTAATGGGCAGTCACTCAATGTTGAAATGTTTTTTACCTGTATGTTGTCTGTTTCATTCTTTTATAGGTCTATACACATATAGTATGTTTATTTGTCTTCTTTTTAAATAAACCAACAGTATTATTTAGCATATAATAGTACAGATATACATATATTCTTTTAATCCAATAGATTGTACTGTAATGTGCATAATATGCTTACATTCCAATATACATGTACTTTGGAATCATTAGAATTCGTGGTGGCTAAATTTTCGTGGTATTCATTGGTAACCATCACCCACGAATATACATCCTGGGCAAAAATTAATTTTAAGAAGATTTAGTTTTCCTACTATTGAAATTACATCCCTGCTATTAAGCTAAAAAATACAATCCATGAAGATTGGTCCCCATGAAATTAAATGATTCCACAAAAATGTCCGTGCTCTATTGGGTTCATGTTATGCTTACAGGTAGATACCAATAGATTTTCCTTTTACATTAATTTGATGTATTTCATCATTCTTTTAGGCAGAGCATGGGCTGCAGCCACCACTGAGGGTCTTATGATTTACTCTCTGGATAGCAGTATGGTGTTTGACCCTTTTGACCTTGATATTGAAGTGACACCTAACAGCACTAGAAAAGCATTAGCAAAGGGGGAGTACTCTACAGCACTTATCCTTAGTTTCAAACTCAATGAAATGAAACTGAAGCAGGAAGTTCTGGAACATATTCCTGTATCTAGTGGTAAGTGCAAGAAACAATTGGGAATCCTTTGGCATCATGTCTTTGTGAGAGCATCAAATACATCTACATTGTAAAATATATGTGTCATATATGTATCACAAGGTTGAAATACTTTTCATAAAATATAAAAAAAAAACATTGCATGCCAAAAAATGGAAAATATTACACATCATTTAAACATTATACAATGTAATTTTAATTTAAGCTGTTGAGTTCCAGTATCACTATATCAGACTACAATAAAGCTTTAGGCCAAAATACATGTAAGATATTGACTGAGAGTTTAACTGCAGTATATGTAATTTTTAAGATATTTAGGCATTCTATGTTTGAGCATATATTTTTAACGTTTGATACATTTATGTTAACCTATCAATTTCCATAATATCAATATCAATTACTCGGTACTTTGTGTTCCTATTAAATTGACTTCTTGATGTAAGAAATCTTTTTCTTAGTGGTATGATACAGGTCATCTTCTTCCTCAATTCTTCTTCCATCAAAGCTCAAAGTCATTCAATGCTTCATAGTAAATGTGCTACTAAATGGATAATAAATCTAATGTTGTGAATATTTCTCTGCAGTTGAAGTGATTGTGGAGAACTTGCCAGATATTTACGTGGACAAGTTGTTAGTGTTCCTGGCCACACAGATAGAGAACACAACCCACATAGAGTTCTATCTGCTGTGGGTGAACAGAATTCTGATGATCCACGGGCTGAAACTAAAGCAGAGGTCCCAGAGGATCATCAGCTGTGTGAGGACGCTTCAGAAGAACGTCAACAGGAAATACGAAGATATAGGTAAAATGTAAGTATCTACTTCTGTCTCAACAGGCATACTAGGGAGAGAAGGTGTCTACAGTCTTCTTAAATGGTTATTTAAACCAGTTCAAATCCTTTCACAGGTATCTCAATTACTAGCTAATACATGTAAAACACTTTGATAAATTGATTCATGAATATGATATACAATGAAGCATTTAAACACTTTAAAATTTCAATGTATATCTTTTCTGTCAAAGAAAGATAATTATTCACCTGACACACATTGTCTCATTGTGTCACTGACTATGACATTTAAATGACTGGCCTAGACATTTTTAGAAATATACTAGTTATCTCCCTTGATGCGGATTATTGTCAACTCTGATTAATTACCATAGGCTAAGGTAAAAATACATATGTTTATCCTAGCTCACACTTATGACCCAATGAAATCATGATAATAACAAATTTTTTTCAATCAGTGTATTTTAACATATTGTTGAATTTCTTTACAAAATTAAGCTGAAGATAACTTTCTGTTTTTCATTTGAAGGAAAGATAAGTTATACTTTAATGTTCCACCTTTTGTTTGATATAAAATAACTGAAACAACTAAGCAACTTGTGTTTTAATAGTATAACAAAATTGATTAATACATAGTCTTTCCTACCCACTGTACTTCAAATTCTGGATTCAGGCTAAGAAAAACAAAAGATATTTTTGTTACTTGCCTTATTAGGCTATTTAAAGTAACTCTAGGAAGCTGATATTAATATGATCAGACTTACTATTATTGTCAACGCCAGTGTTGTGTAACACTTATGTAACACTTGTACCAGAATAACTTTAAAGTCATGACTGAGTTCAAAAACTGGACACATTGGTTCTCAAAATTACAGTACATTTGTACTTAAATAAGGGGAAAGGGGTTATCCTAAAATATAATCCTAAATTTTAACCATTTTGTAATTTTCTTCATTTAGAGAAATATTTGTATGTATTAAGAAATTATATTTTTCTTTTGACATTAAGACTAATTCATTCAATTTTGATTAACTACCTTATGTACATGTAAAGGGAGTGTTATAATTAAATTTCATAAAGTAAAGTAAATCTGTCCTCACCCTATTTTGGCATTAAAACAGGACGACCAAGATACTCCACAAATGATATGTTTCATCAAGAGACTTATGTATGCTGATGATGTTGAGTTTCTCTTTACAGATGTGACCACAATAAATACAGCATTGACTACATCCTGGCCCTGTCGCAGTGCAAGCGGAAACACGCACCCTCCTCAGACGGGGAGGGGGAAGTTGAGGGGGAGGGGGGAGACAGTGACAGTGTGATGGAGGGGGTGGATGAACTCGACTCCTCAGACGAGGACTTTATGACAAATCTCATGGAAAAAGTCACCTAATAAACTTATTTTTATCATACATCTCTCTAAATCTTTTGTTATTAATATAGTCAGGAATTATTTGGAAATATCCTGTATCTTTTTCTTTATCAGTGTTCCTCACTCTTATACACATTGCAAAACTTGGGTGTAATTTGCATGCCCAGCAAGTGTCACTTGAGCATTAATTAAAGTTTAATGATTATTGTTAAATAAGAAACTTTGATGTATGCTTAAATGTTTTTGAAAAATGAACAAATAGGTCAGAGTATTGTTGACAATGTCATTGAACGCTAAATTAGTAAATGGGCATCTTCCTTTTAGAAAAACACTTAGAGTAATGGTTCATTAATATTATTCTTCCCTATCATTTGCAAAAAATTAGATATTTCATTAGATATTAGATATTAAATAAGATATTTGGGGTCTGCATCCCGTGATGCTTACTTTTACGACAGAATGTTACAACGCTAAATATCTTGCAAAATAATAAATATAGACAAAGTTGATTCTCAATCTCTGTAGCTCAGTGGATAAAGCAGCAACCCACTGATACGATGTTCGAATGCTGAGACTTTGAAAATGATATTTTTCATCGAAAATTGCATCCCATCTCTTTAATTTGAGTTAACTGCACATGCACAAACATATGTACATATTGTTAAAATAAAACCAGGTCGGGCTAATTCGAGAATTTTATTAGAGGTGTATTGAACTCTTTAATTAAGAACCGGTAACTGTCGTTATTGAGTATATCATTGAGACGAACCGTGTGGCACCCCCGCTTTATTACAGGCAATGCTTATCGCTTTTCACCGAGTTGTGAAGTTTCATTGTAGTTTTTTGTTGTTGAAATTAATTTTAGCTTATGGATATAAGATGTGTTAAGACTAGCTCCATTTTCAAATTAATATTTGATGACTTTTCGTAAATCGCCGATTTTTTATGTCCCGTTAACGACTTTTCCACTTTGATTTTCGATATAAATTGTGATCTTGCACATTAGTGCTCAGATAAAATCAGCCCATGACAGCAAATTATTGATGGTCTCCATCAAAATCTGCATTTAAAATCTGAATTATTAATGGTAAAGTTTGACACACTTAACACGTATTTTAATATGAGGATTACAATCGAATTAGATACTGAGGTGCGACTGCTGTGTACGATGTACAAAAGGCGAAAACATAATTGATTTCAGCAGAAATATGTCGGTCCATAGTATTTGGCTGATTATCTGTCTGACATCACACGGGAGTAGTTATTAACAGCATCTAACAAAATGGCACTCAAACAAGTGAGCAATCAGTATCGTTTTAATTTTCCCATTTCTCCTGGTCTCGCTTTCCAGATATGATCCGAAGTTCTCCGGACGCACTTCGCATCGATCCGATTCGGTGTTTTAGAAACCTATTGTGTTTCGGGGCATGCTGCAGTGTTTTTCTAGTGTAACCCTCATCTGTTTTATTGGCGGTATCGATTATTCCATTTGAGACGTTAAAAATTTTCAATTCTTACAAGAGCTTTGTCAATATAAGATTATAAAATTGTGTTATCTAAGTGATTAAACAGCTTTGTTGCCTTTTTACCTACTTTGCCGTAAAGATATATATGTTTGGAATGATTACGAAATTATCTTGCATGACTTGGATAGATAAATATAAGGTAGAGAATTTAACCTTGAAGAGGGATACTAGTTATTCTGAAATGATTGTCTTATTTCAAAGCTTCGCAATTTGTTTTCAGTTTGCACACAAGGACGGTTTGTGTTAAGAGGTCGTTTTAAGGAACCTGCAGTTGAATGCTCGACGATCTTTAATTGGACTGAATTTAATAATCTATCGGATATTATCGATAGATATTTTTTCTTTTTTGCATGTAGATTTAAATGATTCTTTTAAAAAGAAATGACAACTGTTGACTATTGAAAAGTAAAGTCTATATCTCGAGAAAAAAAATACTTGAAATTAACCGCCTGGCCAAGTCTAGCTTTTTAAATCCATGAATTGAAAAAAAAAATAATCCCACACGTCTATGTATATATATGTGTTGTCAGTCATTCGTTTGAATTCAATCAGCAATATTAAGGTACAAATTAGTGTTGGTCCCGGAGGGGTATGGACCATTTATAAAAACACCACACGTGTATACAAATGTATATATACTTGGATTCTCGGTTTGATCACTCCGGGTTGCTAATTGGTCTCGGATTAATATGGACCCATTCGATGTGAACGCAATCGGGATTTGCACGTTTATTGCAGATTAACGTTGGGGTAACATTAATTCTTTAGTTGGCGGATTAAGGAGGTTTAACTACTGACGAATTTTCATCTGTACATGCATCTGTCGACTGTTCGACCGGACTGTTAACTCTTCTCGGTAAAATCCAGTACCATGTGATCTTTTCCAAGGGTTCACTGCAAAACAGATTTTTTTTCTGCTTATCAAGAGACGAGTACCTTAAGTATGAAGTACTGATAGTGGTACTCTTGGACTGTGTAGTTTTGTGTGTGAAAAATGTCCATTTATGTTGTACTATCTCGCACTCGGAAATAAGCCAAACTTGGATGTAATGTTAACAGAATTCTTTGAGAGGGCTGAACGGACGAATATTTAGCGCGTGTTATTAAGTAAGTATAATTTTCTTCTTTTTTAAAATAGAACAATAAATAAAATTTCAAAATGTAAGTATTTAATATTGATAATAGACGTAAAGCTAAACTGGAAAATATGGTGTACTTATTTTCATTTTCAGACACAAATTCTCTTTACATACTGTCCTTTACAAAAATTTAGATTATTGTGAATCAAATTTTGTATATTTACAATTAGATTATTGAGAATCAAAATTTGTACATGACAACTAGTTGTCATGTACACATTTTGATTCTCAATAATCTAAAATTTTGTAAACTAAAAGGACAATACAACTTGGTATAACTAAAATTTTTTGAAGAAAGTGGGTACAAAAAATGCCCCAGATATATAAATCAAATATCAAATCCGTACTTATTCCTCAGCTTTGGGCATGATGTTTAATTGATACAAATAATCCTAACAATTGTATACGCTGTACTCTGAATAGTGATAAGGGGTACTTGTAATTGTGAGATTCGTTTCTTTTACTGTAACAACCCCCTCCCCCCCCCCCCCCCAAAAAAAAAAAAAATTAAAAACAGGCGAGGATACCAAGGTTTCTTAAACCTTTGTTTATGTGAACTGATGTATTGGAAACGTTTCAAACTTAGCGTTCCAAAGTTCAAATTTATTTTCTTTTCAAATATATTCAATAACATTTCGATTTTGCAGTTAGCAACTTTTCTCGCCATTTGAACACACTACGTATTCGCTACCCGCCTACTTTCATTGCGTTGAAATTGTTTAAAAACTGCGAGAGGCGTGCTGCAACGTTTCTGCAAATATTATTTATCGACCCAAACTATTGTCATGATAGTTTACCTCAATGTAGATATTGGTACCGTAGAATTCGATTTAATTAGATTACATACAGGAGAATAATAGACTGAAATTGAATTCCCGATATTAATTTGTAGAATAAAGAGGACTTGTGAAAGACTGTAGGAATTTGACAGGACAGTGTTATGAATTTTGATCCAACCTTAAAAATCTTTTGACAGATGCGTTTAATATAAAAAAAGTTAAAACGATTTTTTCCAGGGCTGAACTGAAATCACAATGAAAGACCATAATCCCGTTTCCGACGAAAAGTTGGCAAGAATTCGGAAAAATGCTAGGGTTGTGTCCCCTTGGAAAAGAAAGCCTTTGATGAATACTGTGAAATCTGACCCAGGAAATATGCTGTATAAAGAGAGAGGAATAGATGAAAGTTCAGAGGAAACAATGTCTTTAAACCGATCCACAACATTTTATGAATTCGACAAGCAGATGACGTCAACAGACCCCCAACGAAGTCAGCATCACAATTTCCTCCGGCGCATGTCGTCTTTTAATCTTACCAAATCGAATACGATGCCAGAACTCTTTGACTCCGTCAAACTTAAGGATATACACGAAGAAACTATGTTTCGCCGGAATTATCGTGAAAATCTAGTCAAGAGACGTCTCCATACGACGTCAAATGTGACCGTACAACCGTTACAAAACGGTCGAATCAAAGTGAACGAACTCTTCATGCAAAACCCCAGTATTCTGGAACATATAAATTCAAAGGTGACAGATGAAGAAAAGAAGTTGGTTGCGGATTCTCGACGGAAGAGCATAGAGGAATCTGGTCTCTGGCAGTTGGCATCAGCACAGATGTTTAACCTAAAGGCCCAGAGGACCCACAATTTCGAAGACCATGCAATGGCTATATTCGCAAGAAAGGTCGCCATTAACAAAATGAGGCAAAGAATAGAGAAAAAGCTAGATTTACCCACAGACCATTTCTCCAGAATTGCTATGTTGCGCAGCAATGTTCAACATATCGAGAGACGCTTCCGGAATATAGTTCAGGGATCCTCCTCCGATAATGCTGGATCCACCCATATCCACGCCCTCCAGCGGTTCGATGTGGAAGACGACCAAAACAGAGACCCCAAATTCATGAAGCCAGGGGAAGTAAGTGAGAGGGGAAACTTCTGTCTATACAGATACTAGTACCAAATAAAGATGCCTAAAAAGCTTAAAGTAGAATATATTTCGGAAAAACACTGGCCAATTTACTAAAAAAGGAAATAGAATGAATGTGTGTCTAAAAAGCTCGAGGATAAATCATTAGTAGAGATGTTTTGAGCATATAAACCATCGGAGAGTAATGATGAAATTTGGTTTTCTTTTGTCTTTCAGGCACTGCAATTTTTTCGGCGATACGCTAGAATTGTCCTTATTATTCTCAAATGGATCGAGCTTATTATGGAGTAAGTTTGAATCAAACTTCCAAACTTCTTCAATAGTAAAGGAGCCTAATTTGTGTCTTAATTTGATCGACTCAACAATTTCTTTTTCTGTAATAGTTCAAGCGAGGGAAATAAACTGGAGAGAGAACTGAAGTCTTTCGTGGATATAGCGAACGAGGTCTCGTGTGAGAACGTGTCCAGATCTATGGACGAGTACGGACTATCATTTGACAAAAATTACTTTGTTGCGAAAAAGGAGGTAGGTAAACATATGAAAACCAACCTCGTTCAAAGAATAATTTCTTTCACGTAGGACGTCTTATTAGAAGGCATATTAAATGGGTTAGTCTATCAGGAATGTCAGCCTAAGTACATGTAGCATTCTAGACGCAGAATGTAAAGATTAAAATATCAGCCAAATTATGATAATGTCAAAATGTATGAAAATTAAAAAAAAAATACCCACTCTTCGTCTAGCTTCTATGAGATACACAAAAAGCATATTCCAAAATACAAATACCAATGTCCTATGTATTACCTGTTTAGATATTTTGTGTTTTATAGATCAACCACTTTATAGGATCAAATAGCATTTAGCCTTAGGACTGCAAAAAATAATGTTTGAAATACAAGATCCCGTTATACATGTTTATTTTAAGCGGGTTAGCGTTTGCGTAGAGAATTGATGCAATAAAATTCATGGTTTAAACGAACGTAAACTAAAGTCAGTTCGTGGATTAAACCCAAGGTCTTGCATTAAGTGATTAATTCTTTTGTTTATAAGTAAGTCTCGAAAGCTCTTTTTAATCGATGTTTAAATATGCATATGCATGTACTAAACATCAATTTAAATAAGATTCATATTCATGTTTAAAGTATCCAAAGTAGAAGTTATGAAATTATGGCAATTTAAAGAAGTAAAATGTTTTTATATATTCAAAGCAGATGTACTTGTATATATGTAGTCAAATATATTTTTTGTAGATATCACTCACACAAGACCACAGAAAAACTTTAACAACACGCTGGAATTTTCGAACTCCTGAAATGATCAAACAGGTACACGAAAGTCAAAATAGGAAAGTCTTGTTTATTATTTAAAAGATTGCCTTTATTTCAACAAGTGACGGAATCGGGTATTTAAATCTAGCCAGATTACATAACGGGATCAAGAGAAGTGATATCTTGAACGTCAAAATAAGATTACTTTGCTTGATAAACACGATTAACCAATACACCGAGAAACCTGATACATTTTGATCGTCGTGTTTCCTTTGATATTTTGTTGGGTGTAGGTGATGCATGGACTCCAGGCTTTGAGGTCACTCTCAGAGTACCCACTGGGGACCCAGGAAAAACTCTGCCAAGTCGCCTGGTACCAAACGTAAGTGTACCCACTCACCGTGTTAATTTACCTCAAAAGAGTGAAAAGATATATATTGACTATACATCAACGTACTGTGATAAACTACAGTACGACATATATATTCCAGAGGCTTCCTGTCCTATAAACAACCCCTGCTTATTCCTATAAACATGGGCACATCTTATAATTGATCAATGAATGATCTTTCCTTTTAAATCCGTCCTTGATCCCTTGGAGTTAAATTGTTCAATCATTTACCATTAACATTTCAGGAAACATTTCGTTGGTTCCATCTTCAATCTCGAGGGCATAAAAAATATGTTTAAGTAGAAACTAAAAACATAAAATTATTAATTCTATTTAGCATATAGTAAACTACATTTTTTGAATTGCATATATTCTGGTTTATTTACTTTATATAAAATTCCACTACATTTATAGATGTTTGAATGTTTGTTTACCAATGATCTAATATTAAAACGAGTAATCCCCCATTTTGTTTGTAACAACCTTGATTGGTCTTTCAGATTAGACTCATAGATTAGGCTTATGGGGATTAGAATAAAATGCTTCACCAATTTATTTATTTTCAGTCTCGGTCCAAAGAAAGCAATAGTTCGTCAAGGTCACGACGCAGAATCGTTTTATTTTATACTGGCTGGAACTGGTGAGTTGTCGTTTTTCAACGATGACCTTAAAATAATAAATTCCATTTCTTTTAATTAAGCCATTAATTGTATTTGTTGACACATATATTTTCCAGCGTTTGTCAAAAAGATGATGACAGATCCCAAAACAGGTGAAACACGTCTTAATACCGTAGCTCGTCTGACAAGAGGAATGAGCTTTGGCGTAAGTAGATCCTGGTCACGGCACCAGTAATTTAAAAAAAATATTTACTAAGGCTTTTTTATTATAGAATTAATGTTATGAAATGATATTATACATGTATTACATGTAACTAATATAGGCATGTAAAAATGATGACGCCGTTTGGATTGTCTCATGTTTATCATAAATACCTCTCTGTACAGTATTCGTGGGAAGACGGGGTAATGTATGATATTAGTATGAAATATTTTCATGCTAAATGGTTTGTTTTTTTATTTCAAGATGAACCCACACGAGTGATGTTATATTTATAGATTTAATATAGAGTTACTTGAAATAGGCTTACATTTTAATATGTTTTACATTTTAAGGCCAAAAAATTGAATACGTTTAATTTCTTTGAACTTGTGGGATGTATATTCACTCTGACGTGGGATAAGGATAGCTATCCCAGTGCATTTTGAAATTCTCTTTAGGACTTTTAATGATTGTTATGTTCTCTTGATCACAATATAGTGTAGATACGAAGCACACGTAGAAATGAATTTACATGATTCTTTTTTTAGATTCTTTTTTATTTTTGTTAGTTATCATGTCTCCTGTGTTTGAACTAGCTCGGATCCCATCTCTTTGGAGGAAACGCTAACTTGTTCACTTTTTTCATAATATGATTATTATTTCTTCCTTTTAAATAGCATTCCGAATTTTAGTAATTTGTTATTCATGAAACCTTATTTTCATTTTCATTTTGTGTTACAATTGTTGCTTAAAAATTATCCCACATTAACTCGAGCTTATTCTCAAATACAGGAAATCGGTCTCATATTCAATACTAAGAGGACAGCTACAGTAGAAAGTGCTACATCGATGGAGTTATTAGTAATTGGAAAAGAAGATTTCAATAGGATCTTTATGAACGATAATGATGAAGAGGAATCAGAGCATGTTAAGTTTCTAAGGTAAACAAATGCTTTATTCTGGATATAAATCACAGAGGTCATAGGGCTATTAGATCTAAAAAGCATCATTGTTTTTGTCTCTTATAGGCAAGTACCAATTATGCAAAACTGGCCTATTGATTGCCTTAGAGACGAGCCGGGAACGTGTATTCTTCATTATTTTAAGTAAGTATGACGAGTTTAAAAGTTTAAGGTGGTAAGGGACATCTGTCAATATAAAAGTAAATTAAAGTACATGACAATTAAAATACTTTCACCGGTTTAGAATTTTTAAAATTTTACAATATACGTTTAAAATTTGTTAAACTAGTAAAGATTTTAAAATTTTGTGTTGCAGAATTGTAAAAATCATGAATTAACGATTATTTCTTTGCACTGTTATAAAAAGGACGCATTATTGTAACATTTAATATAAATCATTTTACGAATACACTAAAAGAAACTCTGCGTAAAACAATACGCAGAAATATGCATCATTTTTCATAAATAGTATCTTTATAGCAATTACTTGTTCCTATAGTAACAGCAAAACATTGTAATAAAACCAAACGAAAACATCTCCCCTTGACCACCCGAGAATATTGATTTTTCAATGTTTTTTGTTTCTACTGTAGACGGGGTTCCTTAGTCACTGAAGACGGAAAGAAAAGCGAATGGTTATACTTTATTAAATCGGTTCGTATTTACATGTACTAGCGGATTGGGTATCTTTCACTGATATAACATACTTTTGTTGCATTAACATATATTTTAAATTGTTTTGTAAAACCTGGTATAAATTGTTTGTAGGGTTCTTGTGAAGTGCTAAAAAAGCTGAGAAACGTCAAAGCGAGGAAATCTTGTCAAATTAAAAGAAAGCCAGACCCAATCACTGAAATAGTGCTACCGGAACTTGGAGGGGGACCAGGTAAACTTGGTCGATCATTATGCATTTTTTCCAAACGAATACTATTATTTTTTATTGCAATTTGAATAAGATTTGGGATATTACTTTTTCATGCATTGGCAAGAGTCACTGGAAATGACCAAATGAAGGCAAATGAATAATAAAATGTTTATAAAAAACTACATGTAGTTATTATTTGACAAAATTTTGTAGTTTTGTTTAAGTCCCAAAATGATGTAGTCCTGATGTTTGTACTTTAGAGTGTAAGGTTGACACGGGGCAAAGACGGAGGAAGCACAAAATCTACATGAACACAGACGTATTTCAGGATATGGCCAATTATTATGAGGCTCTCAGAAGGGTACGTGGTATACATGAGGTTATGTCAATCAAACAGAGAGAGAGAGAGAGAGAGAGAGAGAGAGAGAGAGAGAGAGAGAGTTGCACTTATATAATGTAGAGGAACACATAAATAGTTTCTAGCCTAGCATACTGGTGATGCTACTTAGTTGATGGCTAATTAAAATTGTTGTTGTTGCAACTATGCTTTATTTATTTGTAGTTAAATAAAAGGTCAGCTATTGATATGTTTTGTAAAGCTATTATTTGTGAATGTAGAAATTAGCTAAGGAGGAGTTTAACAAAAACAACGAAGACGATGTCCATCTTCCTCCCCTCCCCTCAAACCCACACAGCAACCTGGTGTCTGTTCCGGAAGCGGAAGTAGAGAAAGAAAACGAGCTTCAAAATGATAAAAATAAAGACATTGTCGTTATGAATGGACCCACTGAAGAAAAAATAATCTGCATACCCAAAGTGGGTTGCAGAGACCCGTTCTCAAGTGTCTCTGAAAGTAAATTTATGACGGGGCCGAACTCTCGATACCACGCCCATTTTGTACGTATGTTTGGGACATTATCTTGACCTTTGCCCTCTTCCTGCCCTGTGTGTAACACCGTGTATCTCATGTAACAGGTTTGGTTCCTGCTAACCACGAATTGGTTGTTTGGGTGGATGGTGCTGGTGATTGGTGCACTTGTAATGTAATACTTGTACTAATTAATATGTACTCCGATTAATTTTAAAATGTAATATTTCCATACACTTGAACTAATTGATATAGTCTTACTAATGAATATATTGTCTCTAATACTACGCCTTTAAATAATACACATATAACCTTTATTAAATGAGTTGACATTTTATTATGAGTATATTAACATAGTGAATAGCATTTTTCCTCTTTCAATTTAATGGTAACGTAATTACTCATTGCATATAACTGAAATATCTAGTGAAGCTAAGATATCTATTTTTTATTAGGTCTTTCCACCTTTCAGGTGAAAGACCTTTTGTACTTCTTATGTTTTTTATTATTATTTTTCTCCTCTATTTTCCACGGGAAAACTTTTTTATTTCAAGAGATATTGAAACAAATTTTTCTTTATGTGATTGAACATCAAAAGTTATGATAACAAATGACCCTGTGCCTAATGACCCCAAGAACTTAAAAAGTTATTGCCCTTGTATACGAAAAGCTTGTTATCGCTACTCCTCTGAAACCATAAGAGATAGAGACTTGGTACTTTTACCAATGTCCTCAGTACACTTAGAGGGTTCTTCAATCTACTAATACCGAAAGGATCCGAGACCCCCTTCTATAAGTTATTTCCCCTGAAAGTATTTGAATTTCAATAAAATCACTTCCAACTTTTTTATTATTTATCATAGAGACTTCGGACCACTTGGGATGGAAGCGTCTACCTTGACCGAACAAAATGACATAAAGGTCAAAGGTCAAGGTCATTTTGAAATATGTTAATTAATCAGTTTTTACATCTCTTTTGTTAAGGGTGGTAGAAAAAAACTTTTTCATGGATGTAGTAGGGCATCTTAAGACATTTTAAAATATAGCCCCTTGGCTCATATCTTTGAATAATTACAGAGTGATTGCCCCTATTTACGAAAAGCTTGTTATCGCTACTCCTCTGAAACCATAAGAGATAGAAACTTGGAACTTTTACCAATGTCTTCAGTACACTTAGAGGGTTCTTCAATCTATTCATACCGAAAGAATCTGAGCCCCCTTCTAGTAGTTATTGCCCCTGAAAGTATTTACATTTCTATAAAACCACTTCCAACTTTTTTATTACTTATCATAGAGACTTCGGACCACTTGGGATAGAAGCGTCTACCTTGGCCGAACAAAATGACATAAAGGTCAAAGGTCAATGTCATCTGGAAATCTCTTAATTAATGGGTTTTTGTATCTCTTTTGTTTAGTATGGTAGAAAAAAAAATTTCATGGATGTAGTAGGACATCGTAAGACATTTCAAAATATAACCCTTTGACCCTTACCATGTAACAATTATAGAGTTATTGCCCCTATTGTACAAAATGCTTGTTATCGCCACTCCTCATTAACCGTTAGAGATAGAGACTTGAAACTTTTACTAATGTATTCAGTATACTTAGACGCTTCTTCACTCTACTCATACCGACAGGGTCCAAAGTCCCTTTCTAGCAGTTATTGCCCCTGAAAGTTTCGAACATTCAATAAAAAATACAAATAACTTTAAATCAATAATCATAGATACATCGAACCACTTGGTATTGAAGCGTCTACCTTGTCAGATGAAAATGACATTAAGGTCAAAGGTCAAGGTCAAGCAATAAAAAATTGCAAACTGAATCGTTTGACTTTTTTTTAATGAAGTAACGCAGTAAAATTACTTTATTCTATTGAAGCAATCTTATTTCAAACATAAAAAACAATGAGGTGGAAAGACCTCTAATTGTTCGAGAACAATTAGTCTACTAGTTGTATCTTGATATTTTTAAATACACTATGTACATGTATACATGTAAGACGCTCATTTACACACGGTTCGTATAAACGTCATGGGCAAAATACAATTTTTCTTACGAAACTGGAAAGTTTAACTTTTGTTATAACTAGGCCTTTTATATTAAACCTTGCAGATCATGCCGACATCTGCTATGTTGAAAAAAGACGAACCTCCAAAACAGAGAGTGGGTTCTGAGGAGGAAGACATTACGAAGAACGACTCTGTGTTTGTGAAGCTGGCTCTTCTGCAGAGCAAAGACGTGTTTGTAAGTTGTAATAACCATTTTTCCGCTACTTTAACGTTGTTTTGGAAATTAGTAAGTTACGTGCTTCTTTCAAAATTTATACATTTGTACCTAAAGCTATTTAAAGAAATGTTCACCTTGAAACAATTTTTCATAGTGCGATTTTTTGAAGATGTGGAGATAAAATAGCGCATATGCCCATTCGGTTTAGTCGTTAAATACTATTTTGAATTTATTTTTTTTTCAATTAAATCTATTCAAATATTATAATACAGATTTCTCAAAGCAAAACTTCTAACTATGTTCAGTTTTTAAGGTATTATGGGATATCTGTCGATATTAATGTGGATTAAAGTACATTTAAATTAAAATACTTTGAACGGTTTAGAATTTTTAAATTTAACAATATTTTGCCAAAAATAAGTTTCAGATTTTTGGAAATTTGTATTATTTTTCAAAACGTTCAATTGATGGGATACAAAATATATTTTTAATGTATGTCATCTCTTTACGTTTTTGTCGATTGAGTTCGGTTTGTTTTTGTTGGTTGAAATCGGTCTGTTTTCTATTAGATCTATTTAAACTATGAGAAAAATATGGAGCACAGACCCACTCTATTAAAAAAGGTGTTGAAGTTCTGAAAATGGCACTATTTGAAGGTTTTGATACAAATTCATCAGTTTGAATCAACATATCTCACATATTTAACATATTTAAAGGTTACAAATCGATGTTATGTTAAATATATATTGTTCACAATAATTCTTTATAAAAATTATAAGATTTGTCGATGATTAAATTTTTGAATATCTTATCCGTCCTTGTTTAGGCATTTTACACGCCTTATGCACCCATTTTCAAATTCTGGACCAGGTTAATGCATTTGAATGTTTTTTTTTTCAGAGTGCGTAATTTGTCAAAGCGCGTTGTAACATGACTGCTTGTAGTATATATATATGAATGATGAACAAGAAATATCTTCATATCCAGAATCGGATTTGGCAATTTGACTCTGTTCAATTTCACGTTGTATGAATTGCGGAGGTTTTTGTTGCAGGGTTTGGATACTTTGACAGGATGGGGCAGTGAAGACCTGGACGACATGCTCAACGAATCTCCCACCACGTGCCTTGTACGTTAAATTTAAAACAGCATTTCTTAGAATTAAGTCTTATACTGTGGGGTTTTTCGATCAATTTTCGTGACTTTCAATTTTCGTTGACTCTTTAAAACACAGTTTTGATGATATTCGTGGACAATCGCTTTACCGAAACACATTGTTAAAATTTATATACACTTTGTAAAACATTTAATTTTGTTGCTTAGGACAACATTCAATTCCCTGAACAATGCTGCTTATATTGAATACTGATGAAACCCTCAGAATCAAACGTTTGCAGGAAATTATTATATATATAACAAAATACTTTAATGTTTTTTAAGGTCAGCAAAGGAGCCGAAGTCGTCATGCTTTCGAAGAAAGTGTTCCTTAAATACATCAATGAAACTGTACGCAATAATTTGCGCGAATCTATTCGTGCTTATCCACGTGAACAGAAACTCCAAGAAAACTTTCAAAACAAACTGGACTGGGAAGACTACAAGAGCTCTCTGGTTGATACAGTGTTATACTCGCCTTGTGGAAGTTTCCAGTCTCCCATACCTATATAACAGTCGTGGAAAAATCTACGTGTTTTAAAATTTATAAGACAGACTGTTACATATTTCAGTCTCCATACCTATATAAAAGAACTTTCTGGAAGAATCTTCATGTTTTTAAGACGAATAAGACTTGTTTCATAATTTATTCCACAACAAAATGAAATTCGTACAAGGAGTAAATCCTCAAATGATGCGTACAAGTAATATTCAATGTAGAAGGGCGTGTGTGTTTTTGGAACAAACAATGTACAGCCACTCCTTCGTCTGATAACAACAATACAGAAATTTTTGATTACATTTTATTGAAAAAGAGTTGTATAATATCAAATCAACTGTTGCTTATGAAAACTTGGACTGACATTGTGTTTAATTTAAATTTCAATACCAATATGGAATGTTTCTTTACATAAATAATGGACAATTCTGATTGGTACTGCCAGAACGTACATTGTATACATCTATGACTGGAAGGAGTAAGAATCACGGTTAAGTAGCTAATTCATATGTATTCATAAAATGTGTTGATGTATTTTAATAAAATGTTATTTTTTTTTAAATTAGGTGTTCAGTCTGTTTGTTCAACCATAAACATGAAAACACCGGTATTTTCGTATCAATATTTCGCTATATGGCATTTCTTGAAAGTTTCTTACAAATAACAAACGCAAGTGCTGGTCAGTGATCAGGTGCGTCTGGCTCTCGGAGTTGCTAACATCCCGGCAGGAGTAGAGAAAGCCACTTTACCCGAACGTTTTATAACAAATGTATTTCTTTTCGCTCTTAGTCTACTGTATGTCGATGGACTTAAGGTTTCTGGCTCAGGGATCTCTATAACTGTCTCTTCTTCACTGCTGTCAAAGTCGGAATCATCCGTCACAGGGGTGCGTGTATTCAGCGAGTCATTGGCTTCGTCTGCTTCGTTGTTCGATTCTTTCTCATCGTCTATTGCGGAATCAGAACCTTCATTAGAAATTTTGTCTTTAAGGTTGGAGCTGTCAGAAGCTGAATTTTCACTTACCTTATCCGTTTCGTCTTTGGTGGACTCATTATTCGGTCCACGCGGTGTGAATTCTCTAGGCGTTTCTCGTTTTGAATTTCTACTAGTACTGTCCTTCCCTCTCGTTTCGCTACCCGTCGATTCTTTTGCTTCTTTTCTTTCTTTGGACTCTTTGTTGTCAGGGATGGATTTGTCAACCTTTTCACTACTTGGTCGAGTCTGTTTACCATGATCTACAGAATTTGAACTACTATTCACAGATTTTGTATCTTCGTCAGACGGTTTTCTGGCTCTATTTGCATACCAGCCTCTATAGGGTTTTCTTTTTTCATCTTTTTTGGCTATCATATCTCTCTTAATAGCCGCCCATCCACCGGTTTTCTTGGCGTGTGCGATATCTAACTCTTCTTCACTGCGCTCATCTTTAATTTTGGACATTATTTCTTTTTTGACAAAATTCCATCCAACTTTCTTGTCTTGGGCGGTATCTGACTCTTCTGAAGTTTTCTCATCTTTTCCTTTAGATATCAGTTCCTTTTTCACTGTACCCCATCCACCCTTTCTCTTGGCACGTGCACCGGTGTTTAACTCTTGTTTGTTCTTAGCACTATTTTGGTTCTTTTCTGTATTTTCCTCTGTATCAGAGTTCGATTCTTCTTGCTCGACGCGTCTAGGCTTAAGGGACTGTTTAGCCTTTGCTTTCATTTCTTTCCTATGTTTCTCAGCCATTTCAGAAAGTTTGTTGGCTGGCTTGGGCTTTTCATCTTGAGCAAATGCAAGCATTCTCTGAGTTCTCACTTGATCTTGGCGTCTGTTTCGGCCTTCGTATTCATCGGAGGCTATGGCCTACAATAGAACAAAAAAAATCATTTCAATATTAGAATAAAATTTTACCATTTACCTTTTGTATGAAAACGCATTCATTTCTCATCTCATTGTTTTGACATCAGATATCTCCAAAATACCTAAAGAATGTTATCGAATTAATTTCCAGGACCTTTATCGGACTTGCATACCTTATAAGTCAACAGCTTTGTGAATTTTTCGGAGCCGACTTCAAATCTCGCATTCAAAACGACGTCGGTGTCCTTTGGTCCCGTTGTGACTTTGCCAGACCATTCGTGTGGAGGCTCGTGTATAAGGTGGGACCAACCTTTGCTGGTCAAAATGGCAACATCATGCACTTCGTCATAAATCTTGTATGAAAAAAGATATTCTTGCTTTGCACGCAAATATCCCGTTCTTGGTTCCTGTATTTTAACCAGCTTCTGAGCATCTATGGAACGATCAGGGTACGGGGACCATTGGTTTGAGGGAATATCCACATTAATGAAACCGAAATATAGTGGAGTACTCTCAACCACATTTACGCTAAGCTTGTTCTGAACTGTCAAAAGATACAGTCCATGTCTCACAGGGTTGATGCACAAGGACAATTTTTCTTCCTCTTCGTCAAAGAACCACGTCATGAACGAATCTGTGTTGTACAGTTTATCTGAAATGAACTTTAATGATGGATATATTACCGATTTGAAATACTCAGTCCTAAACTCCAATGTAGTTTCTTCCGACATTGTAATTGAATACGGGTTTGGAAAGAGAGGGTGTAACTTGAGCTGCTCGCCATCTTCGGTAAGACCTAGTTTGGTCATGCTTGCAGGAAATCCCATGATTGGTTTTAAGTTGCAGCTAGAGCTAAAATAAACTCGATAGTTACAAATTGTTTTCAAGGAACCATCGTTTTCGTCTTTGATGCTTATTTCCAGAGCACATTTCTGAAAACCAGGACAGGTAACCTTAATATGCAACTTTTTCCCAAACACCCAGTACATGACATGGCGAGAGAGATCAGTCCCTTCTTTGTCGGTAAAAGAACAATGAAAAGTTAAGTCATTCTGCAAATCGAACTCTATATCCAAAATATCCTTGAAGCACTCAATTTCGTTGGTAACATGCGTAAGTGGAATAACCCCTGCATCTAGAGTGTCATCTGCAGGCCCCCATTGCTGACGATTATGCACAAGAAACACACCAAATATGTCCACGTTTGGTTTGGTGAATTCAAGACAATATGTACACAAGTAAAGGTAGTCACGGCATTCGCAACTCAAATCCCTGAAGAATACATGAAGAAAGTATGTACCCTTCTGCATTGCGAAAACCTCGATTGAAACAGTTTTCCCTTCAAAATCGGATTCAATGCTCACATAAGGATGACGGTAATTCTTGATTTCTTTCTTTTTCTTGGGAGGATTTTGATTAACAATGGATGTCGTAAAAACATACATTGCATCGGCCGGGTACGTAAAGGTAATTATCAAGTGACTACCGTTACATTTCACGTTGTACGCAACTTTAGACTGCAAGTCAAATCCGTGGTGGAAGAAAAAGGGCGACACACAGGCCATATCGTACCACTCAGATTCCTGGACGGGTCTACAGAGCAGCTGCCAGTACTCAATGTCCGGAAGATGGGTATAGACGAAGCGGGAGGGGTCCGGAAGACTGTAGAATTCGCCAATCTTGCCTCTCATGGCCTTCATCCATGCCGTTTCCGATTCCGGTTCCGTTTTCTCGTCGTTCATTTTTTTCATGTCTTTTAACCCTGGCAAACTAGGGTCCACAAATCGCCATTTCCCTTGTATCATAACTGCACACCAGACTGCTTTGACTGCTCGTTTTCCCGGATTTGGACTTGGGTCCCTGCTATATATCCTCCTTCTGCCCTCAATGACCGCGCACTCAATATTCAACATTCTGAAACACGAAAAGAAAAATGCATTTTTATGTCCATATCAAATGTTCAAATTAAACGAATTCTTAGTATGATGTTTACGGTTACATGCAAAATTCAAGCTCATTTGTTTAAGTGATACTTATATTCCTTACCCGCAAAATTTGTAG
The DNA here is from genome assembly GCF_025612915.1 of Magallana angulata. Lineage (NCBI taxonomy): Eukaryota > Metazoa > Mollusca > Bivalvia > Ostreida > Ostreidae > Magallana > Magallana angulata. The sequence goes on from NC_069117.1 coordinate 47,465,032, forward strand.
AAAAGATGAACTTGTGCATAACCAGCAAACTCAGATTTATCGCCTTGGTCTAATGGTGGAATCTTGTGAGAATGTTGTGACATCCACTTCATGGTAATTCGAACTCTCAGTTCATCATCGTCAACCACACTTTTCATGTGCCTGATGAACTTGATGAAATCGTTGAAGCTCTTTGCTTTCTGTAAGATTTTAAAAAGAAAAGATGCAACAATATACATGTAAAAGAAAAAGATATATACAAATTAATTTTGGTTCTTCAAACTCAGTATAACAATAAAAGTATGGATAAACCTGGAAAATCCGTGATTATTATTGAAAAAAAAACATTTTTTAAAATTATGTATGACAAAATCTAAATGTTTGAAAACAAATTTAACATTAGTCGTGTATGTACAATGCAATATAATAGCATTATAAGTGCCTTTGCAAAGTTTTTAAGACTTTTTAGTTTCACCAAAGAAATGTATTGTTATACTTTTGGTCCAGTTATACCATTGTATTATGAGCCATTGTTCTTTTATAAAAAATGTACCAATATTATTTATAAAAATATTAACACTAAAGACAAAACTCCAGCTTCTGTTGTCAGATGGAACTCTGAAATGTTACTTAATGGTTATTTAGAAAAAAACCAACAAAGTTGTATTCAAAATATGTTTAATGTGACCAAAGATTCTGCTGCTCAATGGTTCCAGTATAGGATTTTACACAGAATTCTCCCAGTTAAAAATTATCTGAAGAAGATAAAAGCTACTGATAACGATGATTGCACATTCTGTGGTAATTCTACTGAAACTATTGAGCATATTTTTGTTAGTTGTTCCCATTCATTAGCCATGTGGAATCAGTTTAGTATTCACATTTATAATACTACTTCAGAAAGAGTTGGTTCAATATATCAAATGTCATTTTTGGAAATTGTCCTCTTCTAGATACAAACATGGTTGTGAATTTCCTTATTTTTATGGAAAACTATTCATTTTTTATTGTTCTAAACAAAACAAACTTCCATGTTTATCTGGTTTATTATGTTACTTAAAAGTGAAATATGAAATTGAAAAATGTATATCTTATAAAAATTCTGAAATGAAAATATTTGACAAAAGATGGACTTTGTGGAGAAATATTTTTCAAGAGTAGACTCGTATACTTTCTTTTCTGTACGTTGTATCAACTATATTCCTCAAGCTATTTATTGTATATTCTTGTTGAGATTGTATGAGTGTGTGTATGAATGTCTATGTGAAAATTTATAAATTGGCAAATAAAAAAAATCTAAATTACAGACTGAATTACAATTTAAGTTTTAATATTTTAATGTAATGTAAAATTAATTATACATTTGTGCAAACATTTAGAATTGAATGCGTAAAAGATCGAAAATTTTACCTTAAGATTCAAAGTTTCTTCAATTGACTGAAAAGATTTCATATCAGGAGGTTTTGGCATGAAAATTGGGAATGGGAGAGGGTATCCTCGCTCGGTCCTCGGGGCCGGTACATTGAAATGTCGTACGCCCATCTGCGCTCTATGCAGAATATCAGGAGTGGGTACCGTTTTGAAAAAGCCCCACTTTTTCACAAACTCTCTAATCGGTTTTAAATTTGCATCAGCAAGACTGAAATCAAAGACAAGAGGATCGTAAGGTGCTTTGAAGTAAGCAGAGAGATCTTCAGACAGGGTCAAGTCAAATTTCTCGTCATCTTCGTCGTGTTCCTCTACGTATGGTACCGCGTCAACCTGCGGTTGTTTTGGTGGAATGTCATCGATGGGGGCCGATTCATCAAACACAATGTCTCGAACAGTTCTTGGTGTATTTTTCCTCGCAGTTTCTTGTGGCGGCTCATCTTCTTCTTCTTCATCCTCGGGCGGTTGTTCTTCCTCCTCCACTTGTGATTGTTTTGTTTGTAGTAGTTGTTGATTCTCTGCGCCTGTGCCGTTTCTTTCATTTATCGTTTCGTCCTCTACGCGTGTCTCTATTGGTTCATTCTCTGTGCTTGCTCCACTGCTCTCTTGTGGAACATTCCTTTCTTGATCGTCTTCAACCACTTCATTGTTTATGTCATCATTTATTGGTTCCTCCACGACTACCGATTCTTGTTCTTCCACAATCTCTTCCTTGTCTTTTTCTTCCACATTGGCATTTTCCAAACCCTCTTCCTCGCCGGTTGAATCTTCTTCCTCTACTGGCAAAAGATCTATCCTTATCTTGGGCTGTTCGTCCGGCACATCCTCATCGTTGAAGATCGTATTTGGCGGCGCAACATTGTAAAAATCCGAGTTCGTTAATCCTCGAAAAAATTCGGTTGAATTTTCGGTCCCAAAAGTAAATTTATCGTAATTATTGTTTTGAAATTCATCATAAGAATCTTCCTGCACTGTTGGGGAGTTTTCAATCTGTAAAAAAATGTATCGTGATTAAAACTAAATTTGTTTACCGTATTCAAAAATACCCGATGACAGCTGTAAATGACAGAAAATTAACGCATCCACTTATAAAATCCCCTCTATTAACAGTGAATAGACTTACTTCGTCTTGGATAGTTTCGTCTGGATGTGGTGAATTTGAAGATTTAGAAGTACCAGATCCCATCCTCTTTTAAGGCATTTTCGTCTTTAGATGTTAAAACTGAATCTAGCACATCACCTCGGTGTTCCAGTTATTATAAAGCACCGAGAAATTGCATTAAACGACGTGGGACAACTGGTACGTGGTATCTTGCTTGACACCATTATGCCATGGTTATGTGTTATTTAATGACAATTTCATACCAAGGGACAAAACAAGGAGCTTTAATATACTTTTATCTGATTTAAAGACTTGGCGATGAATTTGATTGGTCTTTAATTAATTGTTTAAATTCTCGCTGGTCCGGAAAGATTGTCAAATGATGTTAAAATTTTTAGAGCTTTTGATGTTACAAAAAACACTGTAACCACATATTGTTTGAAATTCTAATTCATACCTCCTTCAAAAATTAATAATCAATGGACATAGTTTTCCACGTGTCGGGTTAAATGATTGTCGGGTGCGTTTGCCCTTTTCAACCAAATTCCATACTTCCCCTAAGATTTGCGATCGAATTCTTATACTCAGAGAATCTGGTGCATAATCTTCAATATTTGTGGGAACACATAGCAACTAATAACAATTGCCTCATCTCTTTAAAATGGTCTTCGTTGTCATGACCTCAGAATTGTTAGAACCGTAAGTACAGGTGTTATTTCAAAATCTGTAGATGACAATATAGACCATAAAAGGGCTTGCGGTAAAGCATTGTTGACTGTTGTTGTTATCCGCCACTGCTATAAACAGTCAAAAGTCTGCAATAAACCATGGATACATGTAACCCATGATAGCAGTAGTACTAGTGGAATTGGGTGGCCGATAAATGATTAGTATGGTCGTAAGTTGCAGGGCTGCATTTTACAAAAGAACTTATGACAAAGTCGTAAATATTTACAGCCTCGTAAAATGATCTTTAAAGAACGAAATTGACATAAAATCATTTGTTTACAAATATTTCAATTCCCATAATTTTCCAGCCATAAGATAAATTAATGATTAGCTGGTGATTAATTAGCATTCATTAATTTGGTCTTTAGTCGTAAGTTCTTTTGTAAAACGCAGCCCAGGATGTTCTGTAAAACGCAGCTGCTGCAAAGGAAACGCGTACATTTCTCATACATACAAATGTAAGTTTTTGCTGTAAAACACACCGGCGTAACAAAACAGTTAATGGGCTATGAGAGGATTTGGGACAACACCTCGCAAAGGTGGCTAAAAAAAGGCCCTTAGTATTGTTTGAAATGTAATAATTCTGGTTTTATACGAAATTAAGTAATAGTAATAACAGGATATAAATGATTCTTATGAAAATAAAACCAGGAAATCAGTTGTGCATACCAACAAATTGGAATTTGCGGAGGTTGATACATAATAATTTTTTTTTTAATATAAATGCCTGGTAAAAAAAAAATGCGGCAAATGAAAATCATATTCGAGTCGAAAAAATAATTTCTTAAAAGAAAAAAAAAAGAAATGCGAATAAAATAAAATTAATTTTTTGTTATAAAAGAAGTCATTTGCAAAAAACGTCACTTATACAAAATGATAACTTATAGTATCGTATGTCACTGTAGTTTTATTTAATCCCGCACGTCCCATTTTAAATAAAGCTGCTAAAATGAATTTTACCCAACTGCATTTTCATGATGACTGGGGAAACAAAATTCACTTTTATCAATCCGGAACGTTGATCAACCCTATTGCGATTATTATTCTAATTTTACACATAACATATTCTTAATCTTTATAGTGTTTTATTTGAATATGTTCTTCTTTTGATCTGGAATGTGTTGTTCTAACCACGAACTATGTATTTTATGACAGGAAATTTGATTTGAAGGAGAAATAACGTGAGAAGAGAAACGTTGAAGATTAAACTTAAAAAGAAGACAGGTGATTACGAGTTTACAGAATACTTATGAAATAATAGTTTAAATGCCAAATTTCAGTTTTCATTTTACTTGTTCAAAACAGTTTCCTTCACTGACATATCTGTTACCGAGCAGCCGAGAATCTTGCAGGGACTGACAAGCAATAAATCAGTTGCAAATTATGTAATAATTCACGCTTCATTTAGCCTAGTTTTTATTTTTATTTCCATGCACATTGTGTTTACTTAATGCCCCGTGGCAAGATTTGATTGGTAATATTTGTTGTAAAATCAATTTTGAAATCATAAACGAAAAAGGCATAGTAGCAATGACATATTTTCATAGATTTTGAAAGACGGAAAGAAGGATATTAGTTACTTTATTTGAAAGGTAATTTATTTGGTTGTTATACATTGTAGGTGCTAAAGTACATGTGATTGTCAATATGTATATTTTAGTTCTTTTTCATTCAGCAATGACTAGAAATACTGATCTATTGATAAATATCTAAACACTTGATATATATGTCCATCTATGTTTCAGCTGTTCTTTGTTGACCATGGTGAAGGACAATTTCGTTCAGACATTCCTGGAGAGTCGACTTACGACCCTCCATAATGCCAGTGCTCCATCCGTCACCAACTACAAACAGAAGATCATTGCATTTATTGTTGCTACTGTTCTCATTTCTCTTTTGCCAATTTTGCATATAGGTAAGACAAAAAAATTGAATTTAAACTACTTTCTCTATTTTAGGTAAAAACTGTATCATGAAAACAAGAATATAATTAGTTTTACATGAAACACTCAGAACAGGCTTATTTGAGAAGTTTAGAAAAATATTTTAAACATATGTACCGGTATATCATATACAGAAATAGAATTTGTTTTCAGTCTGAGTAAGATTTTTATTTTGAAAAACTAATTCACTGTGTTATTTGGTTTTAGGAGTATTTTATGCTAAAATATGGGTTCCACAAAAAGGATACATTGACAAAAGAACCTGTTCAAATACATGCTTTGATACCATCTTCAGAGGTTTGTAGTCATTAATCATGGAATATGTGATGTTAATTTATATGTTTAACCATTGTGATTTTAGCTTGAAACTAAAAATGGTGACTAAAGTTGTTTTTTCAATTGCCTAGGTTCCTATGAGAATCCAGGAGCTACCCCGTACAAACATGTTTATTTCAACGCTACCTGGCAGACGTCTCGTATCTGGATATTTACTGTTGTGTTCATTCTACTGGCTTACGAGAGCATCAAATACCTGATTCCATTGATGAGACGTAGGAAACTGAGGACCAGCATGTTTTGCCTGTACCTTGTTAACCTGTATCCCCACTACTACTCCTGGTGGTCCTACTTCAGCTACTACAATGAGGACTTCTACAACTACTTCAAACATCACTTCATGTTCACAGTCACGGAAATCATCGCCACCTGCATTGTGTTGAACCTTTGTGACCGCAAAAATGAGGTGGTGTCTTGGAAGGTTTTTGCCATCGTCAGCATTAATATGATGCATATCTTAGTCAGCGGGTTGGATCAATTTGTCAGTCATGTCCTTCAAGGGAAAGGAACAAACTTCCAGAGTGCCCGTGATATTGGACTCATGATTCCAGATTCCCTCCATGTGATCATTCCAATATGGCAGCTTTTTAAGTCTGCAAAAAATAGAGAAGTCCGATTGAATGAGCTGTGTAATCGAGAGGAGATCATCATGTGTATTGTTTTTGTTTCCATTTTCACTCTCATTGGTAGACTCATGTAAGAGAAGATCACAGGTATCTTACAATGTATCTCTGTTAAATTTTTTTTAACAATATAATCAATACATTTGATATGTAAGTTGATGCTAGCTGTATTTCTTTCTGTGCTTGGCATGTTGTTAAATACATGGAACATCTACATGTTTTCTTCAATAACTAGCATGAACATATGATAAAAGTGAGTTAGCTGTATGTTTAAAAAACACATTTGTGTGCAGTTTTAAAAACTGAAATATTGCTGATTTTTTAAAATGTGATTTCTCATCTTGTAATATAAATATATGGGATGACTGACTTGTAGACCCCTAAAAATGTATATTTTTTAACTTTATTGATTCATAATTGGTAAAATGTTATTCAAGAAACTTTACTACTTGTTAAATTGTATAGAGCTTTTATGTGTACATGTATTACTTTACCTTAATGTATTGAGTATTTATATATACTTAGGTATATACCTAGTCACTGTTATATCTCTGTAGTCCAGAGACTAAGTGTGAGACATACAATGGGTGTGGAGAGTTGTTTTCAAATGCTCATTCCGCAATATTCTTTCATTGAGTTATCTTTCTTGGTTGTTCATAGTTCTAACGGTTGTGACTATCTTTACATTCCATGCCATGCAATTACATGAATGTGTTCAGAATAAGATTTACAAAATCATTATTAATTTCATATACCAATGTACGTGTATTTTATATGCATTACAACATTTTGAAATCGTTTAAAAGTTTATAAAATATATTATTCAGTTACTTTATTGATGAATCAATGACAAAGAAAACATCAATGATAAATAATATTTAATCAGAAGCTATTTGTTTTGTAGTTTTTTCTTTTAATTCAGTCGTATTTGGCGATACCGGAAGAGATTATGTTGAAAGAAGTATTAAAGAGATTCATATCATTATGATAAAATTGATGGCAGTTCCAAATTTGGACATGCATGACTATTACGTAATTGTACACTATATATGCGTTCATAACTGACAATCCCCATTTAATTACAAAAATATGTTTACTAAACTGTGGCAGAAACGTATATACATTGTATAAATGTCCCTGATACTGTTTTATTGTGTAATGATCTTGATTAAATTTGGAACAAAAGTTCGCGAATTTTATCCACAGAGCATCTGGTTCAACTCATCAGTCTGTCGGAACTAGGAACAATGCCCTTAAACAACACATATTTAATGTGTGTTTTATTGACAAATAAATCCAACCCCGCCCGATCGCGTAATGGACGTTAGAGGTTCGCCGTTATTAAAGAGCTGCTGAACAGATGCCGTGTGCCTTTACCTGTTTAAAAAGACATTTTATTTTTAAAACAATAAACACTTGATAAACAAAAACCAAATAGCTATGCCGAGATTTTAAACGCCGATAACACACGAAAATTAGAAGAAGGAATAAATACACATTCATTTTGACGCGATGCTATTCTTACCGTCTGTTGAGCAGTAGCTTACCCATAGTGACGTGTAGCATCCTTGCTGGAGTTATGGAGACGGTAATTTCTATAGATCGACGTCTGACCCAGCGGGTCCAAGGGGGCCCCAAGGATTTGACCCCGAAGTTGTGTGTGATGGACAGCTACAGGAACCAGGGGTCGCGCTGCCGGACAGAGCCCTACCTTCCTACGATCATTTTACCTGTTGGAAAAGCCAGGTGAGTAGAATATTACCTTTGTAGGGCCTTGGTTAATTGTTATTCTGCGGTAGTTACTTTCTATTTTATGAAAGTACATCTCTTTAATCATAGAGATCAAAAGTATGTGAAAAAGAAATGTTTTTGATATTTGTGAAAGGTTTGTGTAGATGTATTGATTATTTATTATCAGATGTTCAAAACTTCTGGTAAAAGTCGCAAGTACTTGTAAATCGAATCGAACTTTCAAAACATCTCGTAAGAAATAAATGATTTAGATATGAAAACCCACAGGAGAAACATTTTTTTCACACTTCATTTGTATAATAATACTGCTAGACATCCATTTTCTTAATATTGCTATTACGTTTAATAATTGATTAATATTGCTGATAAAATATCTTTGATGAAAAGTACTTATTTCACCAATACAGACCATGCATCGAAAATCAAAGAATATGGATGAGAATGAACATGAATTTTTTCATTGTGAGCAGAACTCCAGCAACTTGAAGAAAATGAATCAAATATACAGTAATAAATAGATTCGCTCAAATGTTGTCTATAAATAGTTGTACGCAATGACGTACATTCGAACGTTGCAAATTGAATTGTGGTGTTGATGAATACAATTTTTAAAAACTGGAGGAAAGAAGGTTGTGTTAAATGCAGTTGTTATAAATTGTGTTGTCGTTATACAGCACAGTCGATTTGCATAGCGCATACATGTACATTTTAACGCGTGGACAATGTGCACCTGTTGACGGCTTTCAAGAGACAAGGTTGTGATAGCTGCACGGCGAGTGCGAAGAGCGATACTGGTCCAAATTTAAAAACCCTTAACGCTGGATAATAAAATCTTCTTATCGTTCACCATCATTTTGTCTTGCATACATTTACATTAATTATATGGAACATCACAGTAATGTTTGTTGACCATAGACTTGTTCCCATTCCACACGCTGGTCACCAATGTTATATTATTTCAAATCCATTTGTTAAAGTAACAAACAAATCTACGGAACACAACAATCCTGACACCCACACACCGCATAGTTGATTTCAAACACGGACAGCCAAACCAATTTAAATCAGCATTAGATTTTTGTTGGACAAAATAATTGGATCATTCAAAGTTCAAAATTGAAATTAATGTCAAAAGATTCGAAAATTGAATATTGAGTGAGCCACCTGTGGCGTATTTTAATGAAACCTTGGCTTGTAAGATTGAGACAGTGACCAAAAACACATATATTAATATCACCGATATCTTTTTTTCACTGCTAGTAGTACTAGTATCATAAAAATGAATGACTGCTGTTAATTTTCTCTGAAGACTTCGAAACACGTATTAGTATTAGAAATAACCATGAAACGGTTGCTTTGGCAATGCTATGGGATGGGATGAGGATATAATGACTTTGTTGACGCTTTTTGTTATATTTATAAAACGCTTTTATCGTTAGAATTCAATCTGTCGTGTTGGATGTCATTTACAGACCAATTATAACGCGGTTACAGAGCGAGCTTGTCGTAAAAAGGCCACATTTACTCACTTTGTTCAACCAGCTGTGATGGGAAGCCGCTGGGTAGCGGATGTTCATAAGAGGAAGACCGTGTTGCAACGTTAGCTTCAGATCAAAAATCAGTTTGGCACACTACAGGGAAAAAAGCATCCATGAACAGAGAAGGCGCCAAAGATTGGTACATAGGCACACAAGATTAATTTCGGTTACTCTTTCGTCTGCATGATGAGTACTGGTGACCAAAGCTTAGATATAAGCTTTTTGTACATAGTTATAAAAGTGTATTTCATTTTGTCATGTTTTGGTAGGTGCGACACGGCGGATTCTGTGTGGACCACCAAAGATCAGAGAAGCGAAGACCGAGTTTGTTCGGACAATAAGGATATCGAAAGGCGAGGAAACCGAGAACCACTTGATTGCATCAAAGCAGCCAAGTTCAAAAGACGGAGGCATTTTTTTCACAGAGTGAGTACAACCTTAGGCTTGTTGTCTGTTTAGTCTTATAATCAACTTTAGGTTGGAATAGAACTTTTCAACTTCTCTGGTTTTCGTTTAGTTTTTTGGTTTTGTTTTGTTTTGCATCCGCTCGAGATTATTTTCCGCATTTGAGAACTCTGGGTAGAGTAATTAATGCACGTTTGTGAATTAGGTCAATTTGGCCTGTGAGTCCAGGACAAAAAATTATTTGACAAAAGTAGAATGTCGGTTATTGATGGATTAAAATGCCATAAATTTCAGAACTGAACATTTAACTGGTACAATGCCTTCCGCATTTAGTACCTCAGCATGAATTAATTTAGATGTCTATTATTAGATCGAATGCTGCGATATTAGATGTTTCTTTCCATTTTTCTTTCAATGCGAAGTGGTATGTTAAAAAATAAATCAATTTAATTTCATTTTCACAATATGAATGCAATTTCGTTATATAAAATCAAATAAATTTCGTCACCAAGCCCAGTTCTGGCACTTGCAATGAGATATGTGTTTTTTAATTATGTGCCTTAGTTCAGTCAAGTACATTAGAAATGACGGAAGAGGGCTTTTGAGAAGAGGAGCGCGTTGCCTTTAATGGTAACCCAGAATTAAATCTTTTATCCCTTTGCCGCTTTTAAATAAAATGTTTTGATGTGAAATACATTAAAATCTACATAATTCAACTTTTGGCGACACAGTGAATTATCAATGGCTTTGTAGGTATTTTACATCATTATCAGTTAGACCTTTGTCAACTTGCAATAATAGAAAACACCAACTGTCAGCGAGAGAAGTGACAGAGGAAGCCCCCTACAAGTTTGAGTGGACCCTGCAGTGCTCACTGGGACCTAAAATCGTGTCTCTGGCTATCTCTTCACTGTCATGCTGAACTCTAACAATCCGGGTACTTTTGGAATGTACAAAAGTCATTACTAATATTATTTCAACGGTAGTATTTCGTAGCCATTCTGTGAAACGATTTAAAATATCAACGTGGTTGAAGGTCTCATACTGCGGAAAAAAAACATTTGAACCTAATTGTTAGAAGAACAAACATTGGAGTAAGCAAGACCCGGGATAAAGCAATGAAGAAAAAGTTTTTACGAAGCCGGACTTTTGCTTCTAACCAACCAAAAACAAGTTTGATGAAAAAAAGAACTAAAACTGATATTGAAAATATAAGGATACACAGAGAGAAGTCGGAACCTTTGATTTCTAGTCCAAAATCGCCATTTCTTCAATTCCATGCATGGAATACAGTCCACTCTCGGAGGTCTGTTAGAAACAGCCCAAGTATTAGAAGGAAAGAAGATGAAAGCGCAGGGGCTTCCGACGAAACGTTTATGACGGAAAAGTCAAAATATGTGGAGGTAATAAAACAGTAGCTGATATAGTAGTTAAACTCTTCAAAATCGATAAACGTTAATTAGATAGGTTCTAACAAATCAAACCACGAACGATCAAACGGCTGTGTACCGTTCATGTCAGTGCTGTTAACTATGGAGGATGCAAAGTAATTAGGATTTTAAAACAAGTTTGCTTGATTCCTATCTCTCAGTGCTAAGTAATGCATGAGTAAAGAGTACAAAGTCTTTGCAAGGGACTTTAAATAACCAAAAAATTATTTTAATTCTTTTGTATCGTGTACTAATAATTGTTGCCTTTATGTTGCCATGGTATACATGTGCCTTGTATATTGTACGGATACTGTAAACGTACTACATTTGGCTGTGTATTCTGTTTTGGTGGAATCCGGCTTCCGCTAAATCAAGTACACCGTTAAACGCCATGCATAAATACATAAGAATGGTCACATTCAGGAATACGCTAATTCAAATTCACGCCAACTTGTTCAAAAACTGATTTCCCCCATATTCCGTACACGCCAAATATAATACGTTTACAGTATAAAAAATGCACGTTATTATCATTTATTTATAAAGTTGATTCGTCTTTGCAATCAGTTGATTCGGATGTAGACAGGGTAGTACGACCCACAGTCCTCCTTCAGAATTGAAGAACAATATCCACATATTTCAGAACTTAAATTTGAAATGTTTTCTATTTATGCAGAGCTCTTTATCTAAAGGAGATTAATACAGTCTAATAATGGCCCCGACCATCCAGTCCTAATAAGTCATTGAAATTGAAACCAATAATGAATATAACGTTCCTAAATTGCGTGGTACGTACGTTCTATAATTCCTCGGAAAACACTGGTGGAAGGTGGCAAACCTTTAATAAAAGTTCTTGATCTAAGGGATTTCATATACATTCTTAATCAATTTTGACTAATGATTACTCATATTTACACATGTAAGTAATGCAGATGATTAAAATTTAGAATTTTCTTCTATTTATCACATGTCATATTGTATAAACTGTAGAAGGCATAGGACTAATATTATTGGAATATTAAAGCATTTAAAATTTCATCGTTCATAGTGGAAAGTCTTGGATTCAATAAAGTGCCGATGCAATCGTTCTAGTAATCGAATGTTGACGATCCTCTAGATTATTGATAATACCTCTTGATATCTGTTACTAACAATCTGTTTATAAGCTTGATAATGGGAAGGAAGATTGGTCACCTTGAATTACAATTTATTTGACACAATGAAACGTAAATCCCATGAACAGAATGAAGACTGACATCCCCCATTATGCGACTGCCTGGAGCTACCCCCAAGACAACGAATGCTTGATCACAAAATGTTTTAATGCAGAGTAAATTGCAACCTCGTAAACACCTAGTTATGCAACTGGCATATTTCATTACCTCTTAGATAAATATTTCACGGGTTCTTCCTAAAGAAATTCCTTCTTCCTCGGAGACGAGAACAATGCAATGACCAGCACAACAATGTGCAGGAAAAATGAAAACCGTGTGTGATAGTTACTCATTGCCACCCCTCCTCTAAGACAGAAAGGAAAATTAATCTCCTTGTTTTTTCTTCCATGGGACGGTATCAAGCTTAAAAGCGATCGATTGAGCTTATACTTTATGTAATAGCAATGCCTCCTTTAGGCACCCACAACCTTAGAACTGACAGGGGTAACTACGCATTCAACAAAATTATCTTGAATACCCGATGCCCCAGGAATGAATGACGCTATGGGATGAATGTAGCATTAATATAAGAAAATCTATCGATAATTGTGTTAGTTTTATGTATGGGAGGCGATTAAGTCACGGATCTGGACGGGTTCCGTCAGCGGTTCACAAAATCAGTAATAAATCTTGTAACACTTGGCGATTATTTAAATGTCGCTCAGATATATCTTGTCATGCGAATTGATTTAGATTTCCTAATAAATTACACAAATACCAATAATCACCCAAAATGCGCCAGGAGTATGGATGTTGAACACCTAGTTGAAGATTTACAGTCTCTGGTTTCGGAGTTACACACAAAATAAATGGAGGCTGTTGAGCTCATCAGGACGAGAGCTCATTCAAACGAGGAGAGGGACTCTGAATTAATCTTCAAGATGAACAACTGAAATTACACCGATGTGAGAATAAACACTGTCAACAAGGCTGGAGAAGAAGTCGCCACTCTTGTGAAGGCCACAACTGACTGAGAATTTGGACCAAATTTCGGAGATATAGCTGTAATTCTCCGTTGCCGAGGAGGTTTGGGTGACAATAAATACATATCTGCTCAATAAAACGAATTTTTCATTTCGGGATTATTAGGAGACATGAAGATAACAACAGTTTTAATCAAGTTCTCTTTGTTGGACTTTCCCGTATTTGCCGATACCATGCAGAATTGATTTGGAAGTTTACTCACTCAATTGTGGAAGATAAGTTAGTTGATATTTTGTGGAACTGAAGTGCATCTCTAACGTATAATTGCAGATTGTCATTGTTCAAACATAATTATCCATTGTCTAACAATAACATACCAATACTGACCGAGATGATTCCAACTCGAAAATTAATTGAAACCGCAAATGATGACGCCAGATTTTATAGGCGACGCTCGGACGCGCAGTTCGGAAGAAAATTCAGTGATGGTAACATTCTGTGCTTTAATTCAAATCTAAAAAAACGAACGTCATCTTTTTCGGACTATCCAAGAAGACTAAGTGTCAAATCAGACCAAGACTTCCGGAAATTTAGCAGTGGCAGCATTGACGTGTTTTACCAAAGCAGACGATATAGTCGCGATGACGTCATGGAGGCACAAGGATTTACAAAAAGTAAAGTTTATCCAATAACCGAGAGGAAAATATTAGAAAACGTGGATGGGCTTTATTTGTCGAAATCAAAACTGATGAAGACTCGTTCAACAAACAACATTATCTTACCGCCACTGAATTTACGTCTACCAAAAACAACCCGTAAACCCCAGAAACCCAATGGAAAGTCCCTTCGGAGAGTTAGGTCGGAAAATTATGTCATCCCACTTCCGTTTAAGAACAAGATTTTGGTAAGTTTGTATGGATTGTTTTTTTTAGTAATAAAAAAGGCTTTGACAATCAAAAAACATTACGATGTACACTTTGAGTCAGTGACGTTAGTATTGCAGATGTATACAGTAGGTGTTACTTTGTACATTTTACATGCTCTGTATGAGTGTAAATACAAGGTTACATCTAAAATATATCGTAAATTTTGTGTTTTACACCCACCCAAAAAAATTCACAGTATGACATATATTTGTAAATTCCATGTGTCAAACTTAACAGGAATTTATGGTTATCAAATAGTTTCATCTGCTTGAATTAAATGTCAATAACAGAGAAATTTATGCCTAATTTTATACTGTATATTTTGTTTTAATGCAAAACATTTTCCCATAAGGACTTGGAAAGACGTTTATAAAATACACTGTAATACTCGTGGTTGTGATAATTATCATCTATAAAATTCATCTCTTTGCACTTTACGGAAAAAAGTAAATGTAAAAAATTGTAAAAAAAAAATAAAAAAAAAAATAAATTTTTAAAGTGTATGCAAAGAGGATGTGATATACATGATTCCCTTGCAGAAATATATGACATTCATGTATTAAATCATTTTTTTATAGATATTTTCTCTATTGCGGTTATTAAATTTTATATGAAAAAGCAAAACAAACAAAAGCCTTACAGACATACAGGTTACAGGCGCCTGACGTTATAACTTTTTCTTATATATAAAATTAAATATATTTATCCCCTAAACCTAATAATACACCCTTTATAACGCCAGGTGCCTGAGCTACAGGTATATGGAGTAAACTGTATAGTTTTACATTGCTGTGTACTATTATGTATACAATACTAGGGTACTTGTACTTTGTGTCTGCCAATTTTCACGTTTGTTGTGCCGTGTACCAGTTCTTTTCCATGGTCGGTCTGTTGTTTTATTTCCTTCTGTTGACAGAGCACTCAATGTCTCCGTTACAAAACAACCTTATATTTCAATCACTGCAGGTTTCGGGTGTCATAAATCTCTCCTGCACTTTTAACGTAAGACAGTGAATTACTTAAGGTTATGAAAAGTCAGACAGATAGTTAATAAATACAAGAATTATTGTGGTTTTCATACATTATCATGATCATTTCCATTATTTTGATCCCAACGATTTGCACACAAAGAAATATTTCTTGAAGGACGATTTGATTTCATTATTTACGAATCCTTCTTTATTTGACTTCCCCCGTTTAAAGATTGTATGAAGATTTACTGTGCCTTAATGAAATAATGAAACTGTTTAATGGGGGTATTACAAGTGATTTCTGACTTTATTACGAGATGAGAGGAGGGATATGTTTACACAGCTATAAAGACTTATGAATGGGGCATGGAGACAAAAGTACCTCCATTACTGAAGATCACAATTAAATCGACCGATTATTAGTGTTTAGTTTACTGTAGAGATTCAAGTACCAGAGGCTCCTACCCGCCGACAATGGCTTAACTTTCACCATAGCGAAGCCTTTGTACAAAAACCAGCCACAGAAGCTATTCATTTCACTAAAATAATTTTGAGTCACAAGAAGTTGGGAACAGACAGGAAGAAACATGGACATACAGCAAAAGAATTCTATTAATTATCAAAAAGAAAAAACGGAAAAAAGTAATTTGCGAAGAAAAAGCAAAGAAATGCGACCTGATGCTTCCAATGGTGCCATCGTGTCTTCCAAACCGAAACGAGGCTTGGCGCGAATTGCCAGAAGAAAGAGATGGGAACGAGTCTGCGGTCGAATATTAATGTGTAGAGTGTTTCTTTCTCCGAGTCTGAAGATTGATTCCAATGACCATGAGTGGGTTTCTAGATTTACCGTTAGTGTGAGTAAATTCTTCATTTTTCCCATGGGAAGAATCCGATCTCTTGCCTATTCGTATAATTTATGTTTGTAGAAAGTTATTCACAGCTTTAGATCTCTGTTTAGAGTTATGTACATTCGTATGATGGAGTTGACAAGTGATATACCTTTGGAGTGCAGGTAAATTTATCGTTTTCTCCCCTCATCCCCCCAAAAAGGGAAAAGAGCTTTCGATAAGATAACGGAAGTCGCCTCTCCACGGCTTCAAAGCATTCCTGTGATCCAGGGTCAATGCAGATTACCTCTACATGAATTGTGTTTACCTGTTTTAATTTTCTAAGCAAAATCTCGTCTTGTCATGTGGCTTCCACGTTGAATTTATCATATCTGCGCTTTCAATCACAATAGCGTTGTCATTTTGGAACAATGTCGAAATTGAAAGGCGTTGATCTGGTAGAAACGCTTTGTTTGCACTGACCCCACCAGATAACAGAGTTTATATGATGTGATCAGACTAAACAGAAACAAGGCAAATGTCACCCTCTTTACCTGATTCATATTCCCCGCGCCCAGCCACCATGCCCTGCTGCTTTCTACATCAGAAGGTAAGACCAGGGTTTTTCTGCTGCATAGAAATCTTGAAAAGTACGTGATGTATTTCAAACGAAGTTTAAAAAAAGATGACAGTATTAAAACAGCGAGATCAAAAGAAGCAATTGATTCAGTCGTCTCTAAAGAATTGATTCTTTTTTCTTTACAATCGGTCTTGATTTTTCATATGCTTTTTTATTTTAATTTCAATTTCTTTTGTAAAAGGGAAAGAGTATCAAATGCAATACTTTATCTGTTTTTTTTTATTAGATTATTTTTCTTTCAGTTTCTTGTATTTTCATTTGCTTTGCCTCGCTTGTTATTATTTTTAAATTCCCCTATTTTGGAGAAAATGGTAAATAATGAATAAAGCTTAACGGTGGAACAGTTAATCAAAATCTGATGTGTAATTGCTGTTGTGTATTTTAATATTTCAAATTTAATATACTGCCAAGGTAAAAGTACCAATGCTGTCAGCAAAATATGGTAAAATTTGTCGTCGATAAAATCAATTTTTAAATATTAAAAGCCCTATAGCAAGGTCTGCAATAGACATGTCGTGTATCATATTTCAATTTACTGCAAGGATGTCATCAATATTAGGTTAACTAGACAAAAGTTCCCCTCTTAAGGTTTGTGGTGTTTATCATAAACATTTTGGAATATTCTGCCTCAATAAGATCATAAATATTGAGGAAATGATTAGCTTTCTTTTACAATACAATGTGCCTTATAGTTAACTGGTGACGTTATATGCTTACAAAATGTTAGACTTTGTGTTTTGTAACAAACGTACATAGACCCACAGCACATAAAATTGAAGTTGTAAATCACGCACAAGTTGACCAACTTCATATCTTTCTATGCAAATATTTACTTAGTTGCAAATTTTGGGTCGCACGCTTCAACGTTTAACATAATTAAAAAGTTGAAGAAGTAGCATATTGCTGTCGGTGTAATTCGATAAATTTCATATTCATCAAAGAATTTTGCTGTTATTTGTTATTTTAGTTTGGTGGTCTTCTTGCATTCATAGGGCTTAGCTACTGAGAAGCCCAGCGATAATTTGTATAGCCTACTAGATTCATTGGAGTAATTGTGGGCTTTGAAATGAAATGTCAATATGGCAAAGAATATTCATTGAATAGTGAAATAGAATAAATCTATTTCATTTATCCAATTTTGTAGAAAAGACTAAGGTTTCTTTTTTTGTATAGAAGCTAGTTACGAGAGATACTACTGGGCAACTTTGATAGATAGTAGTCAGTCTCCATGGAAGGCTGTCGGAGAAAGAATAGACCAAAGCACTAGTGAAATATTAATATTTGAAGTTTTCTACACACGCAAACACCCCGTTACCGCACCTGTCGACTTTAATTTTGCTGGACACAAAAACTTAGTTTGATAATGGAGTTAAAAGGTTCTTTAGTGTTTTGTGTGCAGACTGGAAGAGCTTAAAAACATCTGGTGTCTTTACGTTGGTGAGTAACGCTGAGTGAGGTTTTTGCATGGAGGAACTCTTAGACGTTGAAAAGAAAGGGATTAATCATGGATCTGTTCGAACGAATTTTATCATCTCCCAAGGACTACCCAATCCCTCCCCTCAAAATAAAAGAAAAAATCAACAACATGTACACAGCATACAGTCTTGATGGTTCATCCGGGCCGATGGATCACAACTTCCTAAAGGAGCCCGAAGAGAACCACTCGGCCGTAAAAAGGAGATACAGGAAGCGTAACTATATAGCATCTCCAAATTTGCGGAAACCTAGGCTTGAACCAATACGGTTCTTTCATATTCCTGCGAATTTGCAGTGGATATATGATAGGGCGAAAGAAAAGCAGTCGGTGAAAGATGCTCTAAGAAAGCGGCGATTTAAGAGGAAAAAAGAGAAAACGATAGAGACAGTCGTAATACAAGTGATAGAGATTCCAGAACCCGACTTAACTCCCAAAAATGTTGTTGAGGTAAAGAAAGAAGGAATGGTGTTAGTACTAGGACACTTCATGTAGAAAGCATAATTAGTGTACGATTTGTTTTCCCAGTAGAAGGCTGTTGTACAAACCGAGGTACAAGATTATGGTACAAACTGTGATACTGAATGTTGTACAAACTGTGTACGAGTGGAACAAACTTTAGTAAGACTTGTACAAACTCTAGTACATTGCACGAGATTGGTGTACAAATTGTATTACGAGAAACAAGTTGCAGTACGAGGCTGTTGTAAAATTCGTAACAATTGTTATTCTATTTTTGGTTCGTTAGATAATTGTATTTTTTTTATTTGCTTGCAGCCACTGGTTAGATTCAGGCGTGCCGTGAAGACGATACAAGTTTTATTGAAGGCGACCCTCACCAACTCACAGGGCCAGCGCCATGATCTCCTCTCCTGGGCACACCAAGACACCAGCTCTTCAAAGAGGGAGTACGAGATGTTTGGTCTCACCTTTGACCCCGGGGACTTCAGAGCCAAAAAGGAGGTAGAATTCATGTAATAGTACACGTATTGTAAATTCTAAAAAAAACGTTTAAGGACTTAAACAATAACAATTCGGACAGTGGAATTGCTAAGTGAAGTTGTTCCTGTGAATTCCATCGTCAAAAAAGCTAGAAATACGTTAATCTTACTTATCTTTCTTTTTAATTACAGACTATTTTAAGTAATGAGGCAAAAGCTATTTTATCCATGGAGCCTGAACGAAGGACCGAGGAACAACTAAAGGTGGCGCTGCTAGCGCTGAATCAGGCAGTGGAGGCGTTCAGCGAGTTCCCGATCACCATGCAGAAGTCGCTCGTGAGGGTCGGCTGGTATGAACAGTGAGTAAACGTAGATTGTCTCTGATCCACAACAAAGGCTGCTCATCTATTTAAAATACCACTTCCATTGTCAGTTTGTCAACATAAAGGTTGAACACGGTGATTGGTTTATTGAAATCTTTTCATAAGTGTTTATAAAAGGATTCCAGAGAAATAATAATGCGAGATTCGTTTATAGCTTCTCATTTTATCGTTAAGCAAACAAACGGATTTTTAATTATTTCCCTGTGTTTAAACAGACATCAGTAACGCGTTTGCGATGAAGAAATGTCATCATTGCATAATGTTTGAATGGCAGTATATCACGATCCTCCTTTGAACATGCCCATTCTCTTTTGTTGCAGTTTTGAAGACAAACGAGTCATCATAAGACAGGGTCACATGGCAGACAATTTTTACTTCATATTATCTGGGACAGGTACACATTCTTTCTATCAATGAGTACTCCATTAATACTTACCAATGCATGTGGTATTTTGGTAATACGGAACCAGTGTTCATACTTTTGAAGCAGGGGAAAAAACTAATATTTAGGAACATGCATATAGCATATACGAAATGAAAATCATTTTTAAAAATCAAGACCTTCGTTCTCATTTTTTAAACTTCGGAGCATTAAATCAGGAAAAAAATTATTTTAAAAATATCATTTTGCAAGCTATTTTATTTATCCTAGATATATTCACGCATTTTTTGAATCTTTCAAAAACCAATGCATGTGGTATGGTGGTAATAAAGAACTTGTGTTCTTACTTTTGAACTAGGAAAAGAATTAATATTTAGGAATGTACATAACTATACGTAATGAAAATCAGTAAGTAAAAAAAATCCAAGCTGTTTTTTTTATCTTGAAGAAGAAATATACACATGACATCTTTAACGTTTACTTGTAGCTGTTGTCACCATCCTACAGACTGACACTGAGTCAGGGGACCAGGTGGTACGAACGGCCGCTGTCCTAAAAAAGGGGAACAGTTTTGGGGTGAGTACATATCGTTATTACAAAATTCGTAGACAATTTTGTAAACTGAAATATTAAGGATATTTTTGCTGCATACTTAGGAAGAGTTTTTTTCTTCTTAAAATAGCATTAAAAAAAACAAATGCTGATTTGAATCGATGACAGTATTTGCGTATTTCCTCCACTAGAAAAATGTTTTGCTAGAACCTGCACAATGATTCGAAACCATTTTATTTGTGGCCACGCCTGTCGTGATACAGGTTTCTTTCAATTAATCTATCATCCACTTCTAAGGTCTTACCAAAATACTTTCAACTTACGCTTCTATAAACGAGTGATTTGCAAACGATCCGTTGCTATCATTGTCACATGCCGCGGCCAAATGATGTCGGTATGCTGACAATGGGCCTTGGTTTGAAACAACGGTTTATCTGCTGAAGGGTTATCGCGAACAGAACGAAAAAAGCAAACAAACAAACTGCACAATATGTAACTTAATTAACTGTACTAGTCATCGTAGTATTTCTATGAAACAGTATTTGAGTTTTACTATTTGATAATTTGTCAGAGAAAGGACGTAACATTTTTTTTATAAGAAAATGACGTTTTGGTTCACACCATTTATCATATCTGGTGATGTCGCATCAGATCTCGCATTTATAAAGAGACCTTGAAAATATATGTATTTTTCATTGATGGGTTGAATGATAAAAGAACAGTTTAAAATGTCATTGTTAGGATCGAATGAAATTAAGACGGAGAATGTCAGATGCCGTAACATCAAAGACACGCAAATATCTGATTTATAAGAAGGTGAATTAAAGTTCAATAACACATCTATTGGTTTTTAAAACATTTTAAACAAGTCACAGAAGAATCATTGAGAGTAAATTAAGATTTCAATACCAAAGTCTAGTTCCGTTTATGAGGTCGGTACGATATACCGTCGCCGGGCGTTATTTACAATAAGGAACATTTTACGATGACAGTTTTAATTACCACTTGTAAAAGAGTTTTCTTGGCCGCTATTGATGAACAGTATTAGAACCCTGCCTATCATCCGGTATGCTGTGTATAGAATAAAGTATCTACGCATAATGCTGCTTATTTGCGTTTCAATATCATTTGAAAGCAAATGCCACATGCAGAGCAAGATTTGCATTGTTACTAAGATTTTCTGGAGTTACCGTGGAAGACGAAAAAGATTGCTGCTTTAAGCCTATCGATCAAAACGGAAACTATACTAGTTAGTATTTTCCCTCTGTAGAGCTCTATCATTGATTGAGCACACCTCTCCTTGCAGGAACTGGCGCTTATGCACGCTGCTAAACGGAGCGCCACTGTCACATGCAAAAATAGCGTGGAACTTTTAGCAGTGGGACGTGAGGATTTCGTGGATATATTCATGCCCATGGATAAAGACCAAGAACCGGAGCACATCCGCTTCCTACGGACAGTCCAACTCCTGAGAGGCTGGCCCATCGAACGGCTTCCGTATCACGACCCCAAGATCTGTTGCTTCACTTATTTCAGGTTTGTATTGTATGTGGGTCAAGGATCATGGAACAATCTTTATAGATTCAAATAAAAATTTCAATTACTAGTAATCATAAATGCTTTCTGAGCATAAACTGATTCTTAAAATGTGCAGTTAAAAGAATTGAATATTTATAATATCTATAGCAGTATTTGAAATTTTAATGAATATTTGTTTTTGTAATGATAAACTTTTTAGACAAGGTAAAAATTGTGATTAATTGAAGTCTAAAGACGGCTTTAAAATTCTGGGAGCAGGTTAACGACAAGTTAATTTTCGATTGGACATGAAGCATTGATATTTTTTCAATGAATATTGTTGAAACTTGTCATTCGTTTCATTCCATTTTTAGGCATATATTAAAATAAATCTCTCTCTCTCTCTCTCTCTCTCTCTCTCTCTCTCTCTCTCTCTCTCTCTCTCTCTCGTGCAAAAGTCATGTAAGTACCGCAGTTGTTCTCTCTAACCTCTAACGAACGTACCCACAAAACCATAAAGAAATAAATAGCGTGACCATATTTATTTACAGAAGGGGCCTCCTGCTGTGTAAGGACAGTAACATCAGTGAGTGGGTCTATATCATCAAGACAGGATCCTGTAGAGTACTCAAATCACTCCATTCAGCTAAACCGAATATACCAGGACTGCCAGCCAATCAACAAATAGCTAAGTCCCTGTTACGTAAGTGAAACCATCAATAAGCATGCAAATTTTATCGCAGGGTTCTAGTAAAATACTTGTTTTAAACACTGTTCTCTCGGCGTTGGTATAAGTCATGTATTATTCAAGGCACTTGAGCTTCATTTTAATTTATGATTGATTTACCAGTGAAAAGTTGATGGTACACTTGTGACGTCATAAATTACAAAATATTTACTGATTGTTAGTTAATTTTACATAAATTATTTATTAAAAGATTAACTAATTTTTTAAAACAATAAGACAAAACCTATAACTCCGAAACAAAAACCCTTTAATGAACATAAGAATGATTATTTTTTGAAACATAATATATACAAACCAGACGATGTTAAGAATTTTAGTTTACTGTCGTTTGTTTTACGTACATTTTATGAGCGGTGAATTTAAATGAAAGTTGCAGAAAATCCTTTTAACATAATTTCATTTGCACCACGATAATGATAAATTTCAATCTCAAACTTGCAAAAGCATTTAATTTTTTGGACTTTACAAAATATCAAAGCAACACAGAATTCAATAATTACCGCCTTTATAAATTAACAGACGCATCAAAGCGGAAACCTATTGGATTTCGCAAACAGACAATTTTGATTATATTAGTTTCAATAACATTTTACGCGAAACACGGTAAAAAATCAATCCGTCTGCAACTGTTAGATAATTTGGCATATCAATAATAATCATAATGAAAAGATTAATCAATAGTTTCATATTTTCAATGAGTTTGTTTTATCTTAGATGAAAAAAGAGCCAAAGAAAACTGGATTCTGAAGTTTTTTTTATCAATACACACACGAGTTTTTTTTTTCACTCTTATCTTATTTTAACTGTTATTTTTGGGAGTTGATTTTAATCAACTTTCCTATGCAGTTACTCTGGCAAACCGGAAATGAAACAGTGTTTGGACCTCAAGACAAATCACCACCGCTGACAAGACTTCGTACTTAAAAATAATATAGATTTTCAATCAGGGCTTAATTGACCCTTTTTGGTACAGGGTCCTGTACCCTTTCAATTGGGGATTTTTCGTCGAAATATTGTTTTTTTGGGAAAAATATTTAAACAAATATGGCTAAATCTAGTTAGCAAAAAAACCCAAAAATTCTATACAGATTTCTTAGTTTCTAACTGCATATTACATATATAATCATTAAATTAATGTTTGCATCATAATAAAACACAATTAACAGAACATTCAGATATTTTAATTGACATACATAAGGATGTCTCACTTAGCAGTTACAAATTCAGCATCCTATATCTTTTATAGCACAATACGACACAGTTACTTTATTGAGAATTTATCAATTAGATTTTGGAAAAAACAGTCAATTTTCCATTAGGAGTGGATCCTTTTACAAGACCTGCATGCAAGAAATATTATGCCCTGTCAATTAATGTATCCAGAAGCATTGCTCTTCAAGGAAACTTATTCATAAATATCTTGAAAATAGTCAGATTTTAAATGGTACGAACAATTTAGATATTTTTGTGGTCTTATGTATTTCTACGCCAGAGTTCAATATTGCTTGGATACAATTATTTAGACATATTTCGATTACAGATACGAATTTGATGGCGTTTATTCAGTCTTTAAATATTACACACCAAGATTCATGTGGGGTTTTCCGTTTTTCCGTCTATACATGTAGCTCGGAATTGCATTGGAAAAGTCCGAAAATTCATATTAGAACTACATGTATTATACCAAATTGTCCAGATATTTTGTATTATGACTCCGTGAAGCTGATTTAATTATGCCTATTTTTGCTGAGGTGAGCGATGTGGCCCATGGGCCTCTTGTTTTTCTGAGTTTACTTTATTTTATTTAGCTTGCAACTGTTATTTTATCTCCGTCTGTAACAGTTATTTTCCCTCCGATTGTTACTAGCATTTGTCATCAATATTTGTTTTCTTTTGTCTGAAACTGTTTTTTCGTACAAATGTATTCAATCTGTAACCGTTATTTTGTACAAATATAATCAGTCTGTAACTGTTATTTCGTACGAATGTAATCAGTATGTAACTCTTATTTTCAGGACTCCCTCCGATATCTCCACCGAAGTCCTCCAAGACATCGTCCTCCTCATCTACCTCCTCCTCGGACAAATCCCCGCGGTCCGACTCCTCGTGTGGGACGCCCCGCCCATCCAAGCAAAAGTGCACCATACAGCACCTCTCTGACATACTTCACAAACCATATCCAGAGGGTAGGTCATGGTCACTTTTATTTCAGGGTCTTCAACACTCTGCTCATCTAACATAATTTTACTTTTATGAAATATACGCATTGTAATCTGAATAGTAATTGAAATGTTTACAATGTCAGCCAAAGTTGCAGGGCACATATGCATCTTTTATATAAGTCTAAAATTGGAATGAGATTTGTCTTTCTTGTTTGAGGGTCTGTGACATTTAACAAAAGAAAAACATAAGATAGCAAAGCTAGTGGTGTACGGCAAGAGTATATTTACCCCCTGTTAAACAATCAAAGTAATACTGGACTAGGATACGTCTAGTTTTGAAGATAACGCGTTTACATATCTATATAGTTCGATTCAGTTGCTGATATTGATGAACATCTATATGTCCTATATGACTAGTGTACAAATGACGCCACCACATGTATTTTTGTGATTGTAAACTTATGATTGAACAAGATTCGATTAAAATAGTACAAATGCATCGTACTTTTCAGATTCAGCAGAGCAGGAAGAGCACCAGCGGTTGTTAGATTCTATCTTCTCCCAGAAACACTCCTACATATCTAAATGGGGAAAGGTGAGAGTGTTACTAAGTCATTAAACGGTTCTTCTAACGGTACATCGATACAAAGTGCTTTATACTTCATTTATTATCGATGCTGTAACGGGAGTAAATCCGTCTAAGGTTTATAAGCCTTGAAAGTAATTATGTCGTATATCTTTTGTGTGTATTTTAAATACTAGTATGCCAAATATAGACCAAATAAAGTAGATGTACCTTGAAAGGTTAACTTTTCCTATTTTGCACTGTTAGACTCTGTTAAAAACAATATTATCACCAAGACAAGCATGATGCTGTCTTTGGAATGAATCTATTAAAAAAGGATTTCTTTTGCATAAATATTTTTGAAATTTTTTTAGTAATTATATTGTATATTACAATGTAGAAATCGAACAAAATTGGATTTGATATACCGTACTTTATGCATAGTCTTAGTAAAATGCTAGCCAAAAGAGAATGGCAGTGACATTAAAATAGGATCCTAAATACCTTAAAATAAGTCAATATCAATAATCAAAAATTAATTTGGATTTGTTTATGAAGAAGAATTTATATAGATATAAATAATGGTTGTATTTTTAGTACGTTTTATTACCGACAATTTTCTACTTACAAAGTAACTTACTGCAAAGTAATATGGCTTAATGATCAAATTAATGAGTTCATTTACACGCGAATTTTTTTTTAGGTGAGATTAAATAGAATTTGGATGCAATTCAAAATAATTCTACTTGACCGTTAAAAATTTGACATCTGTTAACACCTGAACTGCAATTCAAAATCCTAACCACAATAGATTTTCTTGTTAAATAATAAGTTTTTGATTTGCATTCAGGTTTTTAAAAAATACGTTAATAATAATGACAGTTACCTAATTCATTACTTTAGTGACCTAATTTTTTTTTTTGATTGACAGCGAACTTCTCCAAAACTGTCTCCGTCCGAGAGTGCCCTAAAACGTCATCGGCCCGATACGGTGTACGTACAGATACAGAAGCTAGGACCCAAGGAAACGTTTGTAAGTCATCTTAACGGGTTAATACTGATACCGTTTGTGTGTATATATAACAAAGTGACCAAAAAACTTTGCAAGTTTTGAAGTACTGATATGTTTTATGTACATATACAAACGTCAGATCCGAAAAGTTATCCTAAAAAGAACCCATCAGAGATCTATTGAAAATTATTCTCACTATACAAAGCATGCACGGATCAAGACGAAGGGGTGTGGGGTCGGGAGTTCAGACCACCTCCTCCGTAGAATATTCAAATTTAATAAATTCACATAATAAATCCCTGAAAACAGGCCTTGGACTCCCCCACTTCAAAAAACTAAATTATCCCTCACCACCCCCCCCCCCCCCCCCCCCCAAAAAAAAATTCTGGATCCGCGCATGCAAAGCACGTTTTCGTCGTGACTATTGAAATTCTTCTCTTTTCCTACTGAAGGGAGTTGAACAGGTGGCCTTTGGTCGAATAGGAAAGACAACGAGCACCATTCTTGTATCTGAAGGAGCAGAGTGTATTCTCATCAACAGGAAATTTTTCCAACAATACCTGACGGATGAAGTCGCCAAGAGAATACGACGAACTGTAAGCTATCAATTTGCACATAGATGTACAACCATGATTTTTAATACAGCTAGTATATGTTCTTATCAAAGTAGTGTAAAGCAACATCTGTTATACCATTACAATAATTAATTTTATTTGCTAATTCAAGTTTGAAAAAAATCACACAATTCAAATAATGTCATAAATCAGCTTGACACAAATTTTATAAATTGTGATATATATTTTATCATCTAGTGTCATCAGGCACGTAGCTTTACAGTATCTATAGTTTTTACCTGTTTTTTTTTCAAATGACAGACATACTGTAACTATAAATTACAGTTGAAAACCAGTGCTTTTAAAAGTTGAACATACACAGACCTGATGTGGTTTTACATTGACAGTTGCAGCCCATTCCGTCAGAGGAGAGTCTACAACAGAAGCTACAGGACAACACGAACTGGGAGGCGTACAAAGCCTTGACGGTGGTCAACCACATGGTGCAGCACAAGGCCCACGGCGACTCCCAGTTCTATTGAGTCAATCCGGGAATCCGGGAGTTTACTTTGAAAGTTTTACATTTTATATTCAAATTGTGCCAAGTGTCAAACTGCGAATTTTGAAATTAATTACGAAATTTACAATATGACAGCTAGTTGTTATACTAGACAGACGAAAGGGAGATAGGGATGTCTTATTGAGCAATAGATTGGCTATATGCAGGTGTTTCTTGCATGATGAATGCATTAAGGCCTTTGTTGTTTCTGTTTTGTCTAAATGACAAAATTACATCCGTCCAAGTTATTTTTATGTAGTTATTTATAAAAAAATATGTGCAGACACATTGATCTGCTGATGTATTGTCTTTCTGTAGATAAATTCAAATACCATGATAAACATGTGCATCAAACACTACACATGTGAGAAAGTGCAATATTTTCAAATAAACAATAAACGATTGCGAAAACTTTTTTTGTCTTATTTGCCTCAGTTCGAATTATACAGTTTTTTAGTGTTCATAGGCTATGAATTTATTGTCATCCCCTACAAAAACCAATTGAAAATTAGATGTTAATTAGCTTTAGCTATGTTTCGTATGAAATGACACTGATAAATTATTCAATGGTAAATCGACTAATTTCCAAAAGATGTTTGTTGAAGAATATAAAAGAAATAAAATAAACTCACAGAATTTCTTGGAAAAATAAGGAACTTCTTGGAAAAACGTTATACGGGGCTATTAGGTATAGCAAAAATAATATTAATGTATTAATAAATATAATATTTATGTTAATTATCTGAGAGGCCCTTTTTTGTTTGTTTTGGCATTTTCATATTTTTTATGTAAAGTCATCGGTCATACTTTATCTCATAAAAACCTACATAATTTACACCATAAACATCATTCATTTAAACATGGCCACTAAATTGCAACTTGTGGAATTTAATTAAATCTAAGATGTGGATAGATATTTGCTCAAAACATCATAGATACTAAAATGTTGAAAATCTTGAGAAAAAAGATTTTTAGTGTGTTTTTTTCTAGATACTATGGATATTATGAACTCTTTCAAGATCACAATATAGTTGTTTTCTTATATTTTATTAATAAGGATATATCTTGAATAGTGATGGTATTGTGTGACAGACTGTAAGCAGAATAGAAAAGGCAAATAAAGAATGACCTCCTCCAAAAAAAAAATGATAATAAAAATCAAATAATTTGATCAACAAAAAGACGATACTGTTTCATCACACTATTTTTACGTCATCGTAGCAGATAAACTGATTTTGTTCAAAAGCTATTCATCTTTTTATTAAACAGAGGAAATACGATCAAAATTAGACCGAAAAATAGGTGATGTAATAATAGCTAACAATCACATTAAGGTCAATTAAATACCAAGTTTTGATAATTTTTGCATACGTGTCGGTATTATATTAAATAAATCTCAAATGGTGAGTTATGTAAGAAGATTAGGCACATTATAAGCTTTACACTTTAGTCTAGATTGTCTAATAACAACTTTTATACATTTTTCTAAATGAAATGACTCAATTTAAACTTTTCTGAAAAATGTTGCACAAAGCCTTCCAGTTATATCTTCTTTTTTGCAAATGCGTACTTTGCAACGTGCAGAAAAGTTTATGAGCAACTCTGCCGCTAAATATAAAATTAAATGGTGATTATCAATTAATCCTGAAAAGCAATCCCTAGTAATGTAATTGAGTAACCATTTCACTTTTAGATAATCCCCTTTTCTTAATCCTAGTGATAAAAGTTTAGAACGATTTTATACCTGCCCACTAAAAAGGGGTATAATGGAATTGGAGTGCATGAAAAACTTGGGGTAAGTTTATTTTTCCTTTAGAAATATATACATAACTGTCGGCATTGTTATAAAAGTTGACATATCAATATTTATATCTCTCACATATGTAATATAAGATACGAGTTTATATAAGAAAAATGCCCAATGACGATATGTATCTAGACTGTAAGCAGTAGATTTCAGATACATTTTTGTTTTTCAAAATTAGGCTTACTAAGTCGAAGACAAGGATAAAAATGTTAACAGTTGTTAAAGATTGATTTTAAATGATTTACGAAGTTGTAACATATAATGAAATTTAAAGTTTACGTTCTAAAATGATACCTATTGAACAAACCGGTGTTGTATAGCAGTTTTTCCCCCATAGTAGCTTTTCCCCCCGGAAAACCTACTATATAGTAGCCTTTCCCCCCGGGGAGAAAAGCTACTATATAGTACCTTTTCCCCCATAGTAGGGTTTCTCCCTCACGTTTTTGGTTCAGATTGTATAAAAAATATTAATGGAAATCCAGTAAGGATTAAAATCAATGTTTCTACACTCCCAGGTTGCATACATGTACATATCTGCATTCATCTGTACAGGTTAAGTTTCGTTTTGCCGATTTATTATTTTTATAGACAATGCTGAAAGTTGAACATGTATGTAATGGAATTACACATAGAACTTAATTTTGGTAAAATATTGAAAAAAAGTTTTACAAGTTATACACTTATATGCATAATTCTGTGTTCTGAAATTGTATTAAACGAGAATGTTTTAAGAATTTCATGATAAATCTATCAGACTGTTTGTGAGAATTTCATCCAGGCTAAACCTCTGTTTTAGAAAAATTTTGTTTCCGATGTTTCAGAGCCCTATTTTTAAAATCCTATTATAATAAATATAGTGCATATTCTTTAGGGTCCAATGTCTCATAAACTAGTGATGACCATATCATCATATTTTTATAGTGGCAGTGGTTTACCACTTGAAGATGACTCTGAAAATTTCAGCCCTCAGGTTAGGGGCCCTTGATGTTTCAGGGCCCTATGTTTAAAACCCCATTATTATGATTGAATAGTGTTCTATAAGTGGGGACCCGAATCTCAAATTCTAGAGATGATCAATCAACCATATTTTCACAGTGGTAGTGGTATACCACTAGTAGATGACACCAAAAATTTAAGCCCCCATGCAAGGTAGGAGCCTTTGTTGTTTTCGAGCCCGATGTTTGAAATCCAGTTATAAAGAATATGTATTTTTTAGGGCCCCGTATCTCAAAAACTCTAGATAACCACATGCACATATTTTTACGGTCATTTAAAAGTAAAAACATCATTTAAGCATAAAATGTTTACATCATAATATATCGCGTTTCGTAGAAATGTGCTTAAAAATATGAATATGCGTAACTTTAAAACGAAATGGTAAACACTAACTTTACACATGCTTTTAATACATAATTAAAATAACCCTTACCCATGATTTAGAACCCCATCAATCAAAGTAAAACTAAAACATTTCAGTTTCTAATTATATCATTGCACCCTGTCTCCCGTTTGATATTTAGAAGAAGAAATATATAATTGTTTTTAAGATCGTCAATTCTAACGGTATTATTTTAAATTAGATAACCTTTTGGACGAAGGGAGTAATACATTTCCACTTTTTATTCACTTCCTCTACAAAATTAAGTCAAGATCGGTCAGTTAGTTCCTTGGGAGAAGCTTGTACATTGATGGTAATACATTGGAAAATCAAATTTCCAAACCG
The DNA here is from genome assembly GCF_025612915.1 of Magallana angulata. Classification (NCBI taxonomy): domain Eukaryota; kingdom Metazoa; phylum Mollusca; class Bivalvia; order Ostreida; family Ostreidae; genus Magallana; species Magallana angulata. Next base: position 47,496,179 of record NC_069117.1, read on the forward strand.
GCGTATTTTCACTCAAATGTGTTCTTACGTGTTCATAACGTCGAAGTCAAAACTGTATATAAGCATCGATTAGATGAAAAAGATTCGAGGTATTCCGAAATCCGTGTAAAAGTTGTTCCAAAAAGGGGTGAGAACAGGTGAAATAAACGATGATGACACATGCATGTTATGAAGTTAAGGCGCATCCCTTAGTTCATATTTGGAGTTGAGAAAAATAAATGCCATTGTTATCCTTTTTTGTGAGAAATTAATATCATATCAGTTATTGCAAATTATTGTCACGAATGGTCCGCGATAAACATGGCCGGAAAGTAAAAATGGGGGAAAATCCACTATATAGTAGGTTTTCTGTGGGGGTAATCTGGCTATAAAAAGGGGGAAAGCCCACTATATAGTCAGCTTTCCGATGGAGAAAAACTGCTATATAGCCATTTTTCCGGGGGGAAGAACTGCTATATAGCCATTTTTCCGGGGGGAAAGATGGCTAGGGGGAAAAGGCACTATATAACACCGGCATAGTTTTTGCATGATCTACAGTCAAAGTTTTGATTTTAAAGTCGAAATTTTGTTTTAAATATATATTGGAAACATGTTAAGAGAGAGAGAGAGAGAGAGAGAGAGAGAGAGAGAGAGAGAGAGAGAGAGAGAGAGAGAGAATGAGAGAATGATATTTTAGCACAGCTTGTCAATATATCGAGAACAAATCAAGATGAAACGAACTTATTCATGATGAAACCACGCAACTGTGTACATGTTGTATACACAGAGATTTGAGGGGTGTCACACTCATTGATCTACCCACATGTATGGTAACATCGCACTTAGACACCGGCCATTGCAATCTGCACACGACATGGGCATTTAAACAACCAAGTACCTCAATAATCGATACCAATTCCCCACCAATAATGATAAATGAATTCATGTTATAATCAATGTTTTCTGTATTCTAGGCAGTTTCTTAATTGTTGGTGCATTTATTCATATTCAAATACAATAATTCACAAAAAAGCATCCGATTCCCAAAATTTCCGACTTGGTCATCAAAGAAGCATACAAATCCGCCAACTGAGTCTTTACCAAAGATTTATAAATCGTTGTTAATTGATAGTAAAAAACGGATTATTATGAATGCATTACAAATCAGATAGTAGGCTAAACGAAAAATGTTTCTTTTCATAAAATGGTACCGAAGTCTGCTGGTTTTAAGAAGTTGTGAAAATTCTTCGTTCCCTATATGGGAATATTGCTCAGTACTTATATCAGAAACGATTTGAGTATCACACCGAATGAATAGGATCTCAAGACTTCGCCACAAATTAAGTTCAATGAAATGCATTTGATTAAAAGTTAGCTTACACTGCTGTATAATGTATTAAACGTGTTCAGCATTTCACAACACTTGTTTTGATAGGGTTTCTCTTTCATGATTGTAAATTCCGAATTAGAGATGGTTATTCGTCATGAAAGACCTTGGTAATGGTAGAAACATTGACAATAAATAGCATGGCAGATCGACCCTTGACGTGCCGTTCTTGCAGATATTTTGAATGACTGGCAAAACTGCCTCTTGAAAAAATGTCGCTTATGTTTTTCAGCAGTAGTCCGTGATAAAGTGGTTGATTTCTGGAGTGTATTGAAGACGTGCTGGGGAATTCAAGATAATATACCGGCAAGGTGGGAAAAAATAAAATAAAATAAAATGGCGTTGGCACTGTCATATGACCGCCAGACCCGGAATCTGTTGGACCAGGCCATGCAACAGACGTCAAAGTTCAGACGACAGTCGCTATGGGAGGACGCAGTGACGGTAGCCAATCAGAACCAGACGGTGGTCAAGATGAGGCTGATGGAGAGGAGGAAAAATAACGCCAAAATAAAGTCAAAGTTCAAAAGAGACATTCTTGGGTCACCCCATATCTTAGCGTATCTTGGACGGCCTGTGTCGGTAAGTTCCAGCCTTTTCTCTATCCAATTTAATACACCGAGTGTATTAAAATTGACATTTGTTGTGAACAAACAACTTTTGAATATTTCGAGTTTGTTTTAATTAAGTGTTTTACCCTCTTAAAAGAGGAGTCTAAAAATACTAGTGATAGATTTTCAAGCCCGACAAATGACGTAACGCAAACCAATAACAAGAATTATGAATGCGAATGCTCAAACGCATGTTTCTTTGTAAATTTGAAAACGCAATCTTCCTTGGGTTGAAAAGATCAAGGAACTCCTTTCAGCCATTGATCCGACCTACGTCTGTTCTCCAAGGAACCAAATGCACCAAACTGTGTGTCTCTCTGAGTTCCAGACTGATATTGAATTATATAGAGCCCTGCTATATTTCCGTCCTTAATCCATCCTGCATTCGGGCATTGTTACGTACGTCTTACCCTATTGGTTGCAAAGACTGCAAGTGTTTAGCGCCACTGTAATCGGCTTCAGTCCCAGTGTCAATGAGTCCAGTACCTTTTCAGAATTCCGGCAATACATTCTATTTCCAGACAACTTAATAGAGGCGGGATATAGCAAGTTAATAAAGTTCTATGCCTCTGTCCGCCTAAGCGGTTTTATTTAATAAATCTTAGCATCAATTTAAATAGTCCCCCCAATAAATCTATAATTATGAATCAAACTTGCTATTTGCATTTTATTTAGCAAAATGGACCACCGTAGATCGCAGTCTTTGGTTTTAATGAACTGCTATGGAAGGCAGTGAACTGTGGGGGCTATTGAATCGCTTTGTGTGTCCTCAAACAACTTGTTGCATGTGTACAAAGGGATAGTAAATGTTCTTTTTCTTCTGTTTTGAATGCTACGTTGTTATTATTGACATTTGTGATGGGTCATTTATATACGAACGTTTAAAGACTGCAAAGGGGTTTATGATTCTCTCTTTATAAGAAAATAAATGTACTACCTCAGATTTTAGCGAAAGGTTTCCGAACTAGTACCTTAATTCATTAGCCGCCTTTTATTTCAAGTCCAAAACCTAAGCGACTAAATTACCCCGGAGGTCATACTTTTATCCCAACCAAGGATTTAACACATTCAGCACTAATTTTCTTGCAAAGTTCGAACGGATCATCCAAAATCAGGATATGTGACCAACTTGGAAGAGGTACTAGATTCGAGAAGAAGTAGAATTCAATCACTTTAATTCGGCCTGATCGATTAAATAAAAACATCCTCCAGTGGCGAGCTATCTTTCTAGCCTGCTGTGACGTGGCATTCTTCTTACAGACGTTCAACGAGCAATCAGTATCTCTTAATCTTCAATAATGCACAACAAAGGCTCTGGCAACAGTCTTAGGTGGACTTTAATTAAGACGACCCAGTGTGTGGAGATCCGTTGTCAAGACCTGAACTATCGCATCATTTCTTTTTAAGAGTTGATAAATCGGATTCAGAAAACGGTTCTCGTGGATTATTTTTCACTTAGACAACAAATTACGAGGACCGATGTAGAAGTGCCTTACACGTACATTTGATACTGTGAGGGCCTGCACCAAGTCATTTCCTTACAATGAGTGAACATGGGGAGAAGGGGGAGGAGGAGGAGGAGGGGGTGATGTCCCCCAAACCCCCGCCGTTTGCCAGGGCCCCGAGTTTTGAGGTTGTGATTGACCCAATGGATGAGCCGTGGGAGTGGCCCGCGAAACAGGAGAAGAACACAGAGGACAACAGTGATGATAGTGACGATGATTTTTTCGGGAGGGGGAGTGCAGCATCCAATGAGGAGGTGGTTTGCCTTTGTATTTTAATAAGTTTTTTAGGCTACATTTTAAAGGTGATATCGTTTATTGGTGTTGCATGAAGATACGATACTACTTTTTGAAAAAAAAATAATACTTGGTAGGACTTGGGGGTGAAAAAATTCAGATTTTTTTTCGTTAAGTTTGGGGTTTTCACGCTGATTTTTAGCAATACATGCCATAATACTATTGATTTGGTTATGGTATTTGATATCAAAAAGACACGTTTGTCACCTCAGCGTAAATTGGCGGTTTACGATGACTGGATCTGGGACGGTTGTTAAGTTCTGTGTTATTTGGAATCCTTCAATCCATGTTTGCTATGATATATGTGTGTTATGTCTTAAACCCGGTAAATACAGTTAGTGCAATGCATAAGAAGCTTTTAGAACGTGTTAAAGATGTCCTGAGGAACTAAATCGTAATAAGCTTTAGATTAGAGATTATTTCATTATAATTGACCTGCATTGCTCATTATAGATTTTGATGTCACTGGAATTTTTTTTAGAGAATACGCGTTGACTTTGATTAAAATCTAAAGAAAATAGCTTCTATAGGCAACAAGGAATCATGAATGAATTAGAATTAATTTAAAAATAACTATAAATGATGTCAACGCCCGATGAAGATAACTCATTGCTGCTTTATTTGCTTTATTAACAGAGTTTTCTTTTACAGCCCTTCATAAAGTTTCGAAGAATGGCACGTGCTGTTAAAATGCTTATAAGCGTGTGTCACGTGTGTAGGAGGTTAGTACATTTATACGCCAATCCAAAACATAATTATTCATCTTTATAAACGTAAATGAAGTAATAAAAATCATGAAGTTAACTTTACTGGACAATAAACTGATGAGTTAATTTCTTATGTTTGAAATCGACAGTTTGTTGGTAACTTCCGTTTCTAAAGAAAATTGGTTCGCATTGCTGGACAACCTAGTCGCCGCCACAACTCTCCAGCAATCGCAAAAGAAAGGAAGAGCGTTCGTTGCTTTGGTAACCAATGAAAAACATAAAATGGAACAGTTGACCTTTGACATCAACGATTATAAACAACAACGGCTCACAAAGGTCAGAGCTTGTCATTGTTCTCTATATCTGGTCTTGTTTTCCGCAATGTGTAGTAATTATCTGTAATTGATTTCCAGTAACTTAAGATATGAATTCTATTGCCTCCGATGTGTCCCGCCATTTACTAAATTTACACAAGAATACATTTCCCTTGCGTTGAATGCGTTTCCGATAATTTTATATAATATTGCACTGTTGGTTATTTTCCTCTTAGTTTTATTACAGTGTTTTTTAATGACTCAAGTCGCTTGTGATTTATTTTATTGAAATGCTAATGGGTCATTTATATCAACTTTAATATCCGAGTGGGTTACTTAACATGTTCATTAACTTAGTTACACCCATTATTCAACAGTCATCAAAAACTCCGCACGTATAATTCAATAGGTCCGTTATTGCCAAAAAAAATTAAGCTTGTTATATAATATCTTGGCGAAATCAAAATACAGTGAATAATTTGCATACAACCCAGAAGTGGTATCTATGAGTATTGACATACAGCATATATGTAGTTTAATGAGATATATTTTACGAATATTAATTGTCTGGGCTTAGATGACATGCAGCATACAAATTGTTTTGACAGGATTTGTTCACGGACGAGATCCGAGAGATAATGCGACAGAGACCAGGAACACGGTCCAATGACCAGATTATGGAGGTACGGGGCCTGACCAGCTTAAGGTCGCGGGCAGGGGGGGGGGGGGGGGGGTGAATAGTTTAGAGATTGAACCAAAGTGATAAATGTTTCTTTCAAAAGACAACGTAAACCAAAAGGTTTAAAGCTTGTTTCTTGGTTGAAAATTTTATTTTTTAAGAATATAATGTTTTCCAATATACATGAACTAGTATTTGTTTTTCAATGTATGATATAAATTATTTCTCCTTATACTGACCTTGACCTTTGGTATATTAATCAAGGTTGTGAGAGTCATGAAGGGAATGTCGAAGCAGTTTTGCGAGTACTCTCTAGGAATCCAGAAAAAGATCTGCCAGTATTCCTTTTACGACAAGTATGTTTTTTGTACAGTGTTTCTGACTTTTCATAATATAACATACAATGCTGTAAAACAGATACTTATTGTGTGCAAGTTTTTCATGAGTTTGAATACAAGTACTTATTGTGTACAAGTTTTTCATGAGTTTGAATGAAAGTTTTAGGAAACTAATATCTTTTTACACTCCCTGGTCATTTTGCAAAATACTTGTAATATTTATTTCTTCATTATTCAATTTCTTAGATTGTAAAAATCAGTTTTATTTGATGGTAATTGAGTTTTTTTTAAACCTAAATTTATTTTTAATTATTATTTTAATTTTTAAAACTGTCAATGCAGTTTTAAAATGTGTCAGATAACTGGAAAGAAATACATCATCGATGTTGTTTTACGCAAAGTAATATTCTTCTCTTGTATTTTCTGATGCGGCAACGTTCTGTCTCCCCAGGTACCGCCATAACCGCGTGATCATCAAACGAGGCCTGCCCCCTGACGGAATCTACTTCGTCATCAGTGGAACATGTAAGTAAAAAGATTAAAGGAATCTAGTGAGACATGCAAGTTAAATGTAAACAATGAGCTCCAAATGTAAATATCAATTTAGAAGTGTAACAAATTCAATCTTTAAACGCTATATAGACGACTAGCAATGCATACATGTGTACTAATTTTTAGTCAATGGTATTTGGAAAACCAGTTTATATAAGCAGTGGCCAAAATCAGTTATATATGGGTTTCATCATTATTAATATGGTAATATTTAAATTTAATAATTAAAGTTATTGATGTCAATTAAGAAATCCTTACAAGTAATATTGGTGTACCCTCGGAAAAAAACTCAAAAAGTTTTACTTCTGTTAATATGCCTAAAAGTAAGCATTTTACCGACATACAATGTAATCACTTATGGAATAAATATCATTTAGCAAGTTTTTAAAATAAATTTTTGATCATTTCATCTGTTGTACGATAAAAAAAACTTGTAGAAGGGGTGGAGGCATTTTTCTTTATGACCTATCTTTACTACATTATGGTTTTCGATCTTTCGTATAAAACAAAACATGCTGAATGATCAAAATAAATATTTGTATATTTCCTACTTGCAATTGTGTCCGTTTAAGGAAATATTATAGACGAATCTTGGAATAATTAGATCTTGCAGTTCTTTAGGTACATGTAATTCTTTCTTTATCTAGATTAATTGAAAGATACATGTATATATTTTGTTTAAAAAATACGTAAGTGTTCAACGGTATACGATTTTACAGCCAAGAGGTTAAATTTCGCGTTTTAAAGGTACATGAGCATTAACTTTACACGCGTTGATTGCAAAAAAGGTGCATTGTTGTCTGGAACAAAGGAACTGCACAAGTCTACCTACCACCGCTGTATGATAGCCCAAATGTTCAGGACGGGGTTTAAATCTGATATTTAATCACAACCCGTTATTTAAAGTCTGCCGGAATAATAGGCAATGCTTGATAATGGTCGGTATATACTTACTTAATTTTTGTGGATTGAATCAACATTTTTAATTTCCCAACGTGCTCTGGTCTCTAATGAAAAAGTTCATTACATTTTCGTCCAAATCTCGTCGTTATAAGCGGACGATTATCTTTGGCGTCCATGATCGTTCGTTTTAAAGGAAACAAAATATGCTTGAGGTTTTATATAGATAGGAAATTTATTAGTATAAATTGATTTTTTGCCCCTGACGAGGACACAGACTAATTGTTTGGCATATCCCACAATTCATTTCCCTTACTAGCTGTTAGATACATAGCCTGATAGTGCCAGGTCGGACCTCTTGTTTGATGTAAATCATAACTTTTTATTATGATTGTTAATTGAACGGTAAATTGGAATCCAGACTGAAAACAAAGACTTCGTTCAACGCCAGGTCGAAGATCGCGCAGTTCAGTAGCAATAATATTGATATTCACCGGACGACGAGTCATTTTACGAGAAAAATTGTGAAATGTTGTTTTTCCAGTTCTGTAATTTGACTAATTAGTTGTGATATGGTTGATTTTGATCTTTAACCAGTGGTCTCCAAACCAGACGACAAGAGAAACCCGGATGAACTTCACGCCGGAGAAAAGTTCGGGGTCAGTTTTCTTGTATTCATTTTTACCATCAGTTTACTCTTATTATATTCTAATGATGTTTTTTGATGATTGAAGATTGATAATTCCTTCTCTACACCTGTTAAATTCTCAGTAGATAATTTTCTATAAATATATGTCATAAAGGGTAGTATGATTGGCATCTATAATACGTTTGTCGAAGGTCGGCTTAGATTTCAATGAAAGGCTTATGAACAGACAACAGACGTTCCATCTAACAAAGCGATAGTGTTTTAACACATTCTCTTCCCCGGTAATTCCCTGTCAGTCGTTCCACTTGCCATGTACAAGCTGGAGTGGAGATTCAAAATACAAATTCACACAAGTTAAAGGAGTATAAAGTGCACACTTGTGATTAGAATTCTTGTGTTTTAGGAAGAAGATTTAGTGTGTGGATGTGGCAGGCGAGCTACGGTGATCACACGCCACGAGGTGGAGCTTCTATTCCTGCACAGATTTGTGAGTAGTTTCCGGTTCTTGCACATCAAACTCTTAGCAATGGGAGGGGGGGGGGGGGTGTTATCTGTGACCAAATGAAAATTGATCAATGATAATAATATAACGAAAAATCAAATTTTTGACATAACTGATATATTTCTTTGTACCATCCCTTCTCTTGGTTAGGGATTTGAACTTTTAAAAAAAAATTTCGTTTGTTAATACATGTATATTTTTGGATGACTGTGAGTCTCCAGTTTGGAAATCGATGCTACGTGCCTGTATATTAAGGACAGTGTTTGCAATAATTTCCTATTGTATTCCGTGTAAAATGTCCCCAAAATATGTATAAAACTGTGAATATTTCATTCTTATAATCAAGCATTAATTAAACAACCGTTGAAATCAGAAGAATATTTTCTGCTGTTAAATGTTACGGCATGAACTATCATAAATATTAAAATTTCAAAAACTATACATGTAACAGACAATGCGTGGAAATAAAATTCATTTTTATATTTTGTTGTATTGAAGAAACAGCAAGGCAAAATGGATTTTATTGGAATGGGGAGTGAATCGTACCGTGGACTTCGTTATCGATATGAATATTACTTAGAACATACATTTCCCATTATCCCCTGTAATCTGCCTTCATCTTACAAGTGTCTTATCGAATCAAAGAAACTCAAGTAATATTGCTTACGGCTCACTTATTGGGATCCTTTTGATGGAAAGTTAATTTTCCAGACCCATAATAGAGTACATAGCGACGGCGAAATTGATTGGGTTTGATAGATAAAAACTAGGTCCGATTTCAAATAATAAACTTTATTCCAAAGTGAGTTATAAAAAAGCAGAAAACGCAGGGTCGATATGCCAAACAAATATCTTGGTGTCTGTTCATACACAAAGTCTTATCTCGCCTTAGCGCACATTCAAGATACTCAAGAATTTTTTTCATTACACCTTACAAACAATTCAATCTACATTCAACTGATTACAAATAATTGGGTAAAAATTAAATCCCTCTCCCACTTTTAAATAATCACTGCAAAGTCTGGAAAAAATTACAGGGGATGACATGTTATTGTTTTGCAGAAACTTAACTGATAAGAAAGTGTATAATGATTCTTGATAGATATGTACCCCAAGCCTGGACGAATTTAAATACATGTCCTTGTAAAATTGGACTGCCAAATGCATTTTCTTTTAAATTTCAAACTTGAACACAGGACATGGTGCAAATTGATTTGAAGTGACTCAATGATTGGATTATATGTGTATCAGTTTAGCGTTTCGATTTAACCGCCGTTCATTTTCTTTCTTCGCAGGACTATATGGATATATTCGATATGTCCGCGGACTCTAACGATCCCAAGAACTTAAACATTTGTCGGTAAGGATTTACTTTATTCTTTGAACGTAATGCAATTATTGGAATAAGTATAACATGTATTTTCATTTTAAAGCACACAGTATGTCGTGATTTATTTCAACATCAAAGTTCAACTTGATCAAAGACATCACAGATAGGTGTTAAAATGTGTACAACGTATTACTATAGAGTATCATGTTAAACTTGGCTGTGAAAAGTTCACATAAATTTTGGCTTTGAATGATTAGGGAAATAGCTCGTGTATTGCAGAATTATAGTATTATACATATTCTACTGGTAAAATAACTTAAATTTTTAAACTTGAAAGTAACAAAAATTTGCTCATTTTCAGGAGGGACGTGGTCCTCAGACATTTCCCGATGGACAAACTCGAAGACAATCCAGGAACGTGGAGTACTCTAAAATACAGGTATACACGGAGCAATCTGTCCTTTAAAATTGCAAAATACAGCCCTCACATTTTAATTAACTTGTTGCACATGTTTGAATTGTTGATCAAGTGGTTGCCACTAAGAAAATAGAAAAGTTAAATATAAAAGTATAAATGCACCATATACTAGAAATGTCGTTAAAATAACTATCTATTCGACATACCCTGTCAATTTTTTAATCATTTTCATTAATAAAACTCTGATTAAAATAATAGTTTGACCTTTTTAGAGGTTTGCGATTTCTATTTGGGTTGAAATGACATAATCGTATTCTCCCACAAGAAATTAATATTTTACCAATTGTTTATGAACGCTGTCTTCTTTTTGCTTGCAGATATGGTCGTCTTATTGTAAAGAACAGCAACGAAATGGAATGGATATACGTGATTTTGTCTGTATGTACATGTATCAAACAAGGATATACGTGATTTTGTCTGTATGTACATGTATCAAACAAAATAGTGTACCGTTTTTCTTGTCTGTTGCATGACTTATCCTATGTATCGACACAAAAGTCGGATAAGTTTCCATTTTTGAAGTATAAATCTAAATTATCGGTGTAGTGAGCAAAGTTCAGTACGTATTGAAAGGAAGTAGTGACGGTTAATGAGATCCACATCCATTCATTGCAGGGAGAAGCGCGCGTGATAGCGCGGCTACAGCCGGATACCATAGACGTGAAGGCCCGGCGTCAGCAGATACAGAGAACCATAGAGCAAGACTCGCCATTCTACAAGAAAAAGAAAATCCTCAACTTTGTCTCAGACCGGGCTCACGGTAAATAATTGATCAAACTGATTACTGGTAGCTTATTCCGAGTCCCGAACTTTGTAAAATTACATTATCTATTAATCGATGATCTAAAATCACAGGTACTTGGGGCATTGATATCTTTTCGCTATCGATGAGTAATATTCATATACCAGAAAAATATCAATGGAGAAAAAAATCTATGTTGGGTTTATATTTCTTTTTATTTAAAAAAAAAATTGAAAGGGGTGGTCCATGCCCCAAATGCCTTTTATCAAAATTCACGATGCGTTCCTCTTTGTACATTTAAAAATATTGACAGAATAATGCTTAAACATTTTGGTTTCAGTAAAATCAAAGTACAGCCCTGCAACATATCATCCAGGGATACGGAGGGACCTTATGTCGGCGCCACCTGCGCATGGGCACAGACGTTGTCTTGACGATATTGCGTACAAAAATGTACCAGACGCCCAAAACGCTGTGACGTCAATACGAGGATTTCTTCGCTCTAAATCTGAAATATTAGAAAGCAAATCAGATAAACTTCCAAAAATTGACATTAAAGTCAGTGATGAAAATGGAGATACAACTGAAAAGACAGAAAATGACGAGAATATAAGACCTATTTCAGTTACCCCCTCTGAACCTCAACAGTTATCATTCACCGAAATATCCGCAGACAAAAAGTCGTTTTATCAAAGAACTGGACATAATGCAGGAAACAAGCCGAGACCAAAGTCTGAGAATCTGCACGCGATGAAAAAGAAACGGTTAACCCACGAACAAATGATGGAACGTCTGCATATGGCGGAACGCAGACGATTAAAAGAGAAATACATGAATGCCCCGAACATCAAACCACAGCGCGTGGTCATTACACACGAGAAGGAGACGGCGGAACTTCCTGCTTTTGTCCAGGTGGAAACTTTGCATCCAGGACAGACCTTCGTAAGTACTATCAATAGCACTTTGCATTTCTAATAATCAGGTAGTTTGTTCTGAACAAGGGTTTGCTTTTCATAGTGTTCGTCGTAGAGATGAAATGAAACTGTTGAGATTTTGAAATCGGTTACAAAGTTTCATTCCTGCATGCGGCATAATATTTTCGACCTGATTACATAAGTCCAATTATGTCTATGAAATAATACTACATTGACACAATGTTGTGTTACTAATGTTTCTAATAGAAAGCCATTCATTTTATTTACAACACAGGGTTTGCGATCTTGCCTAGAATCTTATGAGCGAGGACCCTCAGTTAGCCTGGTGAGTACATTATCAGCGAGGAAGTCACGTGGACTATCTAATTGTTTTGATTGGTCATTGCTGTCATAATCTCTCTAGCGCAATATTTGAAAAGTTTTTCTAATTTTAGATCAGCGGTGACTGTGAAGTACTCGCCATCAACAAAAAATTCTTCCTACGCCATTGCGATGACGCTATGTTCAGTCTCATCAGACTCAAGGTAATTCTAATATATAAATATATGTTAATTGTCCAATGGACCGGGTGTATTGTAGATCGGAATATTCTAACTAACCTGTACTTTTGATATACACTATAATGAAATACCTTTTAGTCATAGAGCAAACCCAACGGTGTTCTGTTCAATTTCAGGCGAAGCCTTTTCCTCAGCAGAGTGAGTTGGTGGATCGATTAGATATCACTCTACAATGGGATGAATTTAAACAAGAGACATTGAAAGATTACCTCAGGAGACGAATCAGAAAACATTGACCATACCATATTTTATCTGAATAATGATTATGATGACGCAATATTTCCCCCTAATACGGCAAATTTCGCTGGGTTTAGTGCTGTGAAAATTGTGTACTTTTGTTCTCTCTTACCAGTATTATTATTTATGAATTATGATTAATAAACAAATATTTATTACTGTGTTTAAAGGTGTTTCTGTAGTTTGCTCTACATGTAGATACATTTGGTTTATGAAGAAATTCGGCTGGTATGTGATTCATTGTATGCGTTTTGAAAGTTTGTCCTTTAGAGTTATGACGTGTCAACATTATTTACCCCCCCCCCCCCCCAAAAAAAAATGATGACATTTTAAGGGTAAATTTTGAATAGTTCAAATAAACATGTATTTGGAAGGAAATTACACGTGTTGAAGACCTAGAGCGGTGACTGGACCTATCCTCTCCCCCAAAATTTGCAGAATTATAGTATTATACATATACAATGTACAATATATAGTAGCCTAAACTTATAAATAGTATACACACGTCACCCCTTGGAAAACAAATCATTACAAGGACAAGCTGGGAATACTTTGTAAAAATCGAGGTAATGTAAAGAAGATATAGATTTAATTCACTCTCCCATCTTGATGATTGGGAATTTTGCCTTTGAGATTAAAGGGGTCTTTAACACTAGTACTGTGCCGTACTTTGCACCCGCTTATATAAGATGCAGTTTCTGAAAAATCCATGCATACGTAATGATAAACTAGAGATAATCTAGAGAGTATATAACCACTTTTGTTTTTACTGTATCTCACCTGACATGTGAGATATTAACCTTTAAAAATTAATATCCCATAGGAAAATAACAATCCCCATAGGAGAAATAATTTAAGATACTAGTTGGTAGTTTTCTAATAGGATATTAAGATTTTAGAAATAAGAAAAAAAATTCCAGGAAAAAAGAAAAAAAAGGGGGGGGTAGAGTTCACATGCACCTGTGTTACAATTCATGTTGTTGATTGACTTGATAAATTCAATTAGCCTTAATCGACTGGTAACTATAGTTTACGGACCGTAACCTATAGTGAACGATTATAGTTAACAAATGACAATCTGAGTCTATCGGTCTGCAAATAACGTTAAGAATAGATTTTGCATCATCGGAACCCACGGGTTTTCTATGTAACGGATAGAAAACCCGTGGGTTCCGACGATGGAGATTTTGATGATGAATATAGATTCACATCTGTAAACTATTATTTACATTCGTTAACTATAGTTAAGAGTTGTTAATCATAGTTTCACACTCTTGAAACCATATTTATTAGATAAACTACAATTTTTGATTAAGGTCAAGATCTAGTAAATGAAAGGTGCCTACAGGTTTCTGAAATTCAAGATATAAATTCTTTTAATGATGCTTCATAACAATATCTTTGTTTTATAGGGTGTACCGGGGCTTATATATTTGGTAAACACAATGAAAAATCATGTTTTAAAAGACCATTTTCTATGAAATATGAAGGATAAAAGTAACAAATCTCGGAGTTTTGTCCATTTTGACCAATGAAATATATCTAGAATGCCTACAGTCTCTCCAAAAACGGAATAAAACAAGCTCTTGACCTCCTCTTTAAAATGATGTCAAATTGAATATAGGTACCGGGATTACTTTTCTCGTGATTAAATATAGAATGTCAAAATATTGTTTTATTTTCTACATAATAATGAAAAGATTCATCAAATCAATTATGACGTCATATAATGGTTAATTTACAACCGTTAAACCTAATTTATCGATAGTGAAACTGTGATTAGGCGCCTACCTCATTTTTGTGAATTTAACAAGCTCTGGATTAAGAAAAATTTATCAGCAATAGCACTCCATAACTAATCAATATAGGGTGTGTTCAGAGTATTTCCAGTGGTACCAATACCAGTTTGCCAATGGTAAAAATTTGTGCCATTGGTGCAATTGGACCCATATATACTCTGAACGAGTTTTAGGGTACAGATAGTAGGAAATTTACTAATGTTAACAATGGTACCTTTGGTGTACCATTGGTAACACTGGCTGGTTATTTAGCGAAAAATGTCAAACCAAGATGCAATATTTTTGCCTTGTTGATCATTTTGCACCAAAAGGATACATTCCAAATTATAATTTGTGTACAATAAAGAATTTTTTCTTTATGTTTTTCTTCTCCCATAAAACGTGTGTATATCTTTGGAAAAACATGGCTAGAGCGAGTCATAACTATGTAATTACTTTAATACCATAATATAGACACCGATGATTTTGATACCGTTTGTCCAGGGAAACATTTGAAAGTCAATGCTATGGTTAATACCAACAACAATTTAATTGGCCCCATCCCTAATGTTGAAAAGGAAGTATTGGTGTTTTGTGGAAACTACGTTTGAGAACTTTCGATGCATGGCTGAACGGTTTTAGAACATCTTCAAAAGGAAGTTTTTATAGAGTATTTTCTCCTCCTTAAAAATATTAAGGCCAAAAAGATAGCCTTCATCACAATTAATTAAGCAAATAATTGGAGAAGACTTTCAATTTCAAAATGTTTTGGTGCTTTAGATGGCAGTCATATTCCAACCAATGTCCCCCAAACACCTGCAACATGTCTACATATACGGAAAGAATTTTTTTCAGTTGTATTTTTGGAATGTTACAATGCTTAAAGGAATTGTTCAGCTACAACAAGGTTTAATGTGGAAAAGCTGTGAAATTAATCTGTTGCCTTCAGTGCATACAAAATATCCGCCATTTTAGTGACGTCATAAAAAAGTTACCATCGCTAACAGAGCTCTAGATCGTCTGCAGAAATGTCTACCTATGGTAAATTTAATCGGCAAACATTGGTACCGTTGGTATATCAATGGTAAAAGAAATTGCCAATGGTAACTTTTGTATGCCAACGGCAGTACTCTGAACGCACCCATAGATTCTCTCAACCTGCCCAACGCAGGTATAGTCTGTCCCAAGATATTTATGCAGCACATTTGGACGATTAAAAAAAAAAATACACATACCTGTGAAAGAAGTGCACTTGTAATAGTTGAAAGAGATCATTTCCAAGATAATTTCATTGACATATTATCAACTGTCACTCAGAAAAATTCACAGGAACGAAAACAGATTCCTTACGGAGATTTATAATGGGGAATGTTTACATCTTTACTCCATTCGGAATACACTCGGAATACATCGCGCAATTTTTCAACGTTATCATCCGGGCTTGCTGCAATACAAAATCTCCGCAGACATCACATTTTTTAGCATTGTATTGAAACCTGATACGCTAACAGGGGCGTTTCGACTGAGAAATCTTGGAAATTTTTTATATTTTTGAATGAACATCGTTTGAACCCTGAGGTATTTATAAATATCAAGAAATTAAGCAAAATATGAATCCAAGATATCTTGGGACAGACTATAGATCCGCGCCGGTTATTTTTTTTTTGGTGTACATCACGACATTACTCTTTTTTTATGGCTTTAGAATATTATACTCTAACGTATATGCAGTATGTAAAATGGTACAAAATAATAAAAACATTGCAAATATCGCTACTTATTGTTCTAGTAATGTTAGAGAGATTGGTTGTCGTAAAACCGGATGTAGGCTAAAGTGAAACTTGTTTACGATAAATTTTGACAAGTCACCAGACAGACACAAATCGGCTAAGTCGCGATGGATGTTGGGGAAGTGAGGGTGGCAGAAGATGCCGATTTTAACAGACTGAAAAGTTTGTGTGACGACACAAATGGGTGGAAGCAGGAGTACAACAAAAACAACACAACAGTGTGGACAAAAATCAACGAATTATCTGAATTTCAGATGGTCAAAGTAAGCTTTTTAATCTTCTGTCAAAGTAAATATTTCATTTTTCATTTCATACACTATGATGGTTTTGAACAAATTTTTATATTTAATAAGATTTATAAATGTTGGATGTTTTTCAATGGTAATCTTGTGTTCTAATGAGAAACAAATAGGCCATTGTTTTCTATCAAATAAGGTTTTCTTTATACTTTTTTTTTTGCATAATTTAGACTCAGTACAAAATAATAAACTGTACCATAGTGATATTTATAATGTAAGAAGAATGTCAAAATATTTTGTTCTTTATATAACAGGGTATGAAAACAGCACTGCTGTTATTTATTTTGGGAACAGCTAACCCACTGTTTGGTAGTTTTGCTACCATTTTGTTGTCTACTGCCTTTATAGTACCCCTATTTTACTTACCAAACAGGAGTCAAATTTCATTCATTTGGGTTTACACTTTTCTGAGGAAAAAGTGCATCATTGTTATTTTTTGTCATAATTTCATTTAAGGTCAGAACAGTCTTTAAAGATATTAAACCAGAGGTACTGTATGATGTACTTCATGATCCAGACTACAGAAAGACATGGGACCACACAATGGTGGAGGGGTATGAAATCTGTGACATAAATCCAAACAATGACATTGGATACTATGCAAGTAAGTTTAATGCTCCAGTCACATCTTACCAGATAATACTTATGGACATCATACCAAAAAAAAGGACAATACCAAACACAATTCCATGGTTAATTGATGAAAGTCGACCCTGGTGTTCTTTGACATAAACAAGGCAAAAAATTACTGGAAACATAGAATGAATGGTCAACCACAGATCTCACTGTTTGAGCAATGAAAAATTATTTGGAAACACTTAAAAAATCCAATGAAACATTTGCTTACATGGTACCGTCCCTTATGAGAAATAAACATGCTAAAATCTGTTTGGCAAATAAAACTGTTATTCCCTCTCTAGATACTATTGGTCAAATAAAACAGTTTATTCCCTCCCCAGATATGTATTGGTCAAATAAGAAAGGGACAAGAAATTCTAAAAGAGATGAACAGATTGAAAAATTTGCCATTTGCCAACATTCAGAGGCATTGTTCGATGAGGTGTTACTGAGCCTTTACTTAGGTCACTGTTATGCATAATTGATACATTACACTAAGATTGCTGTAAAGATATTTTTGTTTGTGTATTATAAAAGGAATGAATAATGCTAAATTTCATACCTAATTCAACTACAATTTATATATATTTTGTAACAAGAGTTTGTTCTATTTTGATATAAACCTGTATTAAATAATGCACCATAGAATTTGCCATATTTAATGATACATGTACATTCAGAATTGAGTTTCTTTGTTGGAATTAATAAGATATCATTTTTCACAGTGAAGTGCCCCCCTCCTTTAAAGAATCGAGACTTTGTCACACAGCGATCATGGCTAGATTTAGGTGCAGAAAAATGTATTGTGAACCATTCTGTTAACCACAAGGTAAACAACAGAAAGAGTCTATTAGAAGCAACTCATGATTTCTAATTTATAAATAGTTTGTTGATTAAAAAAAAGCAACATTACAGTTATATATGCAGATAATGCTGAGAATTTTCATTTACTTATTAAAATGACATGAGTTACTTAAGTTTGTAAATGAAAGAAATTGCAGAGAGATTTGATTTTTGACAGAGCATGCCAATTAGGAAGGGATACGTTCGAGGTATATCGTACGTTACGGGTTATCTTATACGGGAGCAGGGAGCACAGAAATGTCAATTTACGTATGTCTCGCAGTCAGATCCTCGAGGTAAATTTACGCTCCATCAGCCAATTACTACTGTTCACTTAAAAGAAATACAATGTACAACAGGTGAATGAACCATATTAGGGATAGGCTGACCGATTATATAAGTAATCATTTATTCAGAGATCCTGAATATTTATTCTTATACATGTAGATTTATACCAAACAATTTGTTCATGTTGCATACTTAATTACAAACTGTTTTTTCACATTTATCAACTTCCTCTATGATCTTTATAAATACAAAATTATTTTGAAAGATTTATGAAATCAAATAATTTATATAATAGATATATGTAAATTTATGTTATGTACTTTCCAGTAAAGGTTGATGCATATCAATCGAGTTGATATATTATTAAATCTGTTTTATATTAACAGCTTTTGAAAGTAACACGATTTACTTTTATTTTTTTAAGGAAAACTTCCAGCATGGGTTGTGAACAAAGCTACACAATATTTAGCACCTAAGGTGAGTACAGAAAACTTATATTGTTTAACTTGCCAAAAAAAAGTAATAAAAGAATATACTGTACTGTCATATGTATGCATAATCACAAGTCAGGGGGAACATTTTATATGAACTGTTTTAAACATCATTGGTTATGAATTTTAAATTATATATTTTTAAGTTGTACATTAAAGCATGGTTGCAGCAAACAAGCAGATTTATAATTAATGCAAAGTCAGTTTCATTCCCTTTATCAAAAAATTGTAATACATGTACGGTATATACTTATTGAATATAAATAATTATAGTTATATCAAATAAAAATCATCTCTGGTGCTTTCCTATAGCCATGTTTGTATAAAGTAGCACTGTTACTGTACACTGTATGGTACCATGTATGAAAAAGTAGTAAAAAACATTAAAAGTTTATTGTGTAATTTTGACATGTGGTCTGCAGGTCATCTCTCGGATATACAAAGCCTGCCAGAATTACAGTACCTGGAAGTCCTCACACAACCCCGGACACAAACCCTGGCTGTACCCTGAACAGATGTCACTGCCACGGCTAGATCTCCAGGATATACAGGCAGAGTGTGAATTCACTTCCAACGAATCGCTGGATGAAAGCAACGTCAAGGAGGAAGATATAGACAAGGGTTATGTAGATGAGATATAATTTAGTGTTGTATATTTTTCTGGACCAAGTAGGGATGGGGATGGGGGTGGGGGTTTTGGCTGTGATGGGACAGTCTACCAGTAAACATGTTTAAATAGACACCACTATCACTTTTGCTCATTATTATGAGAAAGTTTGTCATGGGTTTGTACATTCCAAATACTAAATAAGAATGGCATATATTTACAGATGTATTGTGGTATTTATAGCAAATAAATTAAGTTTCTAAGAAGCTGTGAAACAAAATACACATGCATTACACTTGATTTTTACCCAACAGGTTGTTATATTAAAAAATTCGCAAATGTATTTATGCTGCAAAGTATGCAAAGAGGATTTAATAATTGATGTCCATTCCATTTATAAAAAGTTCTTTATCTGATGATATATCTTACATTTTTGTATTTATAAACTACACTCAGCAAAGTATTATGCTGTTTTCTTTCACAAAAAACTGTTGTACTATATACATTAATTATTGTCAAAATGTCAGGACGGTTTCATTAAGCTCTGTTCATTTTGTATGGAACACCTGAGAAGGTGTTTATGCACAGCAATTTTATGTATAGTTCCAATTGCACAATGAGTGTATTTAAAATTATAGATAACCACTCATAGAAAAAAATCTGTAACCATTTCATTGAATTATAAACGAAATATATCTAGTTAGATAAAATGCACACTTTGCTCTCATGTAGAAATTAGTTAACACATCTACTGGTAGTTATCTCTCTGTATATTTCTGTATTCTATTGCAAAATATTCTGAAACCTTCATCATAGCTAATAGGCTATAATATGCTTCTAAAGCCCTTGATTTATTTTAGGTGAGAAAGAATGAATATCAATACATGTAGCTCTCTCAATGAAAGATGGCAAACCCATGTTCTTTCCCATTTTCAGACTGTCGGTAAATTTATAAATGCATTTTTGTTTCAAGCTTATTTATTGTGTGTTTTGTGCCAAATTTGCAAAAATTGCTAACGAAAACAGCTGTGACTATGTTTAACATATGCTAGTATTATTGTATTTTTTGTTTTCCATAGAATACAGGTGATTTTTAAGATTATTTTTTCATTCTGTCTCCCATCTTCGCTAGCGAAGATGTCTGTCTCCTTACATAAAAAAATATTGTGCTACAGAATGAATGATTGGAAGGGAATATGATGATGTTCATGTTCTATAACTTACTTGTGGTTACTGTACATAAACTATCTCAGTTACCCAGAAACCTTGTGCTTGATGCTTTGCTAAACAAGTTCTGCGTCTAAGTTCCCACTTATTATCAAATTCCACTTGGGATTTTAGCACAACATTAAAAGGGTGCTGGCAATTCTACATTACTTTAAACATTTTTCTTTGATATACAGTATATATTTATTTTAATTTATTGGTGAGGCATTACTTTTGTATGTTTATGTATGATTTGAGCTGGAAAAATGTTGAAAGTTTTATTGGTTGTCTCCAATTCTTTGTAATGGATTCTCTCAAAATCTGTGCAATATTACAGCTGACCTCATGACAAAGATCATTCAAACTTACTGGGTACCTTTATATTATATACATGTATACATACACAAAATATAAGCCCAAAATACAATGTAATTGTATATGTTTTTTGTTAAACATTGTCTTATGGTAAAATGACTTGGATTATTTGGCTGATTGTAGCTAATTTACATGTATATATACGAGTACATTACACACTGTATGTGTTCATATGCTGCAATGTATAAATTTGAGATTCTATTTGAACGAGCTTTGGTGAAAAAGAAGTTATATTACCGTACATTAAGATACATAAGTTGATATATTTTTGTTCAAAATTAAGAAAGTTTGTAATGTGTTTATTGTGCACAATTGTGAATCTGTAAGCTAGTCATGTTATATTTGAATATTTCTGTTCGTTTTACTTGTCTGGTTACAGCAGCTTCAAGCTTTCACTGTCTCTTGAAATGTTTACACTACCAGAGATGCCTTAATTTATGTCGATTGATTTTATGGTGTTTTCCAATGCAAACTGAAAATTATAATTCTTCATCATCAAAAATCTTTTCAATTTTGAATTATTTAAAAAGAAATTTTCAAAGAATTCTTTTATTAACAAGGTCTTCATATTTCTTCTAATATCTCAGGTCAGTTTGTATAAAATAATGTTTCACAAATTTGTGGCAAGGTATTTCACAATTTGTACCTCCGTTGTTGAATATTTATATAAGAGATTAAAACTGTTACAATTTTCTCATGCCCTGTGCAAGTATTTTACTATTTATTTTTGTCTGTCTTTTTACTAATAGAATTCCAGAATTAAATCAGTATCTCTCATTGAATATTTGTGTATTTTGTTTTCTCTGTGATAGATGTCATCAAACTAGCCAATCAGCATGCATAGTTTTATGATCATGGTACAGTTGAAGTAAGTTGAACTTCCTTCAGCTGTTATTGCTCACTCATTGCTTTCAAGAGTCAAAATTAAAGAATCTTTTGGTGAACATTTTACAATCAGCGAGCACTGCAGTTTCATGCTGAACTTACTAGTAATGAATTAATTTTAGATATCCCCTAAAATTCTCTTCTAATCCAAAAACATGTAAACTATAAAAGTTCAGTGAAATCTCTTTTTAAAATCTTCTCTATATACAGTAGTTTTGCTTGTATGCACTTATTGAATGATGTTGAGGTAAAGCTTCGTCTCTTGACCTCATTTTAAAACTATTTTGACAACAGAAAACGTCTTTGATACAGGTCCTTGTTTATTTGATCATATAACATGTACAAAGCGATACATGAACAATATGTTAGAGTTAACATTAATGAGCCAAGATGCACACAATCAAAACAAGAACTAGCCCAGCAGTAACAGACGTCTGGTATTGACCTCAAATTCACAGATTTCTTTGACCAGAGGTATCATACATATATCACAAAACAAATCATAAAAATTTTCTCTAGATTTCAAAATCATTTCTAAATTTTATAAGAAAGTGTATTTAGATGCACTTTGACAAATTCAAGATAAGCTATATCTAAATGCATTTTGGCAATAGACAAATGTTTCGGGGGAGTTAAATCTGCCAAAGATGTTTCAGTTTCTCATTATTCTGCATCATTAACTAAACAAAGAATAGGTAATGCTACAAATATGAAAAAAAAATATTAATTTATATAAACAGGAAAATTTTGAAATAAATTTCCTGTTGAACAAAATGTATTTTAAAAAACCCGAATTTGATATTTCTCTATTGATAACATTAAAATAATAACATCATCTAACAGGTTGAGGTAGAAAGAAATCAAAATATTGTACATTGCTGGTGACCAAGCAGCAGACTAGCTTAAGTGAGCCCAGTTGTAAGTTTCCAACATTTGGTTTTGTACAGAATGCTCTTACTAAGTCACCAAAAAAAAAACTAAAAACAAAAAAAAAATGCAACCAAAACCCATTGATGGAGTGTTTGAAAAAATCATGGGAGAGGAAAAATTTCAAATACTTTGCTATAGAATTTAAATCCATGTATAAAATAGACCATGAGGTGTTTTTTTAACGACAGATATCTGCTTACATAAGCTGTGGTCATCAATTACGACAGCTACTACATACACATGTATCATTATAACAACAGAATGAAATCTCTTGGAGATTCATAAATATACATATATAAATTTAGTTCTGTAGAAGAATGAAATGAGTAAACACTTAACAAAATATCACATTATGGAGTTCATAACAAACGAGGATACATAAGTCACATTATAACTTAAATTTGCACACAAACACATACGCTCACATAAAATGACTTAAAATGTTACCTTGTCAGTCAAAAAGACTTATTAAATGAATCTAAATGCAGAATAAACTTCATATTTCACACACAGCCACCCACTGGATCCACACTGCTAGAGTTTGAGACGAATCTATCGCACTTTGTATACATCTGCATGACTGTTCAACTAAATCAAATGTTTATGTAGACATTAATTTGCTACAGACGACACGGAATGAACTAGTTGAATAGGATGGACTCAGGGTCCTGGTTCTCTAGATGAGCTATGTGACGGAGGACGTCTTTCTTTGTGAGAATTCCCAGTAATCTCCTACAATACAAACAACAACAAATACAAATAAAGGGTGTACAGGTTTCACACCAGGTTGTATTATATATATATATATATATATATATATATTATATATATATATATATATATATATATATATATATATATATATATATATATATATATATATATATATATATATATATATATATATATATATATATATATATATATATATATATATATCTTTGGGAAGGTTTCACACCAGGTTGTATTATATATATATATATATCTTTGGGAAGGTTTCACACCAGGTTGTATTATATATATATATATATCTTTGGGAAGTACGTATGGAATGTTAAATGGACCTCAAATATTTTTTATTATCTTTTCCATATACAAAGATTACACTTGAACTTTGGAGTTCCATATATTCAGATACTTTATATGTAATCATAAATTGAGGAAATAAGGAAATAACTTTGCAATCAGTTGATTATCCTTTTTTACAAAGCTTTGTTTTTCCCTAAAACTCTCAACATGCAGATTTATAAAAACCAATACGTTTTAATCAAAAGCATCAGCGTAAACCCACAGTTGGTCTGATTCTATTGCCTCATAAGCCCAATAAGTGACGAGAACTGTTGGTTCCTAACATTTCCAAAAACTTACCCTTTGTGTGTGACCAATGTCTGTCGGAGTCCCAGTTTTCTGAACATTTCTACCACCATCTCCATAGGAGTCTGGTCCGTTATCGTAACTGGGGCCTGAAAACAATAAGCACAGGTCAAATTTCTGTACACATATATTCAAATGGCTTTCTTAAGGTCAATCGACACGTTCCTCGGGCATCTTTTTCGTATCTCCTCGTAATAAAGAGTTCCATTAAAAATTATTATTTTAGAATTTTTATTTTTTGCATTTGTAAACCTATATGGCCGAGTGGTTAGAGCAGTGGCCGCACACTGCTAGAACTGTAGGTTCCATGGGTCATAAGTTCAAACACCACCTCCGGCTGTATATATCAATATATGAATTTTTATATCAGCAATTCAAGTGTATTTTAAAAAAGATTATATAGGAAATTGCATACTCTAGTATTTTGCAGAAATTCCTGGTAAGGTATCCTAATTTTTTGCAAGAAAGCTTCTCAAAGTAGTAGTAAATCAATAACAAATTCCTGGAAAAAGTTACATAAAATTGAGGAACGTGTCGTCTGACCTTAACATCATATACATTTCAATATTAACTTAAATTCTATATTCAACAATATCAAACAACTACTGAAGTATATCAGACGTTATGTTTACCTTATCCATGATTTTCCTCATATTAAAACAAAATCTAAATTCTCTTAAAACTTTGAATTTTACTAATTACCGCAGTATATTAAATGTTATTTTTTACCATATCAATGATTTTCCTCAGCTTCAGAGGAGCAGGGCCATTAGGGTTTTCTGTGACATGATTTGTGAAATATACAATGGAGTTGTACACAATACCATCTTGGTTTTTCAGTGCATTGGCTGTGAAAATAAAGAAAAGAAATACAAAATTGATACATAACAACACAATATAACAAATAACCTCATAATTTTGCATGTCTACATGTAGATTTCCAGATCTTCATGAACATTTGAAGATAAAAAAATTCATTTTTCAATTATAGAAGAATATTTGGCCAAATTCATTAAAAGTTTTATTGAGATGAATTACAATATGGCATGTCTAAATAATTTTTATAATAACACTCACATAAAGCAAGATTAAGATCTCGTCTGAGAACAAAGCCCACGAGATACTGAGATTCTCGAGAAACAATCACTGGAAATCCATTGTGAGAAGTTGATTTCAGAACGTGGTCTGGATAAGTAAAATAAATACAAGATAAAACTATGGTTAAAAAATGGATTACAAAACATATAACTCAAAAGGTTTTCTTGTATGGTACTTGCAATGTAATTCATGACACTGTAAATGTACATATATATGTGCATTTTAATTGAAAAGTTATGCATGCATGTACATTTTTCACCAATTATTAAATACATCTACAATGTATTTGAGTTTGATAGCCCTTGACAGTTCTATTTCTGTCATACTGTCATATTCTGAGTGGGTCCTGCCCAAATGATTTCATTATGGGTAAACTTTATAAAAAATGTTGTTTTACTATGCTTTATGATAATTTTATGTATTGTGTGTACTTATGGCGATTTTCCTTTGAACTTACCCACTTCCTCTACAGTCATGGAGTCTTGCGTGATGACGCTCAATGGGGGATCATTTCTCCTGTAATGCAATCAGGACAGGTGTACAATCAGTACAGGTGTACTATCACATGTAATGATAATGGATAGTTCAATGGCATCCCATATTTATTTTAATTTCATTAAAGCATGATGTTGGTGAGTTATCATATAAATAATAGAAGAAATCAACTGATCACATAGGTGTCTAAGCATGAATTATTGATTACGATAAATGTGATACATATGTTTTATAAAAAGCATAATTTCTGAAAAACTTCAGGTATACATGTAAGTACAAATGTTCAGCAGGAGTGAAGTATTTTTTGAAACTTAATTGTGATCATTAACATAAACACAAAAGTACACCAGAACACAAACAAGCAACAATTTTAAACACAATTGCATTTTAACTATTTCTTTATTTGGACCAAATTTTAAATATTCAAATCTTTTTTGCACCAACTTTTATTTAAGTAGCTCTCTCTTCAATATTGTTGTATAAAGATTTTCTCAAGAAGAATATCATTGAAATCTGTAGACATAACATACTTAAAAAAATATGAAGAAAAAAAAAAGGGGGGGGGTCATTGTTCACCACTCTGAGTTATGGCACATTTACATGTAATTGGCATTTGTTGACAGTATTTTTAATTTAGCAAAATAATTACATCAAATATTGCTTTGAAGTATGCACAATGATCAGATGGAACAGAAATATTGAGAAAAAAATCTGTGATAGGCTGCATAAATTTTTTCATGACCTTTTTGCACTTAATGCATAATTTTTTCAGTAGGCACTGTTTAATTTGAAATAAAAAGCTTTCTGAATATCACGATTTTTCCTATTATTTGCATGATTTATTGCTGAAGGTATATTTAACTCTCTAAGTAAACCAAAAATTGACAAGGGAGAAAAAATTTCATGTACATTTTACCTTTTAAAATATTTTTCTTTAGAAAAACAGAAATATGATATGTCAATTTATTTAAATAAGAAAGATGAAAGAAGAATTAAAGTTCAACAGTGAAAAACCATGTTGTATTAATAAATATTAAAAAATTAAAGGATGTTTATATAAGTAAAATGAAAATCAATCTAGAATAGAAGTGCAAAAAAAAATTCAGATGATATACCGTAGCAACAATTTAAGGGCGAAATTTTCAAGTTTTCAATACAAGATATCATATTCAAGTGAAAAAAGTGAAAAAATCTGGTAAAAAGCGGTAAACTGTTGCAATAAAAATCTCATTATGCAGTTATAGTATTTCCCATGCCTTAAAAGTCCAAGTGAGCCGAAAATGTTTTATGAAATTCAAAATTCTACCATTCAAAATGAGTTCATTGTATGTTTCCTACATGTATTAACAATACTGTGAATGAATGCTGGAACATGGAATCTGTTACATATTGTATCATTAATACCGGTATGAAAACTTATCACACATGAAGTAATTCACCAAAATCATCACTGAATTTTTTTTCTAAGATTATACCATCTAAAAAGCCCACACTAACAAATTATCCCTGCATTGAATCTATACATATTTTTTTTAAAGAAGCACCTGAGCCCACTACAAATCCAACACTGAGTAATTATCAAACTATAATGTAGTACATGTATTAGGTGGAAGTACCACATTATGATTTCATTAAGGAAAAGCAATTTCAAAGTAAAATATATAACTATCAGTTACTTGAAGATAGAAATTTAATCTTTATATGTACATGTGATAATTAATTGCTACATGTATTTTAATAATAAAATTAGCTTTTATTTTGTATAGAAACAAGAATTTGGAAATACCATGCATCATGCGATAAACATTTTGTGAATATCAACCCAAACTGAACACATTACAAATTGAACAATAAAAATTTGCACATCAAATTCAATTTTTATACAAAATAAATTCAAACACATTTATAGCTGTGCTATGAGTTACAGGAGTAAACAACAACATTCCCGTTCAAACGAGTACACATAACTTACACTGCTGATCCATACCGCGCACATCTTGTAAAACATTGGACAACAAATTATAAATCATGGCAAACAAAGTGGACCAATAAAACAGAGAGTGCTACAGACACACTGACAAAGTATTACAGTAAACACTACACAGATCTGTAAAGTAGGTCATACCTGGGTCTCATGACATCAGAGGCCAGCGTCGTGTGGGTGAACTCTTCTTTGCTGTCCAGGTAAGGATACCCATTTAACAGTATGTGAGCATCATATCTGTTCTTGTCAAGGTGAATCATAAAACAGCACGTCTGCTTACATGAACAATAACTTACAGTTCAAACTTTATACCATTCTCTATAATGAAAGTTATTAAACAACCCTGTCTTGCAAGCTCAGAAACAGAGCCCCTAGAGTTTTAAAGCCAATATTCCTCAAATGAGTTTTTCTATTGCTTCAGCTTTTTTTAGCCATTCCACATAAAGCATTTAAGATTTCAAGGATACATTCCCTCTTTTCCGAGAGCGTCGCCGACCCACTTGCTGGTCATGCTTGCGACCATGAGGGGGACAATGTACTGCAGTCCCCCCGTCAACTCAAACATGATCACCACCAGTGACACTGGGGAAAAGAGAAAAAAAGAAATCTAACATGGTACAGAAGTATTAGTATTAAATTGTACATACATCATAATATCGTTATTATTTATCAAAGTTCTGACAACACTGAAATTAGAACGATACCTCAAAATTTGCTATAAATGTCATTTTAAATTTGCCCACTGACAATGAAAGCTGGGTTTAGAATAAAATTGGTGCAAAGAGCAATTAACCTGTATACTGTAGCTCACTGTGACCATCATTACCCACCTGTCATTCGAGTCACCCCCCCTAAGGCAGCTGCAGCCCCGACCATGGCGTACAGACCAGGGGTGATTCTACAAAACTGTTTTGACTCGCACATGTTCTCAAAGAAAGGGTTGTCGTGGTTTGCACTGAAAATAACGAGATATCAAAAGAACTAATAATTACAGGTAGTAAAAATTTGTACATGCAATTCCAAAAAGCTGAAGCATACATAGGAACTTATGTACATGTAATTTCTTTTAGCCAAAAATCACATTAGAAGTTTTAAATGTTTTCGAAATACTTACACCACTATTTGTTCCACACCAATTCCAATCATTCTTCCCATGATTGCACCAACAGCCATGCTAGGAATGAACAACCCACATGGAATCTACAATATCAAGTGTATAAAAAAACACTACATTACAATGTACTGTATCTCGAAGAATAATTTGCATCAATGAATATTCAATTTCAAATCATGTGGGATTACATGTACATGTATGTGTATTTACTTTTATGCCAAAAGTGAAAACAGTGATGATTCCTTTGAACACAAGAGCAAGAGCCAGCATCCATAAGGCCTTGTAGACGCCGTCTCCAATGACAGTGCTGGAGGTCATCGTCTTCAGAGAGGTCTGATTCAGCATGTGGGAACTGTAGTTCCTCTTGTAATCACTGCAACCAATCCATTGAAAAACAGTATTACAATTTAAAGTAAAAGTTTACAACACTACTACGCTTCCATCTTTCCTCTTGTAATCGTAAGATTAAATGTATTACAAAAATAAATGTTTATCACACTATTAGACTTCTATCTTTTCTATTGTAACCATAAGATTATGATTAATATGCCCTTACAAAATTACTATATGTAGCATGTTACACTATTAACTTTGGTTCATCTTGACATATGTATACTCTAACTTATACAAGTACCGGTACATGCTTTTCATTCTCATATCCTAGCCATTTAATACCTAATAGAACACAAAATTACTATTCTATGCTATGCCACTGTAACTTTTTAAAATATATTCTTCTACACACTTAAGATATTTATTACTTAAGTAACCCTATTTTTTAATTTGCATTTACAATTAGCAGAGGAGTAAAAATTCAACAGTGAAAAAAAAATCCTACCACAGATCTGTATCATCCTCTGGTCCACAACGCCCCACCAACATCTTTATTAACTCACTGGTATTTAACCTAAGCAACACAATCACTTATATCATTCTCTTGATCAAAGCATTTTAAAATCAAACTCTTTTTGTGTGTATTTTTTAAATTTATTAGCTTCATGAGGTGCTGACCTTGTGTATTGGTTTGGATAACTCAGAAGAGCTGTGACAAAGGTGACAACAAGAACCTGTGAAATAAGGACAAACTAGTTAATTCACATGCCTAAACAAAGGTGTAACCGAATGCTACCATTACTGGTCAGAAATTGATAAACAAAGACAACAAATGATCAAGGGAGTGTAAGAAGCCTAAATTATCTCCATGTTTCTGACACAGAAATGCTACAGTACATGGTACAGCAGTGTTAGATCTATTTAAGCTTACCTCTATTATTGGGTAATTTCCTAATTTTGAATTTTTTCTGTATCTGCACCATGCAATGTTCGCTTTTATAAAGAAACTTCCATATAGACCCTGCAATGTATTCAAAAAATCATTAAATGTTTTCTAGGCAAAAGAGAAAGAATTATATCCTCATAATGGAACACAATATAGTTACTGAATAAATCCCTTTCCAAGATAAAAGAACAAGACAGAATCAATATACGAAATAAAGGCACTTACCCCCAAAACGCCAATAAGTACAAAGGGAATTAACTCCTGTATATACCATGGTTCATTATATTCCACATAAAACATGACTAGATGGTCATTTCCAAATGGATTGATTGACCTCAGAACAAATGCAGCAGCCAAAGCACAGAAGAATGAACGCCACAATGTTTTCAGTGGAAAATAGTAGCTAACCTAAACACAGAAAAACATGAATTGTTATTTGAATTAAGAATATACACTATCAATAATATATCGATCAAAGTTCAACACAGCAGAGATTTGTTATGACAGTGTATGTACCTCCTCTAAACTAAAGAGCACTCCTCCTATGGGGGCCCCAAAGGCAACACTAACTCCTGCAGCTGATGCAGCAGATAAAATCTAAAAAATAAAACACACATTGACTATCTTTATACCCTGATTACTATTTCCTTTCAGTAAATCTGGTATCTGATGTGTTATGCTGTCATACTCATACCAGATGTCTAGAACACAGAATAAAACAAGAGACTGATGATCAATGGTATTCACCAAATACAAGCAAAAACATTATGTATTGGAGGTCTGAATGTTCTGTGCTGCTTAAATCTAAATTTTCCTAAGAATAGCCTGGACTTAATGACCTGTAAAAATTTATCAAAGACCCACCTCTCTTTTTTTGGCCTCATTTGTGCCATATTTTGGAAAAAGATAGGAGAAGACATTTCCGCAGCAGCTGGCTACATGAACAAATGGTCCCTCCTTCCCTAAACTCAGTCCAGCAGATACTGCCAGCATCATTCCTACTGACTTTGTCAGCAAGGTCCACTTCCCTAAGTAGCCTCGAATGATGAAACCGCTCAATATCGTTTTTATCTACAATAAACAATTGTACAAAAATCAATTTTTATGCTGTCTTGGGAAAGAAAAAACACAATGTCTTTTAATTTAATTAAGATAAATGTTCGTGGCCATTTTTAGACTCTTTGAATCTCCTTAATATGAAGAGCTCTGTATAAAGATAACAGTTCAAAACTTTTAAAACTTCAATATTTCAAATTATAAAAAAGATAGGTAGTGGACAAATATATAAGATTTAAAATGTAAAAATAAATCTGATGATAAGTTGTTTGACCATCCAGCCTCCTTAAGTAAAGGTGAGCTGACCTCAGGTATACCAGATCCACAGGCATAGGGTGCGAACACCCTGACGAACAGGGCAGCCAGCATCGCGAACACAATGGCCCACAGCATGTATATAAAATAGGTCACCACATAGGAACCTGCCCCAGATCGGCTTCCTCCAAATATTTCTGACCAGGTTTTCCACTGAAAGGAAAAATATACCCAATTTCTAGTTAATAAATGAACATTTGTACAATGTATCAGTCATACTAATATATAGCATAAGAACAAATGCATGAAAAAGGTACAAGTAGGTAATTGG
Organism: Magallana angulata; assembly: GCF_025612915.1. NCBI lineage: Eukaryota > Metazoa > Mollusca > Bivalvia > Ostreida > Ostreidae > Magallana > Magallana angulata. The sequence continues at coordinate 47,527,974 of NC_069117.1, forward strand.
TGTTGGTCATTGTACATACTGTGGAATCATTCAAATTCATATAGGCAAACTTTGGATTGTCGATTTTTTTTTTCAGGTTCATGAGGACGTATTTTGGTGGATATACATGTATAATCATTAATGAACTAATACATGTTCACAATTCATTGAGGATGTTAATTCTTGTGTAAGGGGGAGCAAAAAAATCCAGGAAAATTGAGCCACCATGAATTCTTGTGCTTCTACTGTATAGTATTTGATTAATCCCGGCATTAACCTGTTGACAGTAGTCATCGTTAGCGTCTGTATTACTGACGGACCAGCAGCACTGCTCGCGGTTCAACCAAAACGCCTCCGCACAGATTCCTTCCTTCAGATCGGACATCCAGGTGGCGCCAATGTCAATAATACCCGCACAGAGGCCTACAAACAATCACAAAATTCTAGTAATAGTGGACAAATACAGCTAGGATTTAGAGGATAACTACTGTAGTTCAATATTATGGATATATAATTTGTTCGATGCAAGTTTGACATTTGTGTTTGCTTAATTTGTGATTTGTATTTCAAGATTAGTAAGGTAAATCACCATTATGATGATGGGGGTGTGCGCTAAATCGAATCTTATTAGAAACAAGGACCAAGGTATCATATCAACATGTATCTACAATTATTTTACATGTAGTTTCTAATTTCTTCTGAGTTCTGACACTCCTTGTCAGTATAGAAGCAATGTTAATTTTCAAAAATCAAATATATTCGTTTTATCTTATTCCAATGATTTGAAATGTATAGGAATTTTCTGCTTATATCTATAAAAGGAAATAACAATAGATATGCAAAAATGTCTATAAATAATATCATTTACCTATATAAATGTACAAATCTGGCAAATGAATTGTTTTACAAAAGAAGATAGAGCTACTCAGATATTTTAGTATCGGTACATGTAATACATGTACACATAAACAAAGTTACAATTTTTTCTAATTGTTTTGTTGCTACTAAATGATACAACTTCTTGAAAGATCTTTGATAACATCTGGTTTCATGCAGTATTTACTATGGCGATATTTTTGTATCATATTTGATAATGCGGTAGACTCAACTGAGTAATGAAGTGCATTTGCAGTTCTGATTTTGTAACAAAGATTACACAATATTTTGGAACGAGGGATTTTAAGTCATGTCAGTCTCTATTTGGGGGGAGCAGGGAGCAACTACAATATACACTGTAGGTCTATTATGGAGTGTTTACTTGAGTCATTAATGTATGGTATACAGTGTATATCTAATCAAAATTCAAGAACATTTAAGAGTCAGAGTAATATATCTCAATTCATTTTTCAACAATTTTCATTCATATGTTTAAAAGGAGATTCGATCAATGTGAAAACTAACAACAGCGTCATTCCCCAGTAACAATATTTTAGACAATCACACCTAGTAAAGATATTACAATCACGGTTTCAATCAAAATAGCCCCTCTCTATTGCTTGGGGGAAAAAATAAAAGTATACTGACAAAAAAATATTTAATATGATGCAGTAACTATATACCAGTACATATAATATAAGGAAGTAAATATTATTTATTTGCATACTAAGAGGAATTTTGAAATCCTTGATTTAGATAATACTCCATTGTACATTGTAGTTTTCCACAATAAATCTATTTAGTTTAAAAGCATTGTATGCACAAACAATGTAGAATTATTACTACCAGCAACTACAGTTTAGGATGATTAAATCTGCCTTCAATTGTAAATACTGGGCATTGACAAATACACATACAGTCATGTATAATTCCTTTTCAATTTCCAAATCAATTCATGCAATTGTTGAAGTAATTGTGTTTTCATTCATGGAAAATGTCAGTGCATATGGATTGTACTGAAAAATTTCGCATGACAATTAATTGACAAATTAGTTTCTCCACTTGAAATACTCTCCCAATGAATGAGTGTTTTGGTCTAGTATGTATGGTAAGCTACATGTAAAAAGTACAAGATTTAATAATTTAATTCCTGAGGCAATACAGAATGCACGATTTACAATTCTATCGTCTTCTCTCAGGATGTTTTCTTTTTAGGGGATATGCTTGACCTTTAAAGATTAAATGCTGATGAATAGACTATGTAGATGCCTATATACACCTATCTTTACCTATGACATTCAAAAAGTGTAAAAATGACACTACAATATGAATACATGTACTGGTACAGTAAAACACACTTATAATTTATGAAGTGCCAGGGATGGGTGATTCTACTTCGTTATAAACATAATTCATTATATCCATCAAGTTAACAACATGTAATAAAGTCTCGGCTAATGAAAATCATGTAAGCATCAATTCATTATAAGCATGTTTGCTATAACCATGTTACTGTACATGTAAGTAAACTGGTATGTACCTGCTGCCACGCCCACGAGTAGCACACACACCCACCCAGACCAAGCATCGTGGGCGCTCTTAATCTTCTCCCAGATGCCTTCTTGTTTCTTTTTGATGATGTGGCGGTGTCGCATGCGGTCCCTGGCAATGTCCCGCAGCCAATCAATGGTGTGGAAATCCTCATACTGACCAATCCCTGGTGGAAGATCATCCAAGGTGTCCATGAGGTTGGAAGAACCTGGAATGAGACGATCAGACCTGTTGTACATGCCATATTCTCTGTAAAATGAAAATCACCAGCATATACAGATGCAAAAGCAAAGACTCTCTGTACTAAAGTAAATTGTGTTTATTGTCACGGTAAATACATTATTGACAAAAACATAAACTTCTTCAATGTGTCAGGTAAATAATGAAAGAATAATCATTGAATGCACTGGGAGACGAAACATGTCATGTCTCCGAGGCACAAACATGATTTATAATCACATTAACTTGTACACAAGAAGAAGAATGCATGTTTTCAAAATCAAGGTAAAATAAAACTACCTTTCATTCACAGAAAAAAGGAAAATTACCGGTATAATCACAGCTTTACCTGGGGAGTTCTTTAGGCCAGGAGTAAATATGTCCACCTGTATATTACAGACTTAGGAGTAATAGAACATGTATTATACCCAGTTAGGCATCATCTATGCCTGGTACACAATTGCCCTCGATCCATAAAACTTTTATCTATGGTAATCATATTCACCCTCTATCAATTCCCGTTTAACTATAGCTCATTCAGCTGGTTGTATCCTGATATTGTAATTATACATATGAACTTATTTTTAAACACAGGAACTTGACTGACATACCGGTATATGTGTTCTTAATGTTTTTCAGGATTACGTACATTGTAAATATTACAGCTGCATGAAAATGACTGGTAAGTTTTAATTGTTTCTTCATAATCATGGGATGGGAAAGGCATGTAAATTGGAGTAGGTTGGGGGTGGGGTAAGAGAAGTGAATGCTATATCTCCTTCCTGTTAAATATGTATGGATAAATATAAGGCAAAGCTATTGTTATGTGAAATAGTATAAAACTTATATACATACAATTACCAGGGTTAATGCCCCCTTGGACCATCAGATATTCTTGTATCCAACCCTGTTACTAAACTTGTATTCACTGTCAAATTTATCTCTCATTAAAAATCTAAATCATTTTTCAACTTTGTACGAGAATGAGTAAATCAAGCATTACAATTTGATTGCATTCATTCTCACAACATGTAATATTCTCTCAAACTTAACAACCTTATATGTTCTATGCCAGAATTACATGTAGTACAATTATGAAACTAAATTCATTAACATCTGCATAGAGACACTTTTTGTTTTAATATGTTTTAACTGTATTTCAGAGGGCACATAAACCATTTGTATGTGTATAAGATCAATATTTGATTATAATGAATAACTCTCCCCAATATACTGCTATCAAATTAACTGGAGATTATGTTAAATGTAGTATATGAAGGTACCAGTACCACTGTACTTGTTAGATTTCATTAAAATAATCAATAAAAATCTATTAATACTCATAGAGCCATAAAGATATAGAGAAAAATACATTTTTTCAATAATTATACAACTGAAATTTGTTTTACACCATTTCGTATTAAGTATAGACATGAGCACAAAATATTTCAATATACATGAAAATTGCTTATCTTCAAACTTTTAACAATTTAAACATAATCTTTTTATTTAAAATGAAACAATAATTAATTCCGTAATAAATATTCATTAACTCAAACAGTAGAGTACAGTAAATGACTGTTTAATACCTATAAACGTATAATATCCATGAACAGGTTGATCCAGCTGTTGTGTTTGTGTACATTGGAACAGAAGAAACTGTTATACAAGTAAATTTTTACCCTACCCATTGATCAGTTAACATAATTATTGTGACTTACCGGCAATTTTATCAATACATGTAGTAATACTAGAGGTCTCTTCAAGCAGGTCAGACTTGTGTTCAGAGACAGTGGTAATAATATCACTAATAAGATCCGTAAATCGCTCCATTGTAGACAAGTCATCGTCAGGCTTCTGTTGTTGACCAGTGGCCGACATCAGCACTGACCAAAGGGGGCCCCCCAACAACGCACTCTAGCTGTCCCAGCGTCCAAGCCACCTGCACCTGTTACAGGACTGTCACGTTCTATTGAACTCTCGTTACTGCACCTCAGTGAACATTCAGGTAAGCAAAGCCTTTCTTAAGAACTGATGACGAATCCATGTTTTAGCCTAGCAGCCATGAGAGAACTTTTCTCTTTCTCTGCCACCTTTTGCAGTGTTGTGCAGTAGGAGTGTTGGTTGACCTCTGCAGACTTTATGTGTGTGGTATGTTTAATTGACAATTATCTGTCCATTTCATAGGCCATGCATGCCCACAGATGACAATTAATTTAATGGTAATTTCTACTCTACAGCTGCCCATGATGTAATTGAAACAGAAACAGTAAATGAGGGACAATCAGAACAGAATGACAAAATAGCATGACATCGTGTAGTGAGACCTTCATTAGGATTTTCCCTTGGGGCTGTAAATTTGCAAGGCTTTCCTTCCAGACATTTTTTCTCATTTATTTTGCGTCATCCTTCTCATCTTTCATGAATTAGCAAAAGAATGCATCTCTGACCATGAGTTTCACAAACTCTAAAATTGGTCAACATATTTCTCACTACGAATTAGTGTGCCATATACCGGAGTGTTCAAATGGTTTTTGAGATGAATAGATGATTTTCCTCTTTCAAACCTGTTGTTGTATTGTCACTTGATGATAATTTTCAAACTTAAACCAACTTTCTATTTATCACAAACATAAAAACATCGATGAAGACTTACTAGAACTGAGGTTTTTAGCGATTTCTTCCTCGTCGGAGTCATGCCAGTGTTCCAACGCTCCAGTCCTGATGTCCAAGAGTTCGTCATCGGTACTGACAGCACTAAATCGTCCGTCTACATTCCCGTTGGCTCCCTCCCGTCGCATGTTGGAATTGTTCCTACTTAATGATTCATCCATGTGTTCTGAAAGAAGAAGGTCTGTCTCCCCAAAATAGTCACCAGCTTCCATTCTCTATCCCTACATAGTCTGTAGTTCTGAAATTGAGAGAAATCATTTTATTAAAATGATGTACTATAGATTGTGAATGCTCAAAATAATTAATAGATTTAAAGCTAATTACCAAAAATCTTAAGACATGTGTGCAAAAACTCAATTTTAAAACCATATTGTATGATTTTATCTCCCCCAGTTCTGTATTTTCTTATTGTATAGTCATGCAAGCATGCTATACATTATACAATACATAATTTGATCATATATGAAAATTATCATTGAAATAATAATAAAAATAATATAATTGCAAGTTTTTATATAGCGCTTTTAAAATTGGCGAACCATTTCTCAAAGCGCTTTACAATCAGGAGTTGTGATGATGTAATGGATGCTCTTTTCATATGGGATAAAGAAATGATGACTAAAGGCATAAAAAACCTGATTTTTTAACAGGCATACTTAATCTTCAGCAACCAAACAATAACTGCTCTAATTATGTATAAAAGAGGATTTACCCTAGTTTCAGGCTACTTGGTTCAACTGCTTATCTATTTTATAATTCATGAATGAATAACCAAAATATTTTTAGATGAGTTGAGGATAGATTTTTTATGTGTAAAAATGTTCACATTGGTCTAACAAGTACATTGGACAAAAAACACATTAATAATGGAATAATCTCTCCGTTTGTTATCAAAAGCGATAACCAGACTCTTTATTGACATTATACACATTCTAAATGTTTGGATAATAAAACAACATTGTAAAAAGCAGTCCTAAAGGGAAACTACAGATATATGAATACAGTTCTCTTAAATCTACTTATATATGTGCAGATGTATGTTAAAATGTTATATAAACTTTTTTATTAACAGAAATTCTATCAGTTTTAGTAATTTTGATGAAACCCTTCCTTATACTGCTCATAAAATTTTGAAAAGTTTAAAAATGTACATCAGCATAGCGAGGGCACAAATGACACCAAATTGAAAACTTAATAAGGTTACTTGAATGTATACATGTATAGAAATACACATACTTTTATTTGTGATCAACCACCTTATCATCATCATTTACATACGTATATGCAATATGATCAATAAAAAATTCAAAATGTTTGGAGAAAACTTAAAAGTTAATTTTTTTTTAAAGAGAACAATATTAACTTTAATATAATTCATTTATAAAATATATAAATTTAACACAGATTTAATGTTTTATACATGTAGGCCTATATGCCCACTGACTTATTTAAATGATCCGTCAGAAAACACAGATTTGTTGAAAAAAAATATCATATTTTATGAAATGTACCAGTATAATTCAAATGGGAATCTTAATGCTCCCATTAGTCTCTACATATCTGAATTCACAGTCATATATCAGTTGTATCCATTATTGAAGTACAACAACTCGATCATTACAGCTTAATCTACATTAACAATTACTATAGACTTTTAATTTCTGTTTTTGAATTTTTAAATCTAAACAAGTGGCCCACGGGCCTTGATAGTCACCTGAGTACCTCACACCTAGATTGACATGTTTGAGAGTCTCAAGTTTACATTTTCAGCTTCATTTTGAAGTCTAAACTACTCTGACTGTTACCCCCCTTTTATTATTTGATTTTTTTGCAAATGGAGGTGGGGGTGCTTGGGTTCAAACTCAAGGGGGGAGGGGGATTGTAAACTTTTGGTAATAAGAAACTTGCAGGCCTTTAACTGTCAATCTTTTATAATATTCAGTTTTATTTATAAAGCCCAAAAAATGCACACAGCTTGTTTCTACAAGACGAGTATACAATGTACAGGATATTAAAGTAGATAAATCCTAAAATAGCTAGAACACTTATTTGATCAAATATTGCCAAGTGACAATTTACCATGTAGTTTTCAAGATGAAGTTATTAATAAAATTGTCAATGGATGACACACAGCAATGACCCTAAAAGAATATATGTTCAATATATGACCATATTTATCAGCCTCCCCCCCCCCCCCCCCCAAAAAAAAAATGAAATGCTTAATCTTCTGCCCCATGGCCTGGGCAGTGAATCTCACAATTAAATATCAGAACAGTTTGAGTATGAACATAACGTCAGCATGATATTATCTCCCACGACTGTGATGATACAGAAGAAAATATTATTAAATCAATACATTTTCACTAAGTGGCCATATTGACCCCACCCTAAGGTCTGAACCCCTGTCCCAGGGACCATGAATTTCACAATTTATGTAGCGGAGTTCATGGACATCATAACCATGCATTTTGTTTTTCTCAAATATACATGGGAGTAGAAAAGAAGATTTTTGAAGATTTTATACATGTGGCCATATTGGCCTTGTCTTAGGGTCTTAAACCCAGACAGAGGGGCCATGAATTTCCCAATTTTGGTAGGGCTTCATGGACATCATAACTATGGATTTAGTTTTTTCCCCACATGTGTGGGAGTAGAGAAGGAGACTTTTGAAAATTTGGCCTTATTTTGCATGTTAGGCCCCGCCGATGAGGCGTCATAATTTAGATTCCTCTTACCATAGAGATGCTTCACACCAACAATATTAACTATTGGCCTTGTAGTTTTCAAAGAGAAGTTAAAAATGTAAAATTGTTGACACGACGCACGATGCCATGGATGATGACATAGACCAATTGCAATAGTGGCTCAGGTGACCTTAAAAACCCAATCAGATCTTTTACTAATGTGTAATACATGTACTGTAAGCCGGCATATACATGGAGTTTGTAGATCATTTACAGCTGCTAAATGCTGGTATTAAAAGTAATCCAATACGAACTTCTAACAGAGTCAATGTACATATGTGGGTGCAATTCCAACTCTCAACATAAAATATAATGTAAAAATGTAATCTTTCCCAAATCTAAAATGGACAATAAATGAAATTTACTAATTTGTGAATTAGTATCGATCCCCCTATTTTCAAACCTCAACCGCCCCCCCCCCCCCTCCTCCAACCTAAAAACATCATTCTAAATGATGACAGACTATTAGACTATATTGTACATCCTCTTTTAAACACCATGATTTATGATTCTTCAAAATGTTTAACACTGAAAAAGCTACAGTCCAGAAAAAGGTTATTTTTAAACTAAGCAATACCGAGGTAATCTTGGCTGCTGACCTGTGTGTCTTACATATGTAAGACTTTTTCAGATTTTCTTTTTCAGTAAATTGAAGTTTTATTGAACATCTATCCAATCTACCAACTGAAATCAGATCCTTGGAATCGCTTACACAGATCATCTTTAATAACATGATATACCTGTACAAATATTTGTGTTTACATATGGTACATCTGCATGTACAAAGTAAAAGAAATAGCCCTGCATTGTTATATCACTGCCTGGGTGGACAGACAGGTGACAAAAATCTTCATAATCCCATCTTTTGTGTAAGTGATATAAAAAGATTAAGATAAATTTATTTGCCAGGATACATTGTATATCATTCACTATATAATGAGTGAACAGAGTAAAAATTACACACGATCTACAAATATGACAATGATACTACAAACAATAATATTATATACATGTATATGTTAACACTTTTAATACATGTACATTTATTATCAATGTCGGAACATGTATTATTGATAATTGTAAGCTTTATCAATAATGAATGAAGCATTGAGCAGTGTATTGGTACAAGTAAATAAAAACATAAAAGAAGTTGATATGGTCAAGATGCATTTTGCAGTTTCAGAACAAAAAGCAGACAAGGATTATTTCTGATAAAAATCATCAGCATACAGTTGGTGAACAACATCTATTACTCACCTTTTCAATTTTCAGGGACTTCCATACCCAGTAAGCAAACATTAAATATCAATGTACATGAAGTTAAATAATTATGTTAAAATGTCCAAATATATATTCATACTTTTACTGTCAACATTATTCAGTGTTTTCCTCAGGCCGTTTTTGCATGGCGGTACCGCCATGCATTGAAGTTCTCCGCATCACACAGTGCCGCCATGCTTCCCGCTATGCATGTTTATTTTAGACCAAAATTCTTTTTCCAATTATTTCACATCTTACCAATAATTAGTAGATAGAAAACTGTCATTTCTCCGCTCGCTTATCATAAAACCGCTTGTACCCGCAGTGAGCGATCGATCTCAGCACGGGGGCACACGTGGTTAACGGTTAAAGGACTTAAAGCTCATAATTGAGATATATTAAAACTAAGTTTATTAATCTGTGATAAATGCATAAATAGAGGCGTGATTATTTCGTGTTTTAATATAATGTGCTTTTTTCGACATCTCCGAATGTTGTGGATTTTCCAAGATCTAAAAATAGCACAATGTTCACTCGACGATGTTAGCTTGGTTTCAATATGCTTGAACTGTTTACCTGCTGCAAGGATATTGGAAACTCGAGAAAATGTACTCAGTAAAGAAAAAAAACAACTACAGTTGACTGCAGCTAATACAAGGAAGCGATGTCATATGACTAGAAACATCGTATATAGTATGCCTGTATGTAAACGGGGAAGGGGACTGGTGTCAAGATATCACAGAAACTTTCACATAAACCCTCCAATTTAAACAAGAAATAGCAACTGTCCAGAATAGGTTGAATCAAGTTTGCTGTAATTATTTTGACTTGTTTTGCCTATTTCTTGTTCACCCCCCCCCCCCCCCCCCCAAAAAAAAAATTCTCCTCTAGGCCTATATAATATGTAAAAAAAGGAATGGGGCAGAAGCTGATGCTGAACTGTCTTGTGAATCTATATTTCTTGTGAAAACTTGTCAGCCTCTTGAAAAAATTGATTTTGAAAAAAATGCTATTAGTTTTGCCAGAACAACCCCCCAAAAATTGTAGGTATAAAAAAAATTATGAATTGAAATAATACTTGTTGATGTAGATTTCATGAAAATGCATCAATTATAGTACATATCATGTAGTACACTTCATCAAATGGTTATATTATTATTACGTGCAGTGATTTCAAAATGGCTTGGGCGCTTTAACGCTGCACCATGCACCTACTCCGACAAACTTCCCCCCATGAATCAAAAATTTTCTGGGGAAAACACTGATATTGAACTTACATGTATATTATTAGCTGCAGGTCTGTAGCTCCCAGTCTGAAAAAATCTGGATGAGTGACCTAGGAGCTACAGTGCCACCCATTGAAAAAATTGTTTTTTATTGCGCACAAAAACGTGCACTAGTTTTTTACTAATTAACCTTATTTATATGCAAATTCTATGAAAACAATTGGTACCATTAAATTCTTTATGCAATTTATTACTGATATCGTCACTTTACTTATGTTGTTCACAAAAAAACCCATGAAGATTTCAAAAGTTGTCATCATAAAAAGGTACACAGTCAATAATGGGACCCTCCATTCTTGTCTTATACCATATATTCATAACAACATCATGTAAAAAACAGGGGCTCAGATATATATTAGTACAGTATATATACCTGGTAAAAATATACACTTCAGTTTTTTTTCTATTGAAATGTGTGGTATTTATTTTCATTCACGTCAACATATTATTTTCTAAATAACTATAAACAGCTGAACAGCTGAAGGGTACATGTATATAAACATGTGATAAATACATGTATGAGATTAGGCCACAATTTAAACAATATAACATCTAATATCATTTAAAAGTTTTACATTCATCAAACTGATATAGTTTTCATTTAGACTGGTGTGCATTAAGATACCAAGATAAGATGTTTTGAAATGATCAAACACTGACAGGAAACATCATACATTAGGCCTAAAACATACGATCAATAAATTTCTTTTGAGTTCCTTTGCGTTTGTTTGAAAAGGACTTCTATCAAACAATAAATGTAACTTCATTAAATATAATACCAGTGTTTAAAAAGTGCAATTACCTGGATTGGTAAAGTTACGAAATCACCAAAATATTGACAAGATTCTCATTCTGACTTGACTTTTCTTAACAGGAAAAACAGAAAATCAGGTAATTTTAGAGCCGGATATATTCCGGAAAAAGTGTCACTGTTGCATGTACATGTACATGTATCATCCTCGTTCACGGCCTAATTATTTTAAAAGACTCAGGTTGCTTTGGTTCAGGATTGACCTATGGGTTGCAAGATATTGTTAGGAAAAATGGATGCGCTGTATTATTCATAGCACTTTCTGTAACCGTCGTTCGCGGTCGATAGATTAAAGGGGCATGGTCATGATTTTGGTCAAATTTTATTTTTCTGTTTTTATTATTTACAATGCTTTATGAATGCATTTCTAATGATCAAATAAAATTTGGATGCCCGTCGATGAGCTTTAAGCAAGATACAGGACTTACAATTCTTCGTCATGTAAACAAGGCTCGTGCCCTGTTTTTGTTTACATAGGTTCAATATACGGTAAAAATCTTTTTCAATATGATTTGTACATTATACTCTTATTCATTTTAAGCATAAATAAACAGTTTCTAACGATTAATACATTCATTTTAGGTTTAAAACTGGAATTTTCACTTCAACATTCAAAATGTAAACAAAAGCTTTGTTTACATAGCGAGGAATTGTTAGCTCTGTAACTCGCGTATAACTCAACAAATGACACTCAAACTTTGAATCTGGGGGAATAAGCCGTTGCAAATGCCCACGATCCTCTCATACGCCTTATAAGAAGTAATAAACGTACGAGTTAACTGGGCATTTAAACGGTGGACAGTATTGTCCACATGAAAATGTCAAAAAATGCGAGAAAGGGGCAATCGACATTTGAAAGGCGTAAATGCGCTTAAATGTAGTATTTACATATACTTTAAACTGGCAAATTTAGAATGACAATCACATACTCATTCAAAGAATTAAAATACAAAAATGTTGATTACTTTCTAACAATATTTAATTTGTAAACTAATTTACCTCAGTCATCGTATACAACCCCTAACGCAGGAGAGTGGACAAAGAGTATGGGGGAGTCGACAAAGAGTATGGGAGAGTCGACAAAGAGTATGGGGGAGTCGATTTTTCCGCTTCGGAGACAGGAAGAATTTAGTTAACTCCTTTTGTAGGTATTCAAAACAAGTATTTTCAAAAAATATATACAGTGGCGTCGGAAGCAAAATGAAAGTGGGGGGGGGGGGGGCTAGACTTATAAAAAATCTTGACAAAAAAAAGGTCTTTGCTTTGTATAAATTTGCAAAAAAGGGGGGGGGGGGGGGCTAAGCCCCCCTTCCCCCCCCCCCCCTCCCCTCCCGGTTGATATATACCACACGGAAGACAGCGATAATCACTTAAATCAGTAACGTATAACAAGAGGGCTTGTTATAGGTCACTGGTCAAACTTTGTGTTGGTCATTGGACCTAGTGGTCTCTGTGTCTTTTGGTAGAACTACTATGCTTTTTCTTTCCCAACAAAACACGCATTTGTAATGTGATTTTCCTGCCGATACAATTGGAAGTGAAATACATGCCTAGTTAATCGTTGAATTTTCTTTAGGCGCACACTGTACGTTTGACTTAGCTTGTATTCTGCATTTTGTGCACAATTACATGCTTTTGTCCAAGGTATGTCCTTGTTGTGTTGACAAGACTCTCAAGGATTAAAAGATGGAACGTTTTATCTTGCCATTTAATTGTTTCTTGCATTCACAACAATCATTTGTTTACAATATGAAATCGTGCAATCTCAATGAGAATAACATACATTTCATATTTTATAAAAGTAGTAGAAAACGCATATCAAATAATTTCAAGTTATTATAAGCAATTTTTTATTATTAAGAAAGAAAAAGGAAAATTACATTTTAACAATGTATATATTATTAAGTCAAAAAAGAAAATTACATTCTAACAATGTAAACAAAAAGATAAAAAAAAAACCCCCAAAACCCATAACGCGTACGATTTGAACACCAACTTTTACAGTTACATTTGTTTAAAGAATTCCTTGCTTACCACTACACCAAATTCGCTTGTGTAGATGCTATGATATAGCTGATTCTATTGTTATCAGTTTTACGCAAACGACTGGACTTAGTAATTTAAAGACCAATCTTAAAAATTAAAAGAAGAAAACTTACTTTTTACCATAGAGTGGGTTTTCGTACCATTTTTTGGAAAATTGAAAAAGATAGACGTTAATATGTGTTAACAATATTCGTTCTTTAAAAAATGGTACGATGACCCACTCTATGAAAAAATATAATTTGAACATCCGATTTCAATATCATTTTGTTGCCGAATTAGCATATAACTACTTTGTTGTCTTAATATCAATTAAATGTGAAGTTACTTTTTGTGGGTTATGGCAGCACTGAATGTATATGATCACATATGTTTAATAAATGTAACGAAAGTGAAATTCGCTAGAAATAAAATATTTTTTTTTTTAATGAACCTATGTGGTTTTTTGCCTCGGCTTATTCCCCCAGATTCTTTCGGTTGCCTATTAAAAATGCCTTACTGAAGCATTATTATCATTAAAATTGAAAAAATAATTTTTGACCAAAATCGTGACCATGCCCCTTAAAATTGTTTAAAAGAAAAGAGCAATGCCACTGGCACTATAGCTGCAAGTCTGTAGCTCCCGGCCTGAAAAAATTCAGGTCGTCCATACACATTTTTTTCAGACTGGGAGCTACACTGGAACTTGTTTCTGTTATAAAGTTTACTCCTAAGAGGCACTGACCGTTTCAATATTTTTGAGATATTTTATGATATCAGAAAATGAAATCTTGATATAAAAAATTCTTTATATAATTTTTAAATATTTCAAAAAAAAAAATATATATATATATATTCTAATATCGAAAAGTACATTAAATATATCAAAACGGCGCCCATATACTTAATAGTGTTACTATATCATTCTACTATGGGTGAACTTTTATAACAGAAACAAGCTTTCAAGTGTCTGTTGGCAATGCCCCTCTGCAAATAAATCTTCTTTTTTTTTGCACTAAGTTTTTTTTATTCTTCACACTGATTTTTATCAAGGCCAATATCAACAGATTCATACATGCATAATAGCAAGTTTAATAATACAGAGGAAACCTGCAGTAATGAGTGTTTTTTTTCTCCCCAAAAATAACTCACACTTTTAAAAATTTCAAGTCAAAACCCCATTATGATGGGTCTAATCATTATATGAGGGAAATTTGACACAGTAATAGAAATAGCAATAGATCTAACTTATCGCAGCATAACATTAAAAATATGAAGTGTAGGAATATTGAAATAATATTGATTAAGCTGTAATTTTTTCAATTCATACCAGAAAACAAAATAAAGCAATGCTTTTTAATTCAGAAATTACTTTGTAATATCTAAACTTTCTTCAGATCTTTTGAAAATTTGTTCAAATAGTCCATCTACTCATGAACTGAATTGGTATTTAAAACCAAACGCAAACAAAATCAACATAAACGCAACAAATGCACATACACGTGTCTCTCTCACATAATATCATGCACAAGTAAGAGTTGAGCACAATTATTCAATGAACAAAATCAGCAAAAAACAAACAGATAATGCACCTCAAAGGCAATGGTGTTTGGAACAGACAGTTATCTTCAGACCGATTTAATGCCAGAAAAAGGAAGCACATTTGTTTAACAAAAAAAAAACCCACCCCAAAACCAAAACCAAAAAACAAAAAAAAAAAAAAAAAAAAAAAAAAAAAAAACCAAAAATGAAAAAAAAAACTCTTGAAGAGCGGGACAGGATAAACGTTTAATTTATGGTCACTAATATTTTCGGCATATTTCTAGAGATTTTGCTTCGAATAAATGTATCTCCATTCACACGCAGTTTGACGAGGGTTCTCAATGTTTTTCGACCAAACTTCGACATTCTAAAATAATAATATGATTTATAATAATAACACACGATAAAAAAACCAAAACATGAATTGTTTTGGTGTAAAAAAAAAAAGGATTGCGTAAATTGGGTTTTAACAATTCTATATCTAGATTGAACTGTTTCAATCTAAACACCGATGTATTAAACTAAAGGAATAAGAAGGCAAATGTGCGAAGTTACGAAGGAGCTATATTTTTATCATCTTCGTCTTTCGCAGCCGCATCTTCGCACGAGTATGCCTATTCACCGACGCATATTTGCACCTTTGCACAGATTTTCGCCTTAAAGTAATAAGAGACGAATTTCAACCACTATAATGTGTACATGCACGTACTGGCCTTCGATACTATTGAACATCACTTTACGTTTATTTAATATTGAACATCACTACTGATGGAGCATTCTCTAAGTTTTCAGAACTTGTATCTAATCCTTTTGTTTTTCACCATTAAACGATGAAATATTTTTTGAAATCAAATTAAATCAGAGACGAAAGTACGACCGAAGGTTCCAGGGGACACCATACCAAACAAATGACATGCTAGAAAATAATTCAATGGTAAATGATACGTTCCATTCAAAAGAGGTATAGCGCACTTAATGTACGATTTCGCCGACAACATTTCGTTTATAATGCAAGCATCAGGCATTTTCGATATTATACAATATTTAGTTAAAATACAATTAAAGAAACGCAAATTACACAATAACCGGGTTAGAATAGTCTTAATTATTTTACATGAGGTCATTAACATCTTCGAATTTTGGGAGGAATATATAGGAAAAAAGTATGCATTAAGAATTTGGATATTTGAGTATTTGAACCACTTTATACAAAAAAGTCCGATTAAAATTATGTTCTACATGTATTGTAGTATACGTTTTCATTGAATTAGTTTTGGTTAACTTGGTCGTCGGATTGAAAATTAGACAAATATTTCATTTAGTGACTTTTCTGATACATTCATGTATATAGCCACATACATTTAAAAAAAAGAGAGACATACCTAGTCTAGTAATATGCGTGGCCTAGTGGTAACACATTGGTCTCTTTTATTTTGCGGTCGCTGGATCGATTCCACCAGGTAGTAAATATTTTTTTTCACTTTAAAGCATGGTAAGAATAGAAAGTTTAAATTACATGTATCTAATCTGTCATTATACACGTAATTGCCCAAGTAGATTTTGCTTCATAGTCAATTGAACTTTTATACCCTCTTATTGTGATATCAAGTTTTCCAATTAGGCTAGTCATAGCAAACTTAGAAAAAAAGAGTGTAATGAATCAAGGAAGTCAATCTAATAATCTAATGATTAAAAAATCATACGATGAATAAAACTTGCATGTTGAAATTTTGATTCTAATTTACCAAAAAAATATGGGACCATGCAACTCTTCCCTTTTTCTAACAAAGGTTTTTGTTTCTAGTTTCTTTTTTGTTCACGTCATTTTCTGACCGCCCTCTAGCTGATGCATGTATGTGCACACTATAACCATTCAAACATATGTACACATTATAAACAATCTGTTATTTCATATCATCAGCAAAATGTGCTAACCGAAAGTTCTCTTTTTTGATTTATATAAATGAAAACCAAAGTCGTGAAAGCACGGATCGACCTTAAAAAAACCCTACCAACTCAGACAGCGTCACGAGTGAAATTTTTTGTGAAGGTTTTGTAAATAAAAGACTATTAAAATCCGGAAGTGTGAAATTATACTATGTTAACAAAACAAAGACTTATATCCGGTAACTATAATAATCATACATTATAGTCTAAAAGAACACAAGGGTGATTAATAATTATATAATAATCGCAATTTTAGTTAAAATTTTATCGGAATGGACTTTTTATTAGTTTTGTAAAACTTTGTTAAACCATAATGATTATAAAATTAGTGTGAAACTTTATTTCATACTAGTATGTTATATAACAAACAAACCAATGCAAACACGTGATCACATAACCCCTTAAACTTTAGCTTAGTGTCAATCTTACGTAGAGAAGGGATGGGTCAGCTTACATGTATATCTATATGCATGTCAGTATGTTGACATTTAATATTTGAGTGCTTTTTATTTTTCGCGCCGATGACAATTCGCAAAAATTTAAAACGTAAAAATTAATCTATAGCTTTATGACTCGAATTCGCAAAAATAAATCGACGTAAAAATTTCCAGATTTACGGTATATATTCTCTTATACGCTAAGAGAAGGGAAGGTGAGGTTTTTCCATAGGGAAAAAGATTTAAAACCAAAAGTAATTTCTAATTAAGTTCGCAAGTACTCCTAAAACTCAGTCATGTTCTCAAGAGGGAGACTTGAAATAAGTGAATTATATATGATGATTGAACTTCTTCTCAGTTCCTTCGTGATTGTTTAATCCGTTTCTCATTACGTTGAAAGAAGAATGAGTTGAATATACTTGTTAAATCACGTTTTCAGTCTGAAGTTTTCTTGTCCATGTCATTTGAAGATCGTGTTCGAGTGGAATAAGACCGTCTGTTTACTTAAGGTAAGAATAGCCATTGCATATTATATATAATTAAAGAGTGAATATTCCTTATTTCTATACAGAGTATCATCAATATCATACTTCAAATTATTAGTAGCATACTAGATTTTTACCCGTGCGTGCACGGGTTGACATTGCATATATGATATCGGACATTTGCGAAATAGATACATCGACACACCGTATTGTTGACATTTACATAACCAAGCTTTAAAGGGGCATGGTCACGATTTTGGTCAAAAATTATTTTTTCGATTTTAACAGGTCGAGACCACTATATTTTGTGACGTC
Source organism: Magallana angulata (assembly GCF_025612915.1). Classification (NCBI taxonomy): domain Eukaryota; kingdom Metazoa; phylum Mollusca; class Bivalvia; order Ostreida; family Ostreidae; genus Magallana; species Magallana angulata. Next base: position 47,546,121 of record NC_069117.1, read on the forward strand.
GGCATAAATTTGCATACTAAATTAGGCACCTGTTTACTTTTATCGACAAACCAATCAGGTGAATGAGTTGCAAGGCATTGTGGGCTACTACAAGTTTCAGTGTATACAAAGCGTATTGAAAATATATACCATTTTGAATTGTCCTTTGGAAACTCATTTTGAATGATTTTTCAGAATTTATGAAAGTAATATGGACAATTATGTCTGAACTTCAATTTCTATGCTCACATTTAAAAAATATTGCATATGAGGACTTATATCAACCTATTTAAATACCCCATTGTCAATGTTCAAAAGAGAGGTACGTCCTTATTGAATTAAAAGCAGTGAGTTCTGGTTTTTTTTCACGTGATACCCCATATTTGGGACAACATTAGTAGAACCACGCGTTGATATTTTCTTCAGGGACATTCATCAGAATGCTTAACGGACAAAATACTTTTTGCTGCATATAGCTTGTGCTTCTGCGTTTGTATATTTGTGCATTTCTACTACCGTGGCTACTAGTATTCACGTATGTTAAAAAATGTACAGTTACCTGTATTTATTTCTAGTGCACAATGATAAAGTCACCAATACATACATGTGATGTTTTTTTTCTTATCAAAATATGTTTGTACTTGTATGCGTATGTTTTTCAGTCGTTTGATACTGATCATTTTTGAAGCAACAATTAATGAACTAAAACAACAGTATTTTTAAATGTGAGCATGGAACAAAGTTAATGGTACGTAATCTTTAATTTTTTACCTTCTAAAGTAAAAATCAAGACGTACAAACATTCCGGCAAGCAATTAAATATTGTGTATAAAACAGACAAATACCACGTGCGTTTGTTGAATCGTAAACACGTTATAGACCGTCATGCATTGCAACTCATTCACTGGATTGGAGAATCTGTTTGCCAAAAATACTGTCACGTGTTAAATAATGCTATCCATATAAAGTAGTGTACCCGACCTGTTTAATGTTTACAATGCTTCATTTGGCATTTTTAATAGGCAACCAAAATTTGATTGTTATTTGTTGAGTTATAAGCGAGTTACAGAGCTTACAATTCTTCGCTATGTAAACAAAGCTTTTGTTTACATTTTGAATGTTGAGGTGAAAATTCCAGTTTTAGACCTCAAATGAATGCGTTAATCGTAAGTAACTGTTTATTTATACTTAAAATGAATAAAAAGATAGACAAATCAGCTTGAATTTTTTTTTCTGGTATATTCAACCTATGTAAACAAAAACAGGGCACGAGCCCTGTTTACATGACGAAGAATTATGAACCCTATACCTTGCTTAAAGCTCCTCGACTGGCATCCAAATTTCATTTGATTATTAAAAATGCATTCCTAAAGCATTGTAAATAATAAATACAGAAAAATAAAATGTGACCAAAATCGTGACCATGCCCCTTTAAGACTACAATAATGCTATTAATTTCACTACACTCTGCTTAGTTAGAATAAGCTAACTGCATAGGCGTCGGAACCGGGGGGGGGGGGAGGCTTAGCCCCCCCCCCCCTACTTATTTTGCTAAGTAAGACCTAACCATTAGGCACATAGCAGAATAGAGGGTTCACCCCCCACTTTTTTTTTTTCGCAGGAAACATAATTTGGTAGGTAAGATTTTTTTTTATTGGAACTATAGGTATACTCTCCCAGCCCCCCCCCCCCCCCCCCCCCCCATGATTTTGGGAATTAGGTTTTTTTCTCTCAATATTTCTGAGGATCAGTCTAGCCCCCCCCCCACTTTTTTTTTTTTTGCTTCCGACGCCAGTGAACTGTGTCTCAGAACATACCCTCACCACAGTTAAGAAGCCTCCTATATACCCGTAATACGAGTATAGCAAAAAAAAAATGCAGAATCGCTCCGAAACGATTTTGGAGAAAATAAATGAGGCTGCATTGAAAATAACAGTCAAATTTTCATATGAAAATTTAATTCATTTTAATGAAGAATTCAACATTTTTTCACCAACGTTTTTTACTCGCTTCGAATTTACACACCATGTTGACATTCGGTACTTTCGGGATATTTCATATTAAATGCACTGAGTAAGAGCTGTCTCCCGTATTCCTTTGATGATCAGAATAATGAAAATTTACACGTACTTGTAATATAGTTTCTGAGTTTATCCATGCAAATGTGATATTGTGGAAACATAAACCAAAGAGCCTCCCGTGATTTAGCGTGAATGTAATGCGCATGTGCAAGCTTAAAATTGTAAAATCCAAAAAAGTCCGGATAATTTCCGGATTTTTTAAAGGAATTTTCGTTGATTATTAATTGGCGAAGCTTGATTGAGAAAAAATAAAAACAAATTGGTAATCTTCAAGTAATAATGATGTTTAAAATATATAAAACAAAAGAAAGAACTCTTCCGAATTCTCGGTATTAAAGCCCAAAAATTCAAGTCTATTATTTTAATATAGTAGTACATGTATAGATATAATTTATTATGTGTGTCACTGCTTCCTTTGACTAGTTCTTTTTATCATATAATAGTAGTACTGTAGCTATTTTTAGGTGTTTTATTCTTATTTTTATTCATTCATTCGTGTCTTGCACGTACATGTATAATATAGGAACAGTGCAATGCGATTTTTTGGTGTTTTAAAGCATGGTATGAATGTTTGCTTCTGGTTTACAGATTTACAGAGAAAAATGAGTATAGGTAGCAAGAACGACACTGACAGAAAAATAGAAGAAAAAGAAAACGGAGAAGAAAATGAACACAAGTATACAAGTTACTGGAAGAAATTTTCAACCCGCAACGTCATTCGAACACCCACCGGCTCGATCACAAAACAAACTGAAGAGAGTAATTCTAATTCTTTATCCACGTCACCAATGTTTCTTACAATCATAATATTAGGAGCAACGGTGTTTTTTCTTCTGTTGATAATCGTGATCTTAATCAAAAAAATAAAAACCAGTCATAAGACATTCTCAGATGCGGTGGACTCAAATTGCGAGATTTCCCGCGGAAAAAGAACTTTCGAGACACAGACAACACAAGCAAAAGTTATTAATCAGAGACAAAATGTGATGAGGGAAAAACATTTTGGTCGAGTGGTCCTTCCTGCTTCGTCTAATCTATTAGACATTGGTCAGGTGTTCCCTAGTTCTTACGAAGGTTCGGGTGAATACGTCGACCCGAATGATCCCTACATCAATACAAATGACCCCGAAGCCAGTCCAAATGACATTGACACCAAACCTAAGTATTTAGAGGTCTTGGCGGAGTCGCACAATACAAGCACTGAAGTTAACGGGTTTAGTTGTCGACATCTGCGAGTGCCAATCTGTAAATGTTCGGCATCAGGATACTATAACGTACAGTGCAAAACCTGCCAGAGAAAAGGAAAGTCTAAACCAAAATATGACGATATAAATTATTGATTTTGTTAGTTTTATTTTAAAGGAGGCTGTGTGGTCAACAAATTGACCATCAGATCTACCAAAACTTCAAAGATATGATTTGTTTAGCAGTATGCTATTATTAAGTAAAGAAAAAATCCATATATTTCACCTTTTAGATTTTGGTAGGTATCTAGATCTTCTTCTAAAGGAGAACAATGCAGTCTAAAACTTGCCACGATAATCAATCCCTCTTAAATACGCTGTGTATAATTTATTTAACAATAAATACATTACTATAAAGAATATAGAATTGATATTGACTGCATGATAAAGGATGTAGATGTACATGTATTATAATGATGTTTTTAGCTTAAGGAGGCTAGGCGGTCAACAAATTTTTAAACCAACCGATCTACCTTAAATTCTGGTATATATATATATATATATATATATATATATATATATATATATATATATATATATATATATATATATATATATAAACTGTGAACTGCTATTTGGTAAGGACAACTTTCATAAAATTTGAATATTTTCTTCAATCTTTTACAGAGCTACTGTTTTAAGGAGACCAATATGATCTTTAGATGGCTACAACAGTCTAACTTTTTTTTTTTTTTAGCAATTTCTTTACTAAGTGCACCTTTTTCTAGCTTTAAATCAAAGAGAAACGTAAAAGAAAATTAATAGAAATTATTTGAATATGTAATAAAAACTTAAAGATAAAAACTATCATTACTAATTTTGATATGCAATAAAAAGATATCAATGAAGTGAATGTAATTGCTCTATGTGTCGAAAAATGAAATATGTTTTAAAGAAATATTCACAAGACGAATGATCTTCCACATTGAGATATGTTATATCAATAAAACATAAATCTTGTCCGCGTTAACTGTCTCGTAAGTGCAGAAAAATAAACATCGGAGTAGAGTAATGCACTTCATGATGATCAAATGTTTAAAGAGAGAGAGAGAGAGAGAGAGAGAGAGAGAGAGAGGCTCATCTCTTTATTAATGTGTGACTCTTAAATGACATTAGCAATATGATACTATTTGCATAACAGAAAGAAGGAAAAATAGTATTGTTGACCTGTGACTGTGCTTGGCCGAAGTTCCTGAGGTTTTAAGACAAGTTCATAATTTTAATTCAATGTAATATACAATATAAACACAAAATATAAAGTTACTTGATATTGCGTAACGTGTGTTTTGCAGCAGTCTTGAAATTTAGTTCAACTACATGACTATTCTTTGCAAGTAACCTTTATACTTAATCGTGCTTTTATCAGAAATTTTACTACGAATGAACACAACCTAATTTGCATTAGGATATACTTTTGTTTTGAACACAAAATGATTTCTAGACAAATGATTGCGAAGATTTGCTTTAAATATAGAAATTCGTGATAGTGGTTAAAATGAATTTCCCGTTGAAAATGCTTCAATTTGCTGTATAAGGCTGCACAAATATACAAAATACACGATAAATATACTGAGGAAAGATATGGGAGTGACAGGTCTCAGTCATATCTGCATATCAAGTTCCAGTTCTAATCAACTGAGACGATGAACAACCCCCTCTCTCTCTTTTTCAGATTCATTGGAAATTATTCATCGTCACTATCTTCATTTTTCCAAAACTACTGCAATGTTCAATGTATATATGTGATTATGTATTTAAGGTAATGAGTCAATTACCCGAAGTTTAAATTTTTGTTTAATGTTGGATTCTTTTGTAATTTAATCATGTTGTGATCATGCAATTGAAAGCAGTTGTATGTTGACTTAAATGTCATTTCCTTCCCGGAATGAATTCACAAAACTTCAATAAGATAGTTATATGCTGGATTTGATTGATGTAAACAAAAAAAGCAATGCTATTTCCTGTTTGTGCTTCACCATAGTTTATGTTAAACTGTTACATAAAGGACGACAAAGTCTCTGTATTTTGTTTTATTTTTATTTGTTTTATGACATTTAGAATCGCGTTATTTTAAAGAAATGAATTTCCTTACGATAAACAGTTTTCTGTTGGTTATAGTGCCAAATTGTAAAGCTGAAAATTGTTCCAATAGGAGAAATGAAAACAACCAGTAAGTGTAACTTTACTAAGTATCAATGTTTTTTTTTTGATGGAACTAATATTAAACCTCGATCTCAACATAATTTGATAATCTGGGTTGTCGTTTATTCTTAAAACTCAAACAACTCAAATTTGTGTAGCCTAAAGTAGATAATTTTTTAATATTTTGTACAATTGTTCAATGCCTTTATTTTATCAATACTCATGAGATATTATTTTGTAGAATTCCGTGTTGTGCAAACTTTTATCGGGATAAAGGAGAATGCAAAGGTATTAGAATATATAATATATTATATTTATATTATTAAGAATATATTCCATAAATTTTCTTTCATTTAGCGAACATAAACATGACAACTGTTTATTAAATACAGAATGTCTGCCAGGATATTTTGGAACGAACTGTAAGTTACGTTGTTTTTACCCTGGCTTTGGCAAACAATGTATGAATACCTGTGACTGCAATATCTCGGATTGTGACCCCGTCAGTGGATGTCAAGGAAATGATACAGAGATTCAGATAACACCAGGTATGTACAAATAACAAATACATGAAGCATTCAATTTATGTATTCATGAACCGAAATTCTGAAGATTCACAGTTTAATGAATAGCATAACGTGAAATATTTTTTAGTGAACACGAGGTCATGGATATCGTTGTCCGTCAATCCGAATTTCCCATGGAGCTACAGTTCTGCAGCTACACAAGACTACTCAACAGATGAAGAGGAACTTTACAATGACCGAGGTTTGAAAACCAAGAATTCAAAAATGCCAGTTATAATTGTTGGTTGCGTCATTATACTCTTTATACTCGTAAATGGAATAAAATGGATCTCTAAGCCAGTTAAAATAGCTCATATTATTACAAATACAATGGAAGATAATGACCTTCCAACCGTGTATACGGAAATTGATGAAAGATCTGAACAAGAATTTGAGTCCAACACAATGCGTACAACTGTCACATCAACTTCTTTCACGTCTTTGAACGGAATAGAAACTAGACAACCGCAACTTCCGGTCAGGAATACCAAATTAAACTTCTTCTAAAGAGATTATGGTTTTTGCGATAATAAAACAATAAACTGAATACATATGTGTATCTTGCAATGCATATTGTATCACATTGCCTATTTATGGTATGAACTCTTTATTAATTGAAAATGTAACCATTTTTATGATCAAAGTCGAGTATTAAGAGTATTGCAAACATGTTCTCAATGGTATAACCGCATCTTTGCTGGCCAAGGATGACGATCCACGGCTATAAACAGAGAAATACGAATAGAGAAACACCTTGGATCGACACCCTTGGCTAGCAAAGATGGTTTTCCATTTGAACGAAACACTTTAAAAACTATTTAAAAATCCAGACATGGTCCCAATGGTGTCCTCCTTGAATGTAACTCGTTTTATGGTATTGCAAAAATCCCTGGTTGTATCTCCCTGTATCACTTAGATCCAAAATATTTTAGTACTGACAAGACGTACCCATGTTATTTATATTGAAACGCAGAAAAATTGTGACTTTATAATTTTTTTCATGTATACTTTTAATTAAACATATGTAAAAGAAAATACTTGTTAAGTAAACCAAAATAAACAAGTTGAAAAGAATTAAACAGAAAAAACCCTTAATGGTAATGCTGATTATTATACAATAATAACTTATTATCACATTACATGTATTAAAACTCCTGTGAACATTGCAAAAAATAAGTTGAATCAAGCACATCAACTCTACTGTAGGATTTAAGAAAACAACGTTTAATCATACCGACACGATCTTAATTGTGGTTTGACTAATTTGTAAATAAAAAGCACTTCCTTATTAAATACATATATGCTGACCAATTCTTTTAGATGCTGAATATATCAGAATGTATCGTAAAATAAATTGCTTGCAATAGCTTTACACGTTAATCAAGGCAGCACTGCCCGATTTCAGAAACAAGAATTTAAACAACACTTCAGTGAATTTTTAATTAAGAGGGATGTACGGCCATTTTGTACATTTGAGGATAAAAATGTAAACATTTCTTGAAATGGTTTAATAATTATACAATAATCACAACTTTAGTTACAATTTTATCGGAATGGACTTTTTGATAGTTTTGTAAAACTTTGTAAAACCATTATAAAATTGGTTTGAAACTTCATTTCATACTAGGATGTTATATAACAAACAAACCAATGCAAACGCGTGATCACCTAACCCCTTAAACTTTAGTTTAGTGTCAATCTTTCGTAGAAAAGGGAGGGGTCAGCGTATATATGTTCTCTTATACGCTAAGAGAAGGGAAGGTGAAGTTTTTTTCATAGGGAAAAAGATTTAAAACCAAAAATAATTTTTTAATTAAGTACGCAAGTACTCCTAAAACCCAGTCAAGTTCTCAAGAGGGAGACTAGACACAAGTGAATTATATATGATGATTCAACTTAATTTCAATTCCTTCGTGATTTTTTAAGCCGTTTTTCATTACTTTGAAAGAAGAATGAGTTGATTATACTTGTTAAATCACGTTTCCAGTCTGACGTTTTCTTGTTCATGTCATTTGAAGATCGTGTTCGAGTGGAATAAGACCGTCTGTTTACTTCAGGTAAGAATAACCATTGCATATTTTATATAACTAAAGAGTGAATATTCCTTATTTCTATACACCGTATCATCAATATCATATATCAAATTATTAGTAGCATATATACTTTATTATGTATGTCACTGCCTCCCTTGACTATTTTTTTTATGGTATGATAGTAGAACTGTAGCTATTTTTAGGTTTTTAATTTTGTTTTTATTCAGTCATTGGTGTCTTGCATGTACATGTATATTATAGGAACAGTGCAATCCGAATTTTGGATATTTTAAAGCATGGTGTGATAGTTTGCTTCTGGTTTATAGATTTATAGAGAAAAATGAGCAGAGGTAGAAATAACGACACTGCCAGCAAAACAGAAAAAAAGAAAACGGAGAAGGAAAATGAATGAGATTACAATCCGCAACGTCATTCGAACACCTACCGGCGCGATTACAAAACAAACTGAAGAAAGTAAATAGTAATTTTTTTATCCACGTCACAAATGTTTCTTACAATCATAATATTAGGAGCAACGGTGTTTTTTCTTCTGTTGATAATCGTGATCTTAATCAAAAAAATAAAAACCAGTCATAAGACATTCTCAGATGCGGTGGACTCAAATTGCGAGATTTCCCGCGAAAAAAGAACTTTCGAGACACAGACAACACAAGCAAAAGTTATTAATCAGAGACAAAATGTGATGAGGAAAAAACATTTTGGTCGAGTGGTCCTTCCTGCTTCGTCTAATCTATTAGACATTGATCAGGTGTTCCCTAGTTCTTATGAAGGTTCGGGTGAATACGTCGACCCGAATGATCCCTACATCAATACAAATGTCCCCGAAGCCAGTCCAAATGACATTGACACCAAACCTAAGTATTTAGAGGTCTTGGCGGAGTCGCACAATACAAGCACTGAAGTTAACGGGTTTAGTTGTCGACATCTGCGAGTGCCAATCTGTAAATGTTCGGCATCAGGATAATATAACGTACAGTGCAAAACCTGCCAGAGAAAAGGAAAGTCTAAACCAAAATATGACGATATAAATTATTGATTTTGTTAGTTTTATTTTAAAGGAGGCTGGGCGGTCAACAAATTTCTAAACCATCCAATCTACCTTAAATTCATATATATATTTTGTAAACTATGAACTGCTATTTGGTAAGGACAACTTTCATAAAATTTGAATATTTTCTTCAATCTTTTACAGAGCTCATGTTTTAAAGAGACCAATATGGTTTTTTGATGGCTACAACCGTCTAGCTCTCTTTAGCAATTTCTTTTGTAAGTGTGCCTTTCTCTAGATTTAAATCAAGACTAGCTTAAAAAAAATTAATAGAAATTATTTGAACATGTAATAAAAACTACCATGTCTTTTTTTAATATACAATGAAAAGACATTAATGAAGGAAATGTAATGTAATTGAAAAGTAATCATAAAAAAATTTTCACAAGACAAATGGGCATCCCCTTTGTGATATATTACAAGTATACCCATTACAAAGCTCTTTTCCGCGTGCATTAACTGGCACGTAAGTACACAAAAATAAAGTTCCGAATGGAGTAATGCACTTCATGATGATCAAATGTTTTTAAAAAGTTTTAAATCCTAGTGCTCAAACATGAAAGTACCTATATCTTAGAATGATAATAAGAAAACCCGAATGGAAAACTAATTAACCAAAACATCTTAGAATGCAGGAGTTTAAAGTGAATTGCAGTAATCTGCAGCGTACTTGTTCATGTACTGATGCACACAAAATGACAGTTCTGTTCATTAAATCAAAATGAAAGGAAATTAAAACATATTTTTCCTTCTTTTTTACTTCATACAACTTGGGATGAATAAAGTAATCAAAGTTTAGAATCTAACAAGAAATATATTTTTGGTGGAACATTGGCGTCATGTAAATATCACATGTTTTTGTAATTCAGAATTGCTGTAGTTTCACGACTTTATTTAACATTTTAAAAACGATAACATAAATGTTGGAATTGTTCAACTGATGTGAACTAATGATAAGATACTTGGGCTTCAGAATATGTTTTTAAAATATGATTTGCCTATCGAATTTCATTTTTATAAGCTTTTTTAAGCGTTCATTCTATACTTTTTGTGAAAAAATTACTGAATCTGTCTTTTCTCTTTTATTAAATGGTTAATATACATGTATTAGCTTTTCTGTCAATTAATATATAAAGTCTTCATAATGCGTAAAAATCATAAATATCTAAACATTGGAAGCATAAAAAATCTAAATATCTTTAACATTTTAGAAAATTAGAGGAAATGTGGGGTAAGCAATATTAATTTTAGGTTAAATATTATTTCCAATTTAGTAGTATAAGCTGATAGACATTTTGATATTATATTTTTTCATTGAAGAATAGAAATTTAATATCTTAAACAGATGTACATAACTGCAAATAACTACATTTATTTTTATCATCAAAGCCACTGAGCATGATAAAAAAAGAACAATTGTTACATGCATAAAGTGTTAGAGATACAAATATACATTTATTAATTACATAATCAGTACAAAACTTTCGTAAATTAAAACTAAGCATTTTCGTAATCAAGAAGTTAATTGTTTAAACACCATTTCATTTTTTTCCCACTTCAGGTGTGTAATTGACCCCCAGTGACAGGGGTGTTAGCTTGTGTTGTTTTGGAGAACTTTATCCATTTTTGACAACCAAATTTTTCCAGTAAAGGAAATCCGCCATACACCAGAAAACCTGTACATTATCATAATCCAATGAGTCCAAGTTTATCTGCAAAGAAAATTATTGCATTAAAGGTCGTTTATTCAATGAATTACATTTGTATTGTTTTAAAATGAAAACAACAGAGTAAATAATAAAAAATCATTAAATGAATGACAATAATTTTGCAAAGGTGGGGTTAAAAACCGCCACCTCACAAATAAACAGTGTTCATATGAAAATATGGGGAAAACAATCTTACATGCTATATCGTATGTTTATGTGGGTGGGTGGGTTAAACAAAGTTCATGAAAATTTCTTGCGTCCAGCAGCCAGAACAGAAAAAATAGTAGTGAGATAATATTCACATCTAACATGATATATTACGACAATAATTACATAAAGATATTCGACGCTAGACGTGTTAATTGAACTATGGTGAAAACATACTTGACACCTAACACTCGGTGACCCTGTTGTGCGCAAATGCAAATTACAGACTATCAAACAACCTGGGTAACTTGACCATGGGGTGTAAATGGATATACCCCCTGCATGCGTACATCTGCTTATTATACATTTATAATGCCAGCTTGATTTACAAAGAGATATAAAGTTGACACATACATCCCATGCATAATTACAAAATTTGTTCCCAAAAATGTTTTTATTTACAAAATTAGGTTTTTGACAACCAGATTTTTCCAGTAAAGGAAATCCGCCATACACCAGAAAAACCTGTACATTATCATAATCCAATGAGTCGTGTGTGTAGCCAGTGTAAAACATACCACCTTGTAATGAAGACTAAGAAATTTTACATGTACAGTACTTTTCACATGTTAGAAATAAATGGACAGTAGATGTTTAAGAAGAAAAAATGATTCACAAAAATTGCATTCGCAAAAATTAATAGCATACATCGTTAGTCCAAAATCGCCAAGTTTTTGTCCCGCCAAAAGAACGGCTATACGGTAAAAATGGTGATATGTCTATGATATATTCCCCATTGAAAATGCTTTACTTGCTTTATAGGGATGCCTAAGTATACAATACAAAATAATAGGTGAAACTGAGGAAAGTTTTGGGGAGTGACAGGCTTCATTCATAACTGCATTTAACTGGTCAACAACTCTTCTCTCTGTCTTCAGATTCATTGGGAATAATTTATTATCTCAATCTTCATTTTCCCAAAATTACTGCTATGTATGAATATGTATTTTCGTTAATTACTTAATTACCAGAAGTTTAAATTTTTGTTTAATGTTGAATTCTTTTGCAATTGAATTATGTTGTTATCATGCAACTAAATGCAGTTTTATGTAGATGTCATTTCCTTCCCGGAATGGATTCACCAAACTTCAATAAGATAATTATAAGCTTGATTTAATTGATGTAAACAAAAAATCAGTGCTATTTCCTGATTGTTCTCTACCATTCACCAAACTTCAATAAGATAATTATAAGCTGGATTTAATTGATGTAAACAAAAAATCAGTGCTATTTCCTGTTTGTGCTTTACCATAACTTATGTTAAACTGTTACATGTAGGACGGCAAAGTAACACGGGTCTCTGTATCTTATTTTATTTCAATATGTTTCATGACATTTAAAATTGCTAAATTTTAAAGAAATGAATTTCCTTAAAATAAACTGTTTTTTATTGGTTATAATGTCAAATTGTAAAGCTGAAAATTGTTCCGTTGGGAGAAATGAAAACAACCAGTAAGTGTAACTTTACTAAGTATCAATGTTGTTTTCTGACGGAACTAATTTTAAACCTCGATCTCAACATAATTTGATAATCTGGATTGTCGTTTATTCTTAAAACTAAAGCAACTCAAATGTGTCTAGCCTAAAGTAGATAATCTTTTAATATTTTGTACAATTGTACTACCGTTATTTTATCAATACTCATGAGATATTATTTTGTAGAATTCCGTGTTGTACAAACCTTTATCGGGATAAAGGAGAATGCAAAGGTATTAAAATATATAATATATTATATTTATATTATAAAGAATATATTCCATAGATTTGCTTTCGTTTAGCAAACATAAACATGACAATTGTTTATTGAATACAGAATGTCTGCCAGGATATTTTGGAACGAACTGTAAGTTACGTTGTTTTTACCCTGGCTTTGGCAAACATTGTATGAATACCTGTGACTGCAATATCTCGGACTGTGACCACGTCAGTGGATGTCAAGGAAATGATACAGAGATAACAGCAGGTATGTACAAAATACAAATACACGAAGCATTCAATTCATGTATTCATGAACCGAAATTCTGAAGATTCACATAGTTTAATGAATAGCATAACGTGAAATATTTTTTAGTGAACACGAGGTCATGGATGACTTTGTCCGTCAACCCGAATTTCCCATGGAGCTACAGTTCTGCAGCTACACCAGACTACTCAACAGAAAAAGAGGTTTGAAAACCAAGAATTTAAAAATGCCAGTTATAATTGTTGGTTGCGTCATTATACTCTTAATACTCGTAAATGGAATAAAATGGATCTCTAAGCCAGTTAATAAAGCTCATATTATTACAAATACAATGGAAGATAATGACCTTCCAACCGTATATACGGAAATTGATGAAAGATCTGAACGAGAGTCTGAGTCCAACACAATGCGTACAACTGTCACATCAACTTCTTTCACGTCTTTGAATGGAATAGAAACTAGACGACCGCAACTTCCGGTCAGGAATACCAAATTAAACTTCTTCTAAAGAGATTATGGTTTTTGCGATAATAAAACAATATACTGTATACACACGTGTATCTTGCAATGCATATCGTATCACATTGCCTATATATGGTATGAACTCTTTATTAATTGAAAATGTTACCATTTTTATGATCAAAGTCGAGTATTAAAAGTATTGCAAAATGCAAACATGTTCTCAATGGTATAGGCGCATCTTTGTTGGCCCAGAATGACGATCCACGGCTATAAATAGAGAAATGCGAATAGGGAAACACCTTAGATCGTCACCTTTGGCTAACAAGGATGGTTTTTCATTTGAACGAAACACTTTAAAAAATATTACAAAATCCAGACATGGTCCCAATGTTGTCCTCCTTGAATGTAACTCGTTTTAAGATATTGCAAAAATCCCTGGTTGTATCTCCCTGTATCACATAGATCCATAAAATTTTATTACTGACAAGACGTACCCATGTAATTTATATTGAAACGCAGAAAAATGGTGACTTTATAAATTTTTTTTATGTGTTCTTTTAATCGAACATATGTTCAAGAAAAAAAATACTTGTTAAGTAAACCAAAATAAACAAGTTGAAAGGATTTAAACAGAAAAAAAACCCTTTATGGTTATGCTGATTATTATACTACAATGATAACTTATTATCACATTACATGTATTAAAACTCCTGTGAACGTTGCAAAAAATAAGTTGAATCAAGCACATCAACTCTACTGTAGGATTTAAGAAAACAACGTTTAATTATACCGACACGTGCTTAATTGTGGTTTGACTAATTTGTAAATAAAAAGCACTTCCTTATTAAATACATATATGCTGACCAATTCTTTTAGATGCTGATTATATCAGAATGTATAGTAAAATAAATTGCTTCCAATAGCTTTACACGTTAACTAAGGCAACACTGCCCGATTTCAGAAACAAGAATTCTAACAACACTTCAGTAAATTTTTAATTAAGAAGGATGTACAGCCATTTTGTACATTTGAGGATAGGAATGTAAATATTTCTTTAAATGGTTTGTTTCTGTCCGAAACTGGCCAAAAATGATGCCAAAAGATATAAAAGCAATAAATATGAAGTCGTACATGTCATTTTGATCGCAAAGTATACATACAGAAACAGGACAATGCCTTTTTAAGTTTAATCACTTAAAACAGCTGTTGAACTGCGCAAGCGCAGACTTATTTTGAAAGAGAGATCGAAACTAATATGACGACTAAATGCTTTTATGAATTCGTGTCAGCTTTAAAAGCAACCGTTTGAAGCGTGTTGTGATGCAGGATTACTTCACAAAACAACCATCTTTGCATTAGTTGCATTTCGTGCACATAAATAAAATACCTCTTCACAGTAGACTTTTGATATGTAATTTGTGACCATAACATTAAAAAACCCCATTGAACATACAGCCAAATTGTGTATAGTAGAGAGAAATCGAGGACTCCAAGGGATCTACCAAGCATTCGGCCATCTTTTTAAATATATAAAATGCCGATAGTAAATTTGTTCGTACATTAAGTTCTTAAATGTATCTGTAATACTAAATGATACCAGAATATCCGTCCAATTATTCACGGACCTGTAACCCACATATTTCAAGCCTATAGAAATCAATGAAATTACAGTTACGCTTACGCCGTGATATGTATTACATATATATATATACTAGTATTTATGTTATTCAGAACAAGTTCAGGAATAAACACAATGCATCGGTATTTGGATTTTTTTAACTTTTGATTTTAACGACGTAAAATTACAATTTAAATTTTTTTTGTTCGCATCTTCAATGCAATATGGCGGCACTTTTGAAGTCTTTATAGAATCCCAATCAGGATAGAAAATTACCAAAGTTATTTTTTTTTACCAAGGAGTATGTTTAATTGGCGATGCTAAATGAGGTAAGTTATAAGTATTATAAATAACACAAAGTTTTTTGTATTTACGACGATTTATCTGTACAAATGTAATAAACATTCGCCAGTTTTAATGGGAATAAAATTTCTTTTAAGGCGCAAGGCTGTTTATAGGCAATGATTTGCAATAACATGCCAAAGACTAGTCATCTTTCTCACTATTCGTATGTAATATGAATAATATATTGGAAAACTCATAAATGTAAAGGGACTCTTAATAAACTTTTTGCCGGGCGAAGTTTCTCTCTACTTTTCCATGTTGCTATCTTGTTACGTTTGTCAATCAATGCAGTCAAGTTAAGGTAATATTCATGTACAAAAATACTGTGTTCCATTCAGCTTTTGATTCAACCATACATATTATGATAATAAACTAAGTGGTTCGAAAATTGTTTACAACTTCAGAATATTTCTTCCGGTTTTTAAAATAAATATCTTTGCGATGTGCGTAACATCTCTCGATGGCTAATTATGTCAGGAAAAAAAATCTCTTAGTGATGTCTCTGATCATGAATCCAGAAATTAATGCCAAGGAAATAATATAAGGGAGAAGGAGGTCAATGCTTAGACCATAATAGTGCCATCCTTTTTTAAGGCACTTCACAAGAATTTCTGATGACCAATACTGTATGAATTTACATGGGGAATGACGTTTTCTTTTATTTAAAAAATCATAGATAACAGTTACATTGTAGATACCAGTATTCAAATGACAAATATACTCTTACTATAGGAATAGAAGACGGTGAAAATTGACATTGATGACAAAATATGTAGTAAGATTCACCAAAGAGGGCTGAAACATCACAGAGCGCATAAACACAAGCAAACAGAGGTAATAGATGTTCCAGTTCTTTTACTTTTAGGCCAGCTGATGCAAAAAGAGATCATTTACACACCGGCAGCCCTTAGGTATTAAAATAAAACCGAAATCGTTTTTAATGTGTTAGTTGAAAATTTTATTATCTATAAAATACTATGCATAGCAGAAAACATGGAAGATTAATCAGATTGATTGGTAAACAGGGGAGTTAAGTAGTCTTTGCCCCAAGTTTCTTGGGTTTGAAACTGTTTCATAATTCTGGATCCTTGTGATGTAATAACAATTAGAATACAAAGAAGTTTATATTCTGTAATTGTAGTGTCATTCAAGATAAACCATAGTGTCATTCAAGAAAAACCATATCTGATACCTAACCTTTTAGCCTAATCGTGGTTTTTCAGAAACGTTATTACCAATGAACACAATTTGATTTGCATTATTAAGAACGTTGACTTTATTTTTTAAACACAAAATAATTACTAGATAATAAATTGCGAAGATTAATACTTCGAATATTTTTTGTTGTTGGAGGTGGTAGGGGTATGTCAATTCACTTTTTTTTCAGATGCACATACCATTTCTAATGTAAATTATAGCAAGAATTATTACAATAATTAAACAGGTTGTACCTAAATCTAAATGGCAGATGTGGCTTAGATTGAACTGAGGAAAGCAGACGTGCATTGACTAGTCAGAAGACATCTAAGCCACATCTTCAAATCAAATTCGGATCAACTGACTCTGTGAACAACACATCATCTTCAGATTCACTGGAAATTGTCTCGATCTTAAATATATATCTATACCGATAACTTTAATATTGAGCAATAAATTATGGCATGATCATGCCCAAAAAATGCAATTGAATTTAAAATACCATTACCTTCCCTAAATGAATACATACTACTTCAAAAGGATAAAATTAGCTTAGTTCCTGTTGATGGCTTGATATAACTAGTTTTTGACTTTGAGCATGATAATAATTTGTGTTTTGTTATATTAACACATTACCATATTTAATAATTTTATTTTTTGCTACTACAAATGATTTTTCTTTTGATAAGCTGTTTCCCGTTGGTTTTAAAATATCCTATTTGTGAAGCAAGCATAAGTTCCAGTGACAAAAATGAAAACAATCAGTAAGTATAATTACTTCGAATTAGGAGTAACCGAAATAATCATTCTCCAAAATGAACTCATTTTTAAAAATTTCTTTTTTCAACAGATACAGTTTGTCGTTTCTTAATCAAGCAAAATTAAAGGTTGAGAAACATTTCATTTACATGTATGTAATGTATACATTTCTTAGTCCAAAGTTTGGTTTAAGAATGGATACATTTTTCATAATTTTTTTCCTGAAATACCTTTTTAAATATGCTTGGTTTTCATAGTTCAGTTCTTATAAAGCAGATATTGATATGTACCAATATAAACAATTTTTCGATGTTTGTTTGTAGGACTCTATGCTATTCAAACTTTTTCTTGGATAATGGAGAATGCAAAGGTAAATAGTAAAAAAATCATACACGTGTAATAAAAAGATTAATCTAAATATAATTTCGGCAATTTCTAAAAACGCAAAAGTGAATATGAGAACACTTTATAAATCCAGCATGCCCATCCGGATATTTTGGAACAAACTGTTCTACACCATGCCACTATCCTCACTATGGTAAATCGTGCGGGAAAACGTGTCATTGTAATGCTACAGATTGTGATTGTGTCTTTGGATGTTTAAGAAATAATTCAGAGACAGTAACAGGTTGGCACAAAAGGTTGGCCTAAATAAACCTTAATAAACCCCACCAATTTAGACATTTCACACGAGTGAATTTTTAATTTATTATCAGACTGTTGTGAAGTTTTTATAAATAAAAGACTTAAAATCCGGAAGTGGGAAATTATACTATGTTAAAAAAAATAAAGACATATCCGGTAACTATTATAATCATACATTTTAGTCTAAGAGTACACAAGGGTGATAAATAATTATATAATAATCACAATTCTAGTTACAGTTTTATCGGCATGGAATTTTTAATAGTTTTGTAAAACTTTGTTAAACCATTATAAAATTGGTGTGAAACTTCATTTCATGCTTGACAATGTATGTTTAAAACAAACAAACAAATCAATGCAAACACGTGATCACCAAACCCCTTAAACTTTAGCCTAATGTCAATCTTCCGTAGAGAAGGGAGAGGTCAGCTTATATATGATCTCTTATACGCTAAGAGAAGAGAAGGTGAAGTTTTTCCATAGGGAAAAAGATTTAAAACCAACAGTCATTTCTAAATAAAACTCAGTCATGTTCTCTAGAGGGAGACAACACAAGTGCTTTGTATATGTTGAATGATCTTCTTCTCAGGTCCTTCGTGCTTTTTAAGCTGTTTCTCATTACTTTGAAAGAAGAATGGGTTGATTATACTTGTTAAATCACGTTTCCAGTCTAACGTTTTCTTGTTCACGTCATTTGAAGATCGTGTTCGAGTAGAACAAGACCGTTTGATAAGTTCAGGTAAGAATATCCATTGCAAATTATATATAACTAAACAGTGAATATTCCTTATTACCATACACCATATCATGAATATTGTACTTCAAAACATTAGTAGCATATAGAATTTATCATGTATGCCATTGCTTCCGTTGACTAGGTTTTTTATCCTATAATAGTAGTTCTGTAGCTATTTTTACGTGTTTTCGTTGAAACAATATTTTATTCAGTACTTGGTGTCTTGCATGCATATAATAGCAACAGTGCATAAAAGATTTTTTGGTGGTTTTAAGCATGGTGTGTAGTTTGCTTCTTGTATATAGATTTACAGATAAAAATGAGCAGAATCAGACAGAACGACACTGACAGCAAAGGAGAAGAAGAAGAAAAAGAAAAGAAAAGGAATACAAGTAAACACGTTACTGGCCGAAATTTACAACGGTGATTACAACCCACAACGCCATTCAGACACCCACCGGCGCCATTACAAAACAAACTAAAGAAAGTAATTGTAATTCTAAATCCACGTCACCAATGTTTTTTTACAATCATAAAATTTGGAGCAACGATGTTTTTTCTTCCGTTGATAATCATGATCTTAATAAAAAAAAAAATAAAAACCAGTCAAAAGACATTCTCAGATACGGTGGACGCTAATTGCGAGAACAAAAACTTTCGAGACACAGACAACACATGCAAAAGTTTTTAATCAGAGACAAAAATTGATAAGTAAAAAACATTTTTGAAGAGTGGTCCTTCCTGCTTTGTCTAATCTATTAGACATTGGTCGGGTGCTCCCTAATTCTTATGAAGGTTCAGGTGAATACGTCGACCCGAATGATCCCTACATCAATACAAATGACCCCGAAGCCAGTCCAAATGACCTTGACACCAACCCTAAGTATTTTGAGGTCTTGGCGGGTCGTACAACACAAGCACTGAAGTTCACGGGTTTAGTTGTCGACATCTGCAGGTGCCAATCTGTAATCAGGATACTATAACGTACAGTGCAAAACCTGCCAGAGAAAAAGGAAAGTCTAGACCAAAATATGACGATATAAATTATTGATTTTGTTAGTTTTATTTAAAAGGAGGCTGTGTGGTCAACAAATTGACCATCAGATATACCCAAACTTCTAAGATATGACTTGCTTAGCAGTATGCTATTATTAAGTAAAGAAAAAATCCATATATTTTACCTTTTAGATTTTGGAAGTTTTCTAGATCATCTACTAAAGGATAACAATGCAGTTTAAAACTCGTTACGACCACAAATTCCTCTTAAATACGCTGTGTACAATTTATTTTACAATAAATACAAAACTATAAAGATTTTAAAATTGATATTAAATGCAAGATAAAGGATGTACATGTACATGTATTTTAAATGATTTTTTAACTTAAGGAGGCTAGGCAGTCAACAAATTTCGAAACCATACAATCTACCTTAATTTCGTATTTATATTTTTAAAACTATGAACTGCTATATGGTAAGGACAACTTTCATAAAATTTGAATATTTTCTTCAATCTTTTACAGAGCTAATGTTTTAAGGAGACCAATATGGTCTTTAGGTGGCCACAACCGTCCAACTCTCTTTAGCAATTTCTTTTCTAAGTACACCTTTCTCTAGCTTTAAATCAAAGAGTAGCTTAAAAGAAAATTAATAGAAAGTATTTGAATATGTAATAAAACCTTAGGGATAAAAACTATCATTACTTATTTTTATATGCAATAAAAAGATATTAATGAAGTAAATGTAATTGCTCTATGTGTAAAAAAAATTAAAGATGTTTTGAAAGAAATATTCACAAAACGAATTATCTTCGACATCAATGTGGACTCTTAAATGACATTAGCAATACGATACTATTAAAATAACAGAAAAAAGGAAAAATATTATTGTTGACCTATGACTGTTCATGGCCGAAGTTCCTGAGGTTTAAGACAGGTTCATGATTTTAAGTCAATGTAATAAACAATAAAAACACAAAATATAAAGTTACTTGATATTGCGTAACGTGTGTTTAGAATCAGTCTTGAAATTAAGTTCAACTACATGACTTATCTTTGCAAGTAACCTTTTTACTTAATCGTGCTTTTTTCAGAAATTTTACTTCCAATGAACACAATCAAATTTGCATTAGGATATACTTTTGTTTTAAACACAAAATTATTTCTAGACCAATGATTGCGAAGATTTGCTTTAAATATAGGAATTTGTGATAGTGGTTTAAATATATTTCCCGTTAAAAGTGCTTCAATTTGCTGTATAATGTAGCAAGGGACAGTTTCGAATAAAGTACCCGTCAATATTTTTGTAAAATTGAGAGTTGCTGTACTTGAAGGCTTATGAGTGTTGCTAAAATTCATGAAATGATTTTTAATGATTATCATTAGTTAGAGGGATGTCTGTTGTTGAAATTGATATGCAATATGTAGGCCCCTTATGTTAGGTACATAAGAATCAGAAGTAAAATGCGAAACCTGCGGCTATGACTGTTGTGCTGACTTTACACAGTGAAATTGCAAGTTACAGACGGGAGGTAAAATAACACGAAAAGTAGGTGGATGGGACATTGTAAACTATACACCGGTAAGTTTCTGACATGTGATAGTGCAACATGCACGCGGTACGGAAGGTCAATCCTCTGCAGGGAATTAGCTGGGGGAGGTTTAAAAAACTGAAAAATCATGAAAAATTAGCAAAATATGAAAGGGTCAAAATCTCATAAAAACCAGTATGTAGAAAATTTTACAGGTTTTGACGAAAAATTTTCTTCAGAAATTAGTGATTGGCCTTATAAAGAGTGAATTAAAGGTATTTGTGCTGAATGGGAACCGAGGAAATTCTAGTTACAGAGTTCCGAAGACACGCATCACTTGGCTACAATGAATTGTATAAAAAAAACTGTCCCCTGCCACCTTCAAGACTACATGGTATTTTCATATTTCTCCTTTAACTGTAATTTTGAGTGGATTTTGTACCATAAGTAATACATTTTGTGAAAATGGATGATTTTCTTGGCTATAAATGTCATTACATGATTTATTAGCTAAAATATTCAAGGGGAGTAACTCCCTCTTAAATGTGTAGAATGACCACCACTAGAGTAAATTGGCTAAGAGAGTAGGTATTTCCTATCCTGATGACAATTAATAGGCTTAAGTTAATTACTGAGATAAGAATAAATACTTTAAAACAGTTTTTATCAATTAAATCATTAAATTTATGAATTTGCAGCCATTTTGCTGTCTGATTTTATGAAATAACATTAAGCCACCTGACTTATATCCCCCAATTTTTTTAAAACAGCATATTTTTATTTCAAATG
Source organism: Magallana angulata (assembly GCF_025612915.1). Lineage (NCBI taxonomy): Eukaryota > Metazoa > Mollusca > Bivalvia > Ostreida > Ostreidae > Magallana > Magallana angulata. Next base: position 47,568,193 of record NC_069117.1, read on the forward strand.
AACTTTACATGTAGACAAATGCAGTTATCAAAGTATACAATATGTCAAAAAACTCAAGTTTTTGCTCCTTCCTATCAAAAAATGGTATTTTAGATGTATTTACAGAATTGAAAAAGCCACCCCTTCTTTCCAATGGACTCCATAACCATTACATGTAGGATATGTAAATGTACATTTGACCTTGAAATAACATCTGCTATGATAATTACACTTGGAATGAATAAAAAACAACATATTTTTACCCTTTTATTGTTTATATGCATCAAAAATGTAGAAAAACACGTAACATTTGAACATTTTTCATGGAATTCTCATCCGTCCCGAGGTACCCGTGTGTGTTTGAATTTCATTTTAATTAAACACACACATCACACTTGTAGGTCTTACTAATTTAGCAAAGTTAAAAGGAGACTAGAAACCAGAATATGTAAGATATCAACTAAATATGATTACAGGCTTAGTTTTTCATGAAAACAAGAAATCACATGTAGGGCGACGTGACTTTTTGTGAATAAAAATGCTACAAATCATCCATTTACCAAAAAAGATCAATTTTAGATATCAGTGATGGTTGTTTTTTAAATATGTGTAAGAAATGACTCAAGGAAACTGCCAAAAGTTTCATAATATTAGGTTTAAGTGTTCAAACTAACCCTTCTTGTGAAAATCAAAAGATAGGGGAAGGGTATATATGTAGAGGGAATTCTAAGTGATGTGATGCTTTTATCATAATAATATCAAGCAAATGTATGTACTATTGAATAAGGTTTCTTATTTAAGGGGGTTGAACAACAGTTGACCTCTAAAAGATTAGGTAAAGTTGCTTTATTTATGGAGAGCCCTATGAATCTGTGTTAAATAGAGGAAAGTGGAAATGGTGGGTTCACTTATATGGCCATATTTTTCCTAAACCTCAATGGAATTGTCAAAATGTGGTGTACTTTTTCTCAGAACAGCATAAGCCTTTTAATTTTAAGACAAGACGACTTTTCAGAGAATGTTAGTGTATGTTAAAGGTTCGAATAAAGTACCCGTCAATATTTTTGTAAAATTGAGAGTTGCTGTACTTGAAGGCACCATGCCTTAATCTTCTTTATGAGTGTTGCTAAAATTCATGAAATGATTTTTAATGATTATCATTAGTTAGAGGGATGTCTGTTAATGAAATTGATATGCAATATGTAGGCCCCTTATGTTAGAAACATAAGAATCAGAAGTAAAATGCGAAACCTGCGGCTATGACTGTTGTGCTGACTTTACACAGTGAAATTGCAAGTTACAGACAGGAGGTAAAATAACACGAAAAGTAGGTGGATGGGACATTGTAAACTATACACCGGTAAGTTTCTGACATGTGATAGTGGTACATGCACGCGGTACGGAAGGTCAACCCTCTGCAGGGAATTAGCTGGGGGAGGTTTAAAAAACTGAAAAATCATGAAAAATTAGCAAAATATGAAAGGGTCAAAATCTCATAAAAACCAGTATGTAGAAAATTTTACAGGTTTTGACGAAAAATTTTCTTCAGAAATTGGTGATTGGCCTTATAAAGAGTGAATTAAAGGTATTTGTGCTGAATGGGAACCGAGGAAATTCTAGTTACAGAGTTCCGAAGACACGCATCACTTGGCTACAATGAATTGTATAAAAAAAACCTGTCCCCTGCCACCTAAGACTGCATAAATATACAAAATACACGATAAATATACTGAGGAAAGATGTGGGAGTGACAGGCCTCAGTCATATTTGCATATCCAGTTCCAGTTCTAATCAACTGACTTGGTGAACAACTCCTCTCTCTTTTTTTTCAGATTCATTGGAAATTATTAATCGTCACAATCTTCATTTTTCCAAAACTACTGCAATGTACAATGTATATATGTGGTTATGTATTTAAGTAAATGAGTCAATTACCCGAAGTTTAAAATTCTGTTTAATGATGGATTCTTTTGCAATTCAATTATGTTGTGATCATGCAATTGCAGACTTAAATGTCATTTCCTACCCGGAATGAATTCACCAAACTTCAATAAGGTAATTATAATCTGGATTTGATTGATGTAAACAAACATATCAGTGCTATTTCCTGTTTGTGCATTACCATAAATTATGATAAACGGTTACATGTAGCACGGCAAAGTAACACGGGTCTCTGTATCTTATTTTATTTCAATATGTTTCATGACATTTAAAATTGCGAAATTTTAAAGAAATGAATTTCCTTAAAATAAACTGTTTTCTGTTGGTCATAGTGTCAAATTGTAAAGCTGAAAATTGTTCCGTTGGGATAACTGAAAACCTGCAGTAAGTGTAACTTTTTTTTAGTATCAATGTTGTTTTTTGACTGAACTAATTTTAAACCTCGATCTCAACATAATTTGATAAGCTGGGTTATCGTTTATTCTTGAAACTAAAACAACTCAAATGTGTCTAGCCTAAAGTAGATAATTTTTTAGTATTTTGTACATTTGTACTGCCGTTATTTTTTCAATACTCTTGAGATATTATTTTGTAGAATTCCGTGTTGTACAAACTTTTATCGGGTTAAAGGAGAATGCAAAGGTAATAAAATATATAATATATCATATTTATATTATAAAGAATATATTCTTAAAGTTTGCTTTCATTTAGCGAACATAAACATGACAATTGTTTATTACATACAGAATGACTACCGGGATATTTTGGAATGAACTGTCAGGCACGTTGTGTTTACCCTTACTTTGGCAAAATTTGTATGAATACCTGTGACTGCAATACCTCGGACTGTGACCACGTCAGTGGATGTCAAGGAAATGATACAGAGATTCAGATAACAGCAGGTATGTACAAAATAAAAATAAATGAAGCATTTAATTCATCTATTCAAGAACCGAAATTGGGAAGATTCACATAGTTTAATGAGTAGCATAACGTGAATTATTTTTTAGTGAACACGAGGTCATGGGTATCTTTGTCCGTCAACCCGAATTTCCCATGGAGCTACAGTTCTGCAGCTACACCATACTACTCAATAGAAAAAGAGGAACTTAACAATGACCGAGGTTTGAAAACCAAGAATTTAAAAATGCCAGTTATAATTTTTGGTTGCGTCAGTATACTCTTAATACTCGTAAATGGAATAAAATTGATCTCTAAGCCAGTTAAAAAAGCTCATATTATTTCAAATAGAATGGAAGATAATGACCTTCCAACCGTATATACGGAAATTGATGAAAGATCTGAACGAGAGTCTGAGTCCAACACAATGCGTACAACTGTCACATCAACTTCTTTCACGTCTTTGAATGGAATAGAAACCAGAAGACCGCAACTTCCGGTCAGGAATACCCAATTAAACTTCTTCTATAGAGATTATGGTTTTTGCGATAATAAAACAATATACTGTATACATAGGTGTATCTTGCAATGCATATCGCACCACATTGCCTATATATGGTATGAACTCTTTATTAATTGAAAAATGTAACCATTTCTATGATCAAGTCTAGTATTAAAAGTATTGCAAAATGCAAACATGTTCTCAATGGTATAACCGCATCTTTGTTGGCCAAGGATGACGATCCACGGCTATAAATAGAGAAATACGAATAGAGAAACATCTTAGATCGTCACCCTTGGCTAGCAAAGATGGTTTTTCATTTGAACAAAACACTACAATGATAACTTATTATCACATTACATGTATCAAAACTCCCGTGAACATTGCAAAAAATAAGTTGAATCAAGCACATCAACTCTACTGTAGGATTTAAGAAAACAACGTTTAATTATACCGACACGTGCTTAATTGTGGTTTGACTAATTTGTAAATAAAAAGCACTTCCTTATTAAATGCATATATGCTGACCAATTCTTTTAGATGCTAAATATATCAGAATCATGTATCGTAAAATAAATTGCTTGCAATAGCTTTACAAGTTAATTAAGGCAGCACTGCCCGATTTCAGAAACAAGAATTTAAACAACACTTCAGTGAATTGTTAATTAAGAGGGATGTACGGCCATTTTGTACATTTGAGGATAAGAATGTAAACATTTCTTTAAATGGTTTAATAATTATATAATAATCACAACTTTAGTTACAATTTTATCGGAATGGACTTTTTGATAGTTTTGTAAAACTTTGTTAAACCATTATAAAATTGGTTTGAAACTTCATTTCATACTAGGATGTTATATAACAAACAAACCAATGCAAACGCGTGATCACCTAACCCCTTAAACTTTAGTTTAGTGTCAAACTTCCGTAGAGAAGGGAGGGGTCAGCGTATATATGTTCTCTTATACGCTAAGAGAAGGGAATGTGAAGTTTTTTCATAGGGAAAACGATTTAAAACCATAAATAATTTTTAATTGAGTACGCAAGTACTCTTGAAACCCAGTCAAGTTCTCAAGAGGGAGACTAGACACAAGTGAATTATATATGATGATTGAACTTATTTTCAGTTCCTTCGTGATTTTTTAAGCCGTTTCCCATTAATTTGTAAGAAGAATGAGTCGAATATACTTGTTAAATCATGTTTCCAGTCTGACGTTTTCTTGTTCATGTCATTTGAAGATCGTGTTCGAGTGGAATAAGACCGTCTGTTTACTTCAGGTAAGAATAACCATTGCATATTTTATATAACTAAAGAGTGAATATTCCTTATTTCTATACACCGTATCATCAATATCATACTTCAAATTATTAGTAGCATATATATCTTATTATGTATGTCACTGCTTCCCTTGACTAGTTTTTTTTTATCGTATAATAGTAGTACTGTAGCTATTTTAGGTGTTTTATTTCATTCAGCCATAGGTGTCTTGCATGTACATGTATATTATAGGAACAGTGCAATCCGAATTTTGGATGTTTTAAAGCATGGAGTGATAGTTTGCTTCTGGTTTATAGATTTACAGAAAAAAATAAGCAGAGGTAGAAAGAACGACACTGACAGCAAAACAGAAGAAAAAGAAAACGGAGAAGAAAATAAATACAAGTATACACGTTACTGGAAGAAATTTACAATGGAGATTACAACCCGCAACGTCATTCGAACACCCACCGGCGCCATTACAAAACAAACTGAAGAAAGTAATAGTAATTTTTTATCCACGTCACCAATGTTTTTTACAGTTATAATATTAGGAGCAACGGTGTTTTTTCTTCTGTCGATAATCGTGATCTTAATCAAAAAAATAAAAACCAGTCATAAGACATTCTCAGATGCGGTGGACTCAAATTGCGAGATTTCCCGCGGAAAAAGAACTTTCGAGACACAGACAACACAAGCAAAAGTTATTAATCAGAGACAAAATGTGATCAGGAAAAAACATTTTGAAAGAGTGGTCCTTCCTGCTTCGTCTAATCTATTAGACATTGGTCAGGTGTTCCCTAGTTCTTATGAAGGTTCGGGTGAATACGTCGACCCGAATGATCCCTACATCAATACAAATGACCTCGAAGCCAGTCCAAATGACCTTGACACCAAACCTAAGTATTTAGAGGTCTTGGCGGAGTCGCACAACACAAGCACTGAAGTTCACGGGTTTAGTTGTCGACATCTGCGGGTGCCAATTTGTAAATGTTCGGCATCAGGATACTATAACGTTCAGTGCAAAGCCTGCCAGAGAAAAGGAAAGTCTAAACCCAAATATGACAATATAAATTGTTGATTTTGTTAGTTTTATTTTAAAGGAGGCTGGGCGGTCAACAAATTTCTAAACCATCCAATCTACCTTCAATTCATATATATATATATATATATATATATATATATATATATATATATATATATATATATATATATATATATATATATATATATATATATATATATGTTTTAAGGAGACGAATAAAAAATCAGAAATATTTAAAAATTTGAAGCATAAAAAAATCTTAATGTCTTCAACATTTTAGAAAATTAGAGGAAATGTGGGGTAAGCAATATTGATTTTAGCTTAAATATTAATTCCAATTTAGTAGTATAAGCTGATAGGCATTTTGATATTATATTTTTTCACTGAAGAATAGAAATTTAATATCTTAAACAGATGTACATAACTGCAAATAACTACATTTATTTTTATCATCAAAGCCACTGAGCATGATAAAAAAAGAACAATTGTTACATGCATAAAGTGTTAGAGATACAAATATACGAGGGTTGTCCAAAAAGTTCGTGGACACATGTGATTTCATTCTAAATAACGACGCTATATTTAGAAAAGTATTAAAATATTTTAATATAGACTATAATTATGCATGTGTATAAAATTCAGAACAATGTACATTCTCATAATGTAGTTATCACTACAAAAACATTGCCTGTACAGGCCGCACGGCCCAGTCTGACGGTTACACGACGTTTTTATAACGTCGTACGTAGCGCGTTGGTTTCTGTTACTTTTCAACGTAGTCACCTTTGCACTGCAAACACTTCTCACACCTTCTTAGCCATGAATCGAACATATCCGAATACCATTTGCTGTCGATTTTAGATACAATGGTTCGAGTAGCATATTTAAGTTCATCAGAATTCTCAAATCTTACTCCTCTTAGCTGTGATTTGATGAAAGGAAAAATTGCAAAATCCATCGGAGCAAGATCCGGACTGTATGGCTGATGTTCAAGAAGATTGAATCCTAGGAGTTCGATTTCCAGACACGTGGAAGCTGCCGTATGTGCAGGTGCATTATCTTGGTGTAGGATGATATTTCCAAGGTCCACAGCCATGGCAGGGCGTTTTTTCTTAATTGCCTTAACTAAGTCGCGGCGTAACACCTGTAATAAATAAAACCAATGTTTCGTTTGGTACACTGTATGTGGCTTTAGAATATGTGGGTTTATTAATATATAGTAATTAAATAAATCAAAATTAAGATTAGAATGTCCGGGTATTAAATTTATGGATTACGATATGCTAAATGTAGCGAAATGGACGTTTTTAAATCTGTAATTACAACTTAAATGTGATGAAATGGGTAGTTCTCTACCTTTGAGTAGTAGGCAGCATTCACCGTCTGACCGGAGGGTACAGCGTGGACCAAAATCATTCCGTGCCGATCAGCAAAGAATATGTACATTTGTTTACCCACGGATTTCGCAACCTTCGCCTTTTTCGGTGCTGGTGAACCCCGGTGTTTCCAAATGCTGGATTCTGTTTTTGTTTCTGGATCAAAATGATGCAGCCAAGTCTCGTCCGTAGTAATGATTCTGTCAAGCCACTTCTCTCCTCCTCTTTTGAAATTCTGTATGAAAGCCTTACTTGTCTGCATTCGTCTTTTTTTGTGCTCATCGGATAAAAGTCTGGGCACCCATCTTGCGCAAACACGACTCATACAGAACTCTTCAGTGAGGATATTAAAAACCGAAGATTTGCTAACATCACTTATTGACGCGACTTCTCTTAACGTCAGACGTCTGTCCTTCATGACAATGTCATGAATGCGGGATTTCGTTTTATCGTCACAAAGCAAAGGCCTTCCACTTCTTTCAGCGTCTTTTAAATCGCAAACTCCATCCGAAAATCGTTTGTGCCACTTGTAGACTAGTGATCTTGATATGTGTCGATGCCTTTTTGTGTTCTCCATCATTTGTTTCGTTTTGATAGGTGTTTTCCCCGAGTCTACGCAGAATTTAATGATGGCGCGCTGTTCAATGCGATCCGCCGACGTCGCTTTTTCTGGCGTTTTCAAAGACATGTTCTTGCCGTAAACTCCTTGAAATATCCTCTGCTCAATTAAAAACGGCTTTAAATGACGTATGAAAATGACGTTCACAATTCTGACTACGTCACAGTTGAATATTTTGACGTTTTTTACCCGTATTAAAAATACTGTTAATATTCTTATCTGAAAACTCAATCTCGAAGTTTGGACAATTTTGACAATGGGCCGTACGTGCTTTTCGCGACACTTTAATACAGTAAAATTTAAGTTTAATTTTAATGAAAACATTCAAAACTACTTTAATCTGATTTGGAATTTTATGACAAATATGTTGGTATACAATATGCATATATAAACCCGTTTAAAATGACAAAAACGCGATTGTCCACGAACTTTTTGGACAGCCCTCGTACATTTATTAATTACATAATCAGTACAAAACTTTCGTAAATAAAAACTAAGTATTTTCATAATTAAGAGGTTAATTGTTTAAACACCATTTCATTTTTTCCCACTTTGACCCCCAGTGACAGAGTATTAGCTTGTGATGTTTTTGAGAATTTTATCCATTTTCGACTTAATTACAAATAATTGTCTGAATTATGGTATCTTTACTAATGATGAAAATGAATTTGTTCTTAAGGTAATTTTTTTTAGCATAATTATATTAAGTAAAATTAATTTCATTTTGTTGAAAAATGTGTGAAGTGTGTGTAGCCAGGATAAAACATACCACCTTGTAATACTTTCCACATGTTAGAAATAAACGGACAGTAGATGTTTAATGAAGAAAAAATGATTCACAAAAATTGCATTCTCCAAAATTAATAGCACACGAGGGTCAATAAAAAATACATAGACTTTTGTCATAGCTATGTTACTTAACGTCATATCATTACTAAATTTGGAAGACATAATTAAGCAATAGTTTCAAACAATTTGCAAGAAAAAAAGTTAATAAATTCCTTTATTTATAAGAATTATTTAGAATCAAATCCTACAAAAATGAGGTCACGGCGCACGGTCAACATTTGTGTTATGTCAACAATGAACCACATACTGTTGAAAGTAATATCTCTATAAGTTGGGCTTAAAACCAAATAATATTGAAACCTCAAATTAAGTATAGTCATGGAATTCCATGTCCAAATAATGACGAGATATATTGTTTTGTCGAACCAATATTTGTAACTAAAGACAGGTAGTCCTCTTTAGAATAAACTAAAAACATCGACGTCGCAGGACGTCACGGCGCAACGATAAGTACAAATAAAATGGATTTAACCCAGGAAAAAACCGATACAAGTTGTGAAAATGCTCAATGGTGCAAAAAATAAGTCAACAATTAAGTTTGTGTTTAACTGTAATAAATTTTGTGGGGGTGGTGGTAATTGTATTTTGAATATAAAACAGTCCGAGAGAAAGTAGAATATCTGTAAATATTTGGTAAAAAAATAAGTAACGTCAACCAACGTTCAGGGTTATCCTAACTGTAAAGTAATAGATACACGGTTAGAAAATGAAAACTTCGAAGATATAACTTATGATTCTAAAACAAATGTGTGTAAATAAGATGTTAAGTGGTTCAGTGCCATTTTAAATTGTAAGGAGAAAGACACAAGAGACTAAGTGTGATATAAAGATGGAATATATCTATAAACTGTGCGTTTTTAATCTGGACGTCATGTTTTGAACGTTACAGTGCGCCGTGGTGACAAAACATGTTGTTTTTAAAAAGCGGTAACAAAAATACCGTTGCATTAAATAGACTTAAACTTCGCGTATCAAAGACATAAGTGTTGATGCACAGATTAATATGTTAAGTATGACTTTCATGAAAAAAATAAGATAGACAGCCATATTGTCTTCGTTTTTTTTATTGACCCTCGTACATCAATAGTCCAAATTCACCAAGTTTTTGTCCCGCCAAAAGAACGGCTATACGGTAAAAAAAAAAAAAACCTAGTGATAATGTCTATGATATATTCCCCATTGAAAATGCTTTACTTGCTTTAAAGGGATGCCTAAATATACAATAAAGCATTGAATCATTATTTTTTTAACATTCATTCTCTTTCCGAAAACATGATTTATTTTTAAAAACATCTTGCCTATTAAACGAGTAATGTGCAATTAACGGAAGAGCCATTGGAACAGCCGAATCATGCTGACAAAAATAGTGCAAAGAGATTTGATAACTTATAATAGAATTTTATTTTTCATTCTGTAATTTGACGAATTTACTTTTGGTATATTAAGAAATTTATCAATTGAATTCATTTTACTTTAGAATATAACATCAGGAAATATTAATCAGCGTAAGTATAATATCAGGTCGTGATCTGGCTTGAAGTCGCGAGGAGAGACAGTCATGTTCTTCGAGAAATACTAAAGGAGAAATACTAAAGGAAGACTGTATTCATACGCACCAGATTTAGTGATTGGGTCTTCTGTGTTATACGTAAATATCACTCAAATGAATCAATGCAATTTGATAGGGGGAAAGAAAGTAAATGTAAATATTACAAAATAATAGGTGAAACTGGGGAAAGTTGTGGGGAGTGACAGGCTTCATTCATAACTTCATTTAACCGGTCAACAACTCTGCTCTAGGTCTTCAGATTCATTGGGAATCATTTATTGCCTCAATCTTCATTTTCCCAAAATTACTGCTATGTATGAATATGTATTTTCGTTAATGACTTAATTACCAGAAGTTTAATTTTTGTTTAATGTTGAATTTTTTTGCAATTGAATTATGTTGTGATCATGCAACTAAATGCAGTTTTAAATAGACTTAAATGTTATTTCCTTCCCGGAATGGATTCACCAAACTTCAATAAGATAATTATATGCTGGATTTGATTGATGTAAACAAAAAATCAGTGCTATTTCCTGTTTGTGCTCTACCATTCACAAAACTTCAATAAGATAATTATAAGCTGGATTTAATTGATGTAAACAAAAAATCAGTGTTATTTCCTGTTTGTGCTTTACCATATCTTATGTTAAACTGTTACATGTAGCACGGCAAAGTTTCACGGGTCTCTGTATCTTATTTTATTTCAATATGTTTCATAACATTTAAAATTGCGTTATTTTAAAGAAATGAATTTCCTTAAATTAAACTGTTCTCTGTTGGTCATAGTGTCAAATTGTAAAGCTGAAAATTGTTCCATTGGGAGAAATGAAAACATGCAGTAAGTGTAACTTTACTAAGTATCAATGGTTTTTTTTGATGGAACTAATTTTAAACCTCGATTTAAACATAATTTGATAATCTGGGTTGGCGTTTATTCTTAAAACTAAAACAACTCAAATGTGTCTAGCCTAAGGTAGATAATCTTTTAATATTTTGTACAATTGTACTACCGTAATTTATCAATTATTATTACTCATGAGATATTATTTTGTAGAATTCCGTGTTGTGCAAACTTTTATCGGGATAAAGGAGAATGCAAAGGTATTAAAATATGTAATATATTATATTTATATTACAAAGAATATATTCCATAAATTTGCTTTCATTTAGCGAATATAAACATGACAATTGTTTATTAAATACAGAATGTCTGCCAGGATATTTTGGAACGAACTGTAAGTTACGTTGTTTTTACCCTGGCTTTGGCAAACATTGTATGAATACCTGTGACTGCAATAGCTCGGATTGTGACCACGTCAGTGGATGTCAAGGAAATGATACAGAGATTCAGATAATACATGAAGCATTCCATTTATGTATTCACGAACCGAAATTGTGAAGATTCACATTGTTTAATGAATAGCATAACGTGAAATATTTTTTAGTGAAATGGGTATGGGTATCTTTGTCCGTCAACCCGAATTTCCCATGGAGCTACAGTTCTGCAGCTACACCAGACTACTCAACAGAAAAAGAGGAACTTAACAATGACCGAGGTTTGAAAACCAAGAATTTAAAAATGCCAGTTATAATTGTTGGTTGCGTCATTATACTCTTAATACTCGTTAATGGAATAAAATGGATCGCTAAGCCAGTTCAAAAAGCTCATATAATTACAAATACAATGGAAGATAATGACTTTCCAACCGTATATACGGAAATTGACGAAAGATCTGAACAAGAGTCTGAGTCCAACACAATGCGTACTACTGTCACATCAACTTCTTTCATATCTTTGAATGGAATAGAAACTAGACGACCGCAACTTCCGGTCAGGAATACCCAATTAAACTTCTTCTAAAGAGATTATAGTTTTTGCGATAATAAAACAATATACTGTATACATAGGTGTATCTTGCAATGCATATCATATCACATTGCCTATATATGGTATGAACTCTTTATTAATTGAAAATGTAACCATTTTTATGATCAAAGTCGAGTATTAAAAGTATTGCAAAATGCAAACATGTTCTCAATGGTATAACCGCATCTTTGCTGGCCAAGGATGACGATCCACGGCTATAAACAGAGAAATACGAATGGAGAAACAACTTGGATCGACACCCTTGGCTAGCAAAGATGGTTTTCCATTTGAACGAAACACTTTAAGAAATATTACAAAATCCAAACATGGTCCCAATGGTGTCCTCCTTGAATGTAACTCGTTTAAAGGTATTGCAAAAATCCCTGGTTGTATCTCCCTGTATCACTTAGATCTAAAATATTTTATTACTGACAAGACGTACCCATGTAATTTATACTGACACGCAGAAAAATGGGGACTTTATAAAAAATGTTCATGTGCACTTTTAATTGAACACATGTAAAAAAAAAAAAAACTTGTTAGGTAAACCAAAATTAACAAGTTGAAAGGAATTAAACAGAAAAAAACCCTTAATGGTTATGCTGATTATTATACTACAATGATAACTTATTATCACATTACATGTATTAAAACTCCTGTGAACGTTGCAAAAAATAAGTTGAATCAAGCACATTAACTCTACTGTAGGATTTAAGAAAACAATGTTTAATCATACCGACACGTGCTTAATTGTGGTTTGACTAATTTGAAAATAAAAAGCACTTCCTTATTAAATACATATATGCTGACCAATTCTTTTAGATGCTGAATATATCAGAATGTATAGTAAAATAAATTGCTTCCAATAGCTTTACACGTTAACTAAGGCAACACTGCCCGATTTCAGAAACAAGAATTCTAACAACACTTCAGTGAATTTTTAATTAAGAAGGATGTACAGCCATTTTGTACATTTGAGGATAGGAATGTAAATATTTCTTTAAATGGTTTGTTTCTGTCCGAAACTGGCCAAAAATGATGCCAAAAGATATAAAAGCAATAAATATGAAGTCCTACATGTCATTTTGATCGCAAAGTATACATACAAAAACAGGACAATGCCTTTTTAAGTTTAATCACTTAAAACAGCTGTTGAACTGCGCAAGCACAGACTTATTTTGAAAGAGAGATCGAAACTAATATGGCGACCAAATGCTTTTATGAATTCGTGTCAGCTTTAAAAGCAACCGTTTGAAGCGTGTTGTGATGCAGGATTACTACACAAAACAACCTTCTTTGCATTAGTTGCATTTCGTGCATTTCGTAAATAAAATACCTCTTCACAGTAGACTTTTGATATGTAATTTGTGACCATAACATAAAAAAAACCCATTGAACATACAGCCAAATTGTGTATAGTAGAGAGAAATCGAGGACTCCAAGGGATCTACCAAGCATTCGGCCATTTTTTTAAATATATAAAATGCCGATAGTAAATTTGTTCGTACATTAAGTTCATGAATGTATCTGTACTACTAAATGATACCAGAATTTCCGTCCAATTATTCACGGACCTGTAACGCACATATTTCAAGCCTATAGAAATCAATGAAATTACAGTTACACTCATGCCGTGATATGTATTACATATATATATACTAGTATTTATGTTATTCAGAACAAGTTCAGGAATAAACACAATGCATCGGTATTTGGATTTTTTGAACTTTTGATTTTAACGACGTAAAATTACAATTAAATTTTTTTTTGTTCGCATCTTCAATGCAATATGGCGGCACTTTTGAAGTCTTTATAGAATCCCAATCAGGATAGAAAATTACCAAAGTTATTTTTTTTGACCAAGGAGTATGTTTAATTGGCGATGCTAAATGAGGTAAGTTATAAGTATTATAAATAACACAAAGTTTTTTGCATTTACGACGATTTATCTGTACAAATGTAATAAACATTCGCCAGTTTTAATGGGAATAAAATTTCTTTTAAGGCACAAGGCTGTTTATAGGCAATGATTTGCAATAACATGCCAAAGACTAGTCATCTTTCTCACTATTCGTATGTAATATGAATAATATATTGGAAAACTCTTAAATGTAAAGGGACTCTTAATAAACTTTTTGCCGGGCGAAGTTTCTCTCTACTTTTCCATGTTGCTATCTTGTTACGTTTGTCAATCAATGCAGTCAAGTTAAGGTAATATTCATGTACAAAAATACTGTGTTCCATTTAGCTTTTGATTCAACCATACATATTATGATAATACACTAAGTGGTTCGAAAATTGTTTACAACTTTAGAATATTTCTTCCGGTTTTGAAAATAAATATCTTTGCGATGTGCGTAACATCTCTCGATGGCTAATTATGTCAGGAAAAAAAATCTCTTAGTGATGTCTCTGATCATGAATCCAGAAATTAATGCCAAGGAAATAATATAAGGGAGAAGGAGGTCAATGTTTAGACCATAATAGTACCATCCTTTTTTAAGGCACTTCACAAGAATGTCTGATGACCAATCCTGTATGAATTTACATGGGGAATGACGTTTTCTTTTATTTAAAAAATCATAGATAACAGTTACACTGTAGATACCAGTATTCAAATGACAAATATACTGTTACTATAGGAATAGAAGACGGTGAAAATTGACATTGATGACATAATATGTAGTAAGATTCACCAAAGAGGGCTGAAACATCACAGAGCGCATAAACACAAAGCAAACAGAGGTAATAGATGTTCCCGTTCTTTTACTTTTAGGCCAGCTGATGCAAAAAGAGATCATTTACACACCGGCAGCCCTTGGGTATCAAAATAAAACCGAAATCGTTTTTAATGTGTTAGTTGAAAATTTTATTATCTATAAAATACTAAGCATGGCAGAAAACATGGAAGATTAATCAGATTGATTGGTAAACAGGGGAGTTTAGTAGTCTTTGCCCCAAGTTTCTTGGGTTTGAAACTGTTTCATAATTCTGGATCCTTGTGATGTAGTAAAATTAGAATACAAAGAAGTTTATATTCTGTAATTGTAGTGTCATTCAAGATAAACCATAGTGTCATTCAAGAAAAACCATATCTGATACCTAACCTTTTAGCCTAATCGTGGTTTTTCAGAAACGTTATTACCAATGATCACAATTTGATTTGCATTATTAAGAACGTTAACTTTATTTTTTAAACACAAAATAATTACTAGATAATAAATTGCGAAGATTAATACTTCGAATATTTTTTGTTGTTGGAGGTGGTAGGGGTATGTAAATTCACGTTTTTTTAAAAATTATAGCAAGAATTATTACAATAATTAAACAGGTTGTACCTAAATCTAAATGGCAGATGTGGCTTAGATTGAACTGAGGAAAGCAGACGTGCATTGACTAGTCAGAAGACATCTAAGCCACATCTTCAAATCAAATTCGGATCAACTGACTCTGTGAACAACACATCATCTTCAGATTCACTGGAAATTGTCTCGATCTTAAATATATATCTATACCGATAACTTTAATATTGAGCAATAAATTATGGCATGATCATGCCCAAAAATGCTATTGAATTTAAAATACCATTTCCTTCCCTAAATGAATACATACTACTTCAAAAGGATAAAATTAGCTTAGTTCCTGTTGATGGCTTGATATAACTAGTTTTTGACTTTGAGCATGATAATAATTTGTGTTTTGTTATATTAACACATTACTATATTTAGTAATTTTATTTTTTGCTACTACAAATGATTTTTCTTTTGATAAGCTGTTTCCCCTTGGTTTTAAAATATCCTATTTGTGAAGCAAGCATAAGTTCCAGTGACAAAAAATGAAAACAATCAGTAAGTATAATTACTTCGAATTAGGAGTAACCGAAATAATCATTCTCCAAAATGAACTCATTTTTAAAAATTTCTTTTTTCAACAGATACAGTTTGTCGTTTCTTAATCAAGAAAAATTAAAGGTTGAGAAACATTTAATTTACATGTATGTAATGTATACATTTCTTAGTCCAAAGTTTGGTTTAAAAATGGATACATTTTTCATAATTTTTTTCCTGAAATACCTTTTTAAATCTGCTTGGTTTTCATAGTTCAGTTCTTATAAAGCATATATTGATATGTACCAATATAAACAATTTTTCGATGTTTGTTTGTAGGACTCTATGCTATTCAAACTTTTTCTTGGATAATGGAGAATGCAAAGGTAAATAGTAAAAAAAATCATACACGTGTAATAAAAAGATTAATCTAAATATAATTTCGGCAATTTCTAAAAACGCAAAAATGAATATGAGAACACTTTATAAATCCAGCATGCCCATCCGGATATTTTGGAACAAACTGTTCTACACCATGCCACTATCCTCACTATGGTAAATCGTGCGGGAAAACGTGTCATTGTAATGCTACAGATTGTGATTGTGTCTTTGGATGTTTAAGAAATAATTCAGAGACAGTAACAGGTTGGTACATGTTCAAAGATCATTTTCTGATACATGCACGAAACAAAATTGGGAAATTCATGAAGTGTTTAATAAATATTATTACTATTATTATTATTATTATCAGTATGCTAAAAGTACACTGTGGATTTTCATTTTAGGGATCACCAAATCAGATGTATTATCAACAAAAGAAAAATCCGAATATTCAACAGCTCAAACGGAATTATATGAAAAGCAAGAAAATTCCAAACACTCAGCACCTCAAACGGAATTTTATGATAACCAAGGTAACGTGAAAAACGATAATTTAAGAATACCGGTTATAATTGTGGGTTGCGTCCTTATATTCCTAATAGGTGTATATGGATTAAAATGGATTTCAAAGCCAATAAGAAAAAACAGGTACATTTGAATTGCCTAGAGAAGATAATGACTCAATAACCGAATATCTGGAAATTAATGAAATATATGAACAAGAGTCCGTGTCCAACACAACCAGTACAACCGCCCGGCAAGGTCTTGAACATCTCTGAATGGAGTAGAAATCAGACTGCAACTTCCGGTCAGGAATACACAATAAATCTCCTGCTTAAGTTGTAAACCTAAAGATATTTTAAAAAGTAATAAAGAAAATTCACATTTTGTTGGTTCATACGCTTGTTCAAAATGGTTAATTTACATACTAACGCATGTTTCTTTTATTTTGTTATGTCTGCAACCATTCCGCCTACTATCAATATATATTTCATTCAGCTTTTAAATCTACAATTTTTGAAAAAAAATATTCTAAGTCTTGTGAAAACTATTTAATTAAGAATGCTTTCCGGACTTTTTGGGGAATATTTTATCACTGCAATGTCCGAAACATATCTCTACGTCTAGTTCTCACAGAATTTTTTTTCTAAGAGTAAAACACAAAATGTTTCTTTTCATTCCGCGAGTTACAGATAATAAGGTTCAAATATCAGCATCCAAATTGTGACACAAAGAAGGCACTTCATTTTACCGACTTATGCACAAACACATCACCATTTGTTACCTGTATACGAAAATAATGGTGTTTTATGAAAATCAAATGAAAATCATAACATCATAAGAATCACTTAAAACAATATCGAATCTTATAAAGTTTAAGTCATTTTTTCTGATCAAATTTTGTATAGGGATATCTGAATCTAGCAAAAAACAAAGCTAGCCATAGCAAACTTAGAAATAAAGAGTGTAATGAATCAAGGAAGTCAATCTAATAATGTAACGATTAAAAGAAATCATACGATTGATGATACATGCGTGTT